>NW_011948412.1:7532399-7546084 GCF_000503995.2 Ceratosolen solmsi marchali
GTGTGGTGTGTGGGGGGGGGGGGGGGGGGGGGGGGGAGCAACTATAAACTCGCTCAGAGACAGTCAGAGATTAGGAGATCACAGTCCCTTTGTTCGAAGGCAAAGCTAGACGTAGACTAGCAGCACTCGAGTGCCGGCGTTATAGTTCTACGTCAATGCGCGCACAGTCCGCAGTAACTTGTGTAAACGTTATCTAGGAAACGAGCCACGGGTGTTACGCTCCGCGCATACGTACAAATGGCCAATACACGGACAGAGGTAGACAGAGTCGGATGGCCGGGGCCAGAGAGCAGCCAGCCACAAATTTGCACAGAGGCGAGCATACGGCAATTGGAGCGAGCGAGAGAGCGAGAGAGCGAGAGAGGCGCGCATACGCGGTACGGGAGTCTGCTTACGGAGGATGCGGCTCGAGATAGAGATAGAGATAGAGATAGATAGATAGATAGATAGATAGATAGATAGAGAGAGAGAGAGAGAGAGAGAGAGAGAGAGAGAGAGAGCATCTAGCGTACGATGGTTAATGGCGTACGCGATAATGCGAGCGCGACTCTGCATGATTTATGCGCGCGGCCGCGGCGCCCATTGTCGCTTCCGTTACAAAACTGCGCGCGGACGTTAAATTAAAGGGCGATTTGAAGGACGATAACGGAGCTCGGACCTCACTGCCGATGTTCTCGCTCGTTCTCTCTCTCGCTCTCTCTCTCTCTCTCTCTCTCTCTCTCTCTCTATCTCTCTCTCTCCTCTTCCTTTATTATTATTTGGACTTTTTATTCCTTGGCGATTCCCCTCGGGGCATTGTTCCGCGGCTCAACGTATTATAGGCTTCTCTTTTGTTTCCGCTCGCTCGCCGTGTTCCGCCTTTTCTTTATTTGCTAATCTGCCTGATAATTATTGCAGGCTTATTTTATTTCCGTTTTAATTAACAGTTTGACTAATTTCAGCCAACGCGTCCCTGGCCTCCTTCCTTTTATTGGCCTCAATGGCCACCGAGAGGCTTTCGTTAAACTTTTCTTTTAAACGGCGTTTTTCATAAATCCACGGCTTTGACTGTTATTGGTATTAATATCGGCCGACTACGCGCGCGCTTCAGCTTATCAGCTTAATGCTCTTAATTGCCCAACTAATTATGCAATTTTAATTTAATTCGTAAAGCATGACAGCATTTTTCGTCGTTGACTTAATGAAAGCGGAGACGCGCACAAAATGTCGCCGTACAAAATCACGTTTCTCTGGCTGACATTTATCCTCATGAAAAATAATATTCATTCAAAATTAATAATCGAGGGTTATATTATACGTAAGATTGATCGTTAAAATTATGTACTTACGAGAAGAATCGTCTCTCTCTAAAATATCCGAATTTTGCGACGTGTACTCACCTATAACACACGCACGCACACAAACACACAAAAGAGAAAATGAAAAAAGATATTAATAAGCATGATTGATTAAGAACTATACTATCATTCATACATTACAATACACGCGCACTAAATAGAATAATTGTAATCGACAAAATAATAATTAAACGAGATTTACATAAAAATTCGGGCTCTACAAATGTTCCGCATTGCGCGAGTTGCATGAGTTTCTTTGATCGCTCATTGCAACGCGATAAAAATGTCCCTTCAATTGACTTTGATGAAAGGCTACGTCTAACAAAACGCAAATTCGTCATATACGATTATGCAATGTTTTAAGCGAATTACAAATATTTTACATGCAACCAAGCTTCAATCAAATACTTGTTTTTAACAATTTACAGCATTGTGCTTTTAACAATAGGTTTTCCTTTAATCGCTTTATACTACATTCTTATTCTCGTATGTAAATATACGGCTATAACAACAAAAAATACAGTTTGCATAGTCAACCCGAAACGAACGTGGTTTGTCGGATGTGTAACGTTCGGTTTAAGCATTACAAAAGTTAGAGGGTAAAAGTATGAGTAATGCGCAAATATCCAAATAATATACGTACTGAGTATATTCGTTTGTTCGTTCGTTCGTTGGTTCGCTCGTTGGTTCGTTCCTCCCTCCGTCCGTACATTCGTTCCTTCATTCTTTCATTCTTTCTTGCCCGTTTCTTTTTCTTTTTTTTTTTCGCTTTCGATGCTTCGCTCCAAATATCAAAGGATCCACTTGCGTGTGTGGCTTATGTGAAATAACGACTAGTCGATTTATGGCTTGACGAAAGATCTCGGACACGATAAGAGCGACGGGCACGAACCGAAGCAAATGTTGCGCGAACAGACTCGGCGATAAAAAGAAAACATTTTTTTCTGCCGCTTTTGTTCAACACCCGAGTGCTACGAAACGTGTTAAATAAGTAAATGGCAATGGTATGTTCCTGTATTTAAATCAATTTTAGGATCAATTTCTATTATTTTGAACAAGCTTATAAATTTCCTTTGCTTCTGCGAACTTTTTTTTTTTTTTAAATTGATATAACCTTTCGAATCGAAACAGTTTTGTGCGAATGGAAAGCTCGACCAAAAAAAAGGAAAAAAAAAAGAAAAAAAGAAAATACTGGAAATGTTTTGACAACGTAACGCTTTATAAACAGAATCGATAATTGTCATTTGCATATTGTACAAAGTTTTGCATTGAAATTCATTCAATTAATTCCAGCCCCATTATTTATTATTCATTACTATATATTATTATAAAATTATAATTTAACAGATTTTTCATCATTAGCTCGATAAGTTTCTGCTCAAACTGTTCAAACAAACATATCGGTGTTTTAAGTTACACGGAAAAAATTTATTAATCAATAACTCGTTATCGTCCCTATATGTATTGATTTAATGTTCAATAAGCAAAACATCAATTACATATTTTTGATTAAACAGTATTACACGGGACGTTAAGGTGAAAATATTAATTGGATGCCTCGGTATAGTTGTAATTACAATTACAATACGTTGAGCGAAGTCAAATAATTTTTTCCAATGTTTATTATGTACGTGCAATGGTCGTATGTATATTTGTATCACGATTTATCGTATATTAGGAGCTATGCAAATTCGCGTACATGTGTAGGTGAATGCGAAGCATTACGACATTTCTATTAATCGCAATGAATGGAATAAGGAAGTTTTGACATTTACAATTTAGAATGTATTCAAAATGTAAACCAGTCATAAACTCGGGGAATGATAAAACTGAAATCATTCACACGTAGTTAATAAATGTAAAAATACATATTTGCTGAATGTGGTAGTATGGTTAGGTAGGACACGGTTCCAACATTTGCCTGATTTTCAATTGGCTAGAGGCCACTTCGGATTGTACTTGGAGAAACTCTAATCTTGAACGACACGCGTATCTTTATAGAGGTAAATGTTTCGCTAATTGTTAAATAATAAAATTGCCCCTTCATGGCAGCCAGCGGCAATCGTCCAACAATCTAGGATTTCGAAATTTCCATCTCAACCTGCATAAAACAAAGCACCTTGTAAATGTAACATGGGCAGTTCACGCGTCAAGAAATCCGAATCTCTGGCAATAGAGGAAGAAAAAGAAGAAGAAGGAGGAGGAGAAGAGGAGGAAGAAGAGAAGGAAGAAAAAGAGGGGGAGAAGAAGAAGAAGAAGAAGAAGAAGAGGAAGGTGGAGGAGGAAGAAGAAGTAGTAGAAGAAGAGGAAGGTGGAGGAGGAAGAAGAAGTAGTAGAAGAAGAGGAAGAAGAAGAAAAAAGAAGAAGAAACAAGAGAAGCGGTTAGGGCAACAGCAGCGGTAGACGGAGATGCGCGTCGTCTTTTTCTCGCCCGTAAAAATGCGCGAAAATGCAAAGCACCGGGCGCCCGAGTGAAAAAATAGAAGCCGCTTGGGGCCACGATAATAAAGCAGCAATATATTTTTCTTGTTGACTTTTTGTTATATTTCAACGTCAGATACATGACGGGCCTCGTCTTCTTTTTCCGGGCTGACGTAAGCTCGTGGCCGAGCGACGCCACGTGCTCGCCAAGAGGTTCATAATGCGATATGCACCAATGAAATCCCGAACTTGTTTGTATGCAAATGCGGGATACTTGGTGGCACCGACTCGTTGCAAAATCCAACTCGCACGCACAATGCACCCAAACTCTCGTCTTTTATTTCTTTCTCTTTGTTTGTTTTTTTTTGTTTTGTTTTTATTTTTGTTTGCTCGTGTCCTGACCCGCACCGTTGTCATCCTCTCTACATTACTCTCTCTCTCTCTCTCTCTCTCTCTCTCTCTCTCTCTCTCTCTCTCTACTTTTCCTTCACTCTGACTTCTCTACAGCTTCAATTTTCGAACTCGTCATGATACTCTGACCTCTCTATCGGCATACACGGAAAGTAATTTCATTTTTGTTCGCTCTATTTTTAATATTAATCAAACAAGCTTCTCTCTAAACCACACTATACATTCAACACATTTCACTATGTTTTTTGTTAGGTGATATTTCAAGGATCGTTTATATTTTTTCTTGCTTTACTTATCAAAATTCAACATAAAAAAGATACGTTTTGAGCGTGAAAAAATATAAAGTGACGTTTACGCTGGAATGTGGTTTCACACAACTTGTTCAAGCCAGTATGAATATTTATTTGAAAAATTCCGTTCTGATAATTTCGATATTAAGAAATATGCACTTGATTTCGAGGGGCCATTTGAAGATGGAAAAGTAAGGATATTGGTTGATAACCGAATAACAAGACGACAAAATTTCAACGAGATTGAATTTGTCCATTTCGACCATTTATGACCACGAAAAAGACTTCGTTCCATTCCATGCATTCTTAACGAAAAAGTTCCATCTTGCGCTATCGTATTGACATTTGTGATTTGCAGCCCCAAACGTGTAGAAAATATTCTTTGATGAATATAAAAAACGATAAATAGCGCATGAAAATGGATTGTTTTTTAACGATGTTTCACTAACCAATCATTTTTAATATTTAAAATGTTCTCAATACCTTTACTTTTAATTATCCATTTCTAATATAACTACGCTCAATTGAAAAACCCTCTATTATCAATAAATAAATTAATGAATAAATGAAGTTCGTTCATTAAAAGACATGGACGATGGCACTTGTGAAGTGCCACCTAATAACTCAAAACTTCTCGATGACTTCAATAAATAATGATTGGTGAGACATATTCGTTATGTAATGGTTACCCTGATTAATGATATATTTAAATTATTACGAGTATTAATAGGCATTTTTTTTTTTTTAGGTATAAATGACTTAAGAGATATATAAAAGTCATAACACAAACATTACGCTAATCGTATTGAAATTCTTGTACTAATAGTTTAATTCTGTTATGTATGTGTCGTTTTATGACCAACTACTACATGTATGGTGCACATATAGGAATTAAGAGTTTTGACCTAATTAAATCGAGGCTTACTTCGTTATAAAATTTGCTAGGCCATTAATTTGTAGGAATGTTAAATATTTGTTAATGCGTCATAATATACTTGAGAAAGTTTTAGTAAAAATGTTTCATTCGACAATGCCTTATTTGTTTAAAAAATTGCGCAATTGATAAATATATTGCCACGAGATATTATCAAGTAAAATAAATAGTAAGCAAATTCACGATCGCATAATTATAAAAATTATTTCTTAAATTTTACGTTAAACAAAATTCTAGATTTGTTGTTGATATTTTATGGATACATCGATACTTTATTTGCAAGAGATTATTAACGATTTATTTTGATTTTTACACATGTAATTACCTAAATTCATATCAATGAAATTAATCGAGTTTAAATTATTGAAATGAAACGAAGTTTTATATATGCATAAAGATGCATAAAAATTCTCATAGTCGGAAATATTTATTATAGGACGATGGACATTTGTGCTTCAGAGAGCTAATGACTATCTCGTAAAATTATAATTAAATTTATTTTGTCTATAAATGGCTCTAGAGTTTTTAAGTTATTATTTTACGCTACAAAATATGTTATAAGTTCTTTTAGAATTTCAGAGGATTGAGCTCTTTTCTGGATGAAAATGATAGAGACTCATCCTTTTCTTATCTCAATTTAAAATTTTTTGTAATTCAACATCAACAATTAATTTATCTATATTGATTTGCATGAATTGCCGCCTAAATATATATATATATATATATATATATATATATATAATCGATACTATATTGAAGGATAATAAGGCCAATTGCAGCTATCATGAAATAAGAATGACTGATTTTAAGAGTTTGCACAAACCGGAAAAGCTGGAAAAACGGGAAGCCGAAACGACAAAGCCCTATCAATTATTCTACGATAACTGCACAAAGAAAAAAAAGCAATCGAATGGACTTAACATTCCGCCAGCGTTTCGAATTAAACATTAGCAATACGTCCAGTGAAGTGATAAACAACGAGGACCTGGCGTTAGCAATCCCCGTGTCCTCGAAAAATAAACAAGGACAAAATAAAACTCCCCGCTCCATTGCAATCTATCGTTTTCAGGCTCCTCCTCAATTACTCCCTCGCCCACTCTCTCTCCCCCTATCCAACCCTCCCGCTCCACGTTCCGGCTTCTCTTTTCTCATGTCCCCGCCATTTTCTACCCTACGCCCCCGCTCAACAGCACTAGACCACATCCCGCCTCGGCAATCAAGCGAGACTAAGAGGCTTTGCGCGTTTTAGAATCTGGACTACCTCGCCCCTCCCCCTGCCAGCATAACCACTGCAGTATCCTTCGCCTCCGGCTTCCTGCTTTAATTGTTGTTTATCGAGTGAGGCGCGGAAACACGCATGCAAAGAGCCCCGCGGGTTCTCCCGTATCCCAAATACTCGCGTGCAGGAACTCCTCGAGGACGCTTTGCCGCCGCAGCAGTTGCCACAACCGCCGTCGTCGCCACTGCCACCGGATGCGACTCTGCGCCTGATCTCCTTACGAGCGGAGAGAGCTAAGGACAGGCCCGAGGCGTTTTATTACGAGTATACGTCCATTATCGCCCCGTGGATGTATCCGTTGAGTCTGGATGATTCGATTGGTGAACCTGTCGCATCGACGATTCGCGGCCGACGGGCAGCGGGAAATCGCGCGTCCCAAGCATCGCGAGCTCATTGCGACATAAACTCTTGGAATTAATGCGCTCAAGGTCACCCTAACAACAGCACAATAATACAGCAATATCTTTTCTTTCTTTTTTTCTTTTTCTTTTCAATATCATTTACCTTTTCTTTTCATCATTCGTTATTTTTGTCGTTGTTGTTTGGTTAGCCTATGATTCCTTGAGTGTCCGCTTACCCATACCGCTACCCCATAAGCATATCGAACGTCTGCATTATTAAAGATGAAAAATCAATAAAGCTTTAAAAAGCTTTTATACCTACATACTCTTCTTGCTATTTTTATTAATATTTTATTATGCGTTGATACGTAAAGATGAACTTATGCTAAAGAGACGATGATGAAGGTGCACGAGCTTGCTTTCTATCGTTTCTTGAATAAAATCGATGAGAATGCAACTGCAACCTAATATTTTCAAATAGGGAGGGAGTTAAGTCTTCTAAATGGAATAAAATAAGATAAAAGTTATAATAATGGGAAATAGCGAGCGCAAAGAAATAATAAAGTGGCATGAGTAATCGCGGAAGAAAGAGGGAGCGCAAATTCGATGTTGGAGGAAGGTTGCATCAAAGCGAATAAAAATCCGCATAATGCGAGGAAAATATCAACCTGTATATAGAACGAGATAGCAAGAGAGCAAGAGAGAGAGAGAGAGATAGCAAGAGAGCAAGAGAGCAAGAGAGGGAGAGAGAGAGCAAGAGAGAGGGAGAGAGAGAGCAAGAGAGAGAGAGAGAGAGAGAGAGAGAGAGAGAGAGAGAATTACTGCTACTGTACTTCTCCGCGATCACCTTTGCTTTAATATGCACGGTTCATTTTCTCGATTTCCGTTGGCCGTAATACGTGTTCCCTTTTTATTAGCCGCTCTCCCGCCATTCGAGTCCTTGTAAATTTCCCTGGTTGCTCTCGCAGCGCAACGGCGCCTTCGCTTCACTCGGAATTTGCATTCAGTGCCTGTTTGCCATGTTATATAAGATAGAAAAGAGTAATGTAGGTAGAATGAGGGTGGGGTTCGGTGGACCTGGGGAGAGTGGAGGGGGGGGGGGTTTGAAAAGACACGAGGAAACAAAGAGGACGATAGAGATTATGGTAAAACTGTATAGTATCTCTGTGCTTTTATTGGAAATGGTGTAAAAAGCGGATGTTGGTGTAACGAGAACGAGAATTCACAGAATATATGACCTCAAGCTTAAAATTTATAATATACAAGTTGCAATGATGACGAATGCCTTACGAATACTCCGTTTCTTACTACGGCAATGGCCAGACAACATGAAATAAAATTAAATTTTAATAAACACTCGAGTCTCTGTTTACTTTATTATTAATGTTGTCAGACCGACGACTCTAATACTATTTTAATACTTTCCTTTGTAAGCCCTGCAATTTGAATTATGTTATTTGCAGTTTTGCGAAAAACAGCCATATTATTGTATTGCTAGATTCTACGCACATTCACCATTTGGAAATTTTAAAACAAACTTTTAAAATAAGAGCTAGTAATTTACGCGAAATATATCTTAGCGATTAATAATTATAAAACTCATTGCAGTTGAATTTTCACTAAAGCATCATCTTCTATCGTGGAAGAAAAAGTAATAATATGTTATTGTAATTGAATTATTGATAAGTTCGGCATGTATTAATAAAGCTAAACTAATTGCCATGAGTAATGACGTAGCGCAATTTTCATTAAAAAGTGACGTCTTATTAAATAAAAACAAAAACAAAGAAAAGAAAACAAATAAAAAAAAAAACAAAACAAAAAAAAAAAAAATTAGAAATAGGAAAAGACTTGTGAAAAGTGCTACTTCATTAACTTTTACGGATTATCACTTGGTAACAAATTTCCGAAGGCTACACGGAATATTCAAAACTCCAATGATGTTTGGGTTGACGGGGCGACCTTCTTGAACTTCGCTCTGCATACTTTCAGCATTTCTCGTTAACGCAACATTTGTAAGATTGAAATCTCTCTGCCGCATATTTAATACGACGGTAGTCGTACGTACAGTCATCTTCCCCTCTCTTATCATCCACCTCGCTTATCGCTTATTTCCATTTTGCTCGCTCTGTCCATTGCACTCTCAATTTCTATTTTTTCGCTTTTCCCTCGGAACGAAAATTTCGCCTTCTGCGTATTGTCCCATTTTAAGAATAAGAAGAGAAAGAAGCCGTTGAAGTAGTCTTTTGAATCGCAAGCATTGTTCCGCTTTTGCATCAACAATTGTTTGTCTCTCCTTTTATCGTCCCACGTAAGCTTCGAATCGCCTATTTTCCATCTTTGCGCCGTCTCTCATTCCCCTCCGTTCTCGCCGCGTTTAATTTTAACCCATGTTTACACCACGCTTTCTCCTCTCGCTCGGCGGCTTATCCGCACCGGTGGAAGAATTTTCACGTACCGACTCTTCTTCTCCTTTTAATGCCTATTTACGACTTTTGTAATATGCCCGGCTTAAACAGTGTACAGTTTTATCTTTGCGCTTTTACCTTTAAATACGATTTTCGTTCGCTTTACTTACAAGTTGCTTACCATTCCATCACTTTTCACAAGCTTATTCGCATATTTTATGGCATTAATTTTCCAACCTTACATTGCCTAATCAAAGTGCGCTTGTAAACGAAGCATTTCTAGGCGCGCACACGCATGCCAATCATCTATACGAATAAGTAAGCCTTGCGTCTATTCAAAATTAAAATGAATTTATGCTTACATTATTTAGCGATTCAATCATGCTTAGTAATTATGCTCAATGACATCTAATCACTTTATGCGCATGATTTGTACGTTTCGCGATTGTTTCGCCAATCATAGCTTACGCGCTCGTATATTTCACTTGTACGCATGACCCATATTTTACTCTCACATTCTAATAATTTGCTTTCTAACATTCTGCCTTAAATTTATTTTTCTCAAAAGCTTAAAAAATTATTTACAATAAATAATTTTCAAATATTAAGTTGTATTAAATTAATGATCGAAGTTTTTAATGTCGCGTATTGCGATTTATAAAAGTCCCTAATGATAATTTGAAATATTTTGATAATTTATTATTAATTGGAAATATTACGTAATCATTGAGACGGACATTGTTGTTGTTTAACGTAGATCATATTTTAAAAATTAGGGAGATTCATAGATCTGATACAATTATCAAAAACTAATACAATACCGTTAATGATATAAAATATTACTGCTCACGATAACATACATTTTTGCGACTTTACAGATCGTCCATCGATAACGTATAAATAATTTTATGATAGATAGGAACTAAATTATTAGGTCAGTGAAAATATTGTAAAAAACAATGAAGGGAAGAAAATCAAGCTTATCGAAAGAAAAAGAATACTTTAGTTTTAAGCGAACTAGTAGACTAATTTTAATTACGATAGTCTAGAATAAGTACTTTCGAGTTTGTCAAGACTCGAGATGACACTCGACACTACTACTACTAATGAATTTTTTTTTTATCGACGCAATGATATTGTGTCGACTAAGGGTATACATGTATAAACCCTTCATACGTTTAATTGCGCGGCATACTTGAAAAAGTTGAAAATTTAATGTTTTTAATACTTAAAACTACACATTTATGTCACAATCTCTGTCAATATCCAATAATTATATACGGACTAATAGAAATGATTTTATTTCATTCAAATTAACAATTGTGACACAGAATTGGCTTAAACTATTTTTGAATTTTTAAAAAAGATATTTTTGCTTCAGATAGCGTATATCGGGCTTTTTTTTTTTTTTTTTTTTTTAATTTTTTTTAATAACATGTCAAAATCAAAAGAGAAGATCTACGTTTACACGAGCGTGCCCGTGTGTGCGCGTGTGTGATTTGTTTATTACTTTATTCTCTTAGCTTTCTCTGGTATTTAGATAAAATTAATTTTGGTATAAAGCAATTAATTTAATGTTCACCTTACTTTCGAGCACTGATATAACCCCTTAAACAATTAGTATCTTCATTATTCACTCGGATTTAATTGAAATACTTATGAGACATGGCACGAAGCAAGTTCCATCACAAGCCGAAGAGCTTCGCTCAATTTTTATGATAATGAACATTCTTGGCGCGTCGTTGTAGCAAAACAAAAAAAGGCCGAACATTCTTCGATGACGTGATAAAGCGAATGAGACGTCGCGACGTCCTACAGACAACAACATCAACGAAAACAAGACTTTTAATAAAATAATGTCTAAGCTCGTGGATTTAATTTCATTGTTGCTTAACAATAAGTTGATTATTAACTGAACTGCACTTAAAATGTAATTCTTATTAACGGATAATATTTCGAATTTTCATTCTCAAGTTTTAAAAGTTTAAAAGGCAAAGAAAGACTTTGTTAAGTAAAATTTATCACTCAAAGCGTAAATCGTTCGAACGTAAGTTAAAAAATCAGTTTTCATCTCTTATAACCGTGTACTGTCTAATAACAACAACAACAACAACAACAACAACAACAACAACAACAATAATAATAATAATTTAATTAATTTCTGAAGCATTAATTGAATAAATCAAAATATAATGTCTACATTTTCGGATAAAACGTTATGAATTCTCCCGCCGAGGTATTGTTATCAGAGTTACAAGTTCATAACTATGAGGATAATTCTATTAAAAATGCATCGAAGGGTCTTTCGCAGCAAAGCGTTTTTCATTCAATAAAAATGATATTCCATTATGGCGGACGAGTAGTAAGTAACGTCGTCTCCCGATAAACGTCCCAATTAAACTACGTCTAACAAAATTACTCTCTGCATGGCTCTCAAAAGAAAACAAAAAAAAAAAAAAAAATGAATAAAATGAAAAAAGGGCCGAGAAATTTCGTTACGCGCGACCCTCGTCTCCGATTCTCTCCCCCCCCCCCTCTTTCCCACTATTCGCCTAACGGTGGGTGGTCCAAAATCGTGGAAGCGCGGAAAAGCCGCCAGCCGTGGAAAATTCGAAAATCCGATAACGCAATTAGCATGCACGAGGAGAGTATAGACGTGACTGCGCGAGCAACTCCTCGAAACTTGATTTTATGCAAAGGCACTTCTCCCTGCCGCTCACGTTTGCTCGACGGGAAAATCAGACAACGCTGAAGATTCGAAGGTTGCCACGCGGATAACACGATCCTGTGGGCCGAAGTGCCGCAGGCCTGCCAGGAAATTAGGCTAGGAAGATTAAACGCCCTCTTCTAACCCCCCCCCCCCGTATACCACCCGTACCACACCAATTGCACTCACTCCCACTCTATCCACAGTCTATTCGTTAGTTTGTGTCCACTCCCTTTTACGTGCATTCGAAGCTCCTTTTTCAAGAGAATGCAGAAATGATTGGGAACTTGGTTTTTTTTCTTGCCCAACCTAGCTTTACACGTCAACCCAAGTCTAACTTCATTCTTATTTCATTACCATTGAGCCATTACGAGTCGTGAAACTTCCAAGTTTGTGCTTATTAATCATGACACTGAACGCGCATGCGTTATCGACATCATCTTATTTCATTTTATAGCGAATGAATACATAACGGCGATTACATAACATGTAACGTTTATTATAATCTCCTATAAGCTTTTCCAGCGTCATTATAAATAAAGTAAGAATATTTAATGAAATAATTACGAGTTCAATACGTCGAAACTATTTGAAAATTGTATATTTATAATTTGCAATAATTGTTCGTTAAGTACTTTATGTATTTAACTATTATCATAATTTGCCAGATTACGAACTGAAATTCAATTAATTTGAAGATTAATGACTGTTCGTAATGTTACGCATTAAGCATGTCAAACATTACCGCTTTATTTTTCGAGATATTAGAGAGAGATTTTAATGGGCTTTTGCTATTTAACGATTCAACTAATTCACTCCCATCCCAGCTGTTGATCACCACTGATCAATATTTTTCTTATCCATTTGCACTTTCCGCGAAATTACATACAGCCACAAATAGCTCTTTGGACATGATGAAATAAAGCTTTTCTTTTCACTCCCTTCCATTTGCTAAATAATCATTCAGACGATGTGCAAGGATATTTCCATACGCTCAAGCAATTGGAGAGTGGGAATACCGGAGAGTTAGCCGAACTTACTGCTAAAAGCCAATCCAGCCGAGTGCGATTAGCGTGACCATCTCTCGCTTTATACGCCCCTGCCTCCACCTCACGAAGCTCCACCTCATTCGCTCGCTAAAGTGCATCCTCTTCGTCCTTCTCCCTTATACTCTCTTGAATTTCTTCCTTCCCTGTTGGCACTCGTAATCTCGAGTTTCGCAACCACCCCACCTCGTAGCTTTCATACATGGTTTGAGCTGTCTCTATTTCTCTTTATTGCCTCCCTCTTACTACATCGCCTTCTATCCCTCTTTCCATCGTAATAGATGTAATTAACAATCTACTTCTCTCTCTCTCTCTCTCTCTCTCTGTCTCTCTCTCTCTCTATCTCGCACATGCTTTTCACCCATTTATCCCAATCTTTCTTTAAGTTTCTCTTCGGTCTTAGTATTTCGAAACTAATGTGTATTTTAGTCTTTATTTTAGCATAAATTTTGTAAATGTTAATAGATCCAATACCCCCCCCCCCCCCCCCCCCCCCCCCCCCCCCCCCCCC
>NW_011948412.1:7546099-7554803 GCF_000503995.2 Ceratosolen solmsi marchali
TCCCCCCCCCCCCCCCCCCCCCTCCCTCCCTCCCACCCTCCTCGTCCTTCCATCTTCGTTAATTTAGTTAAATTTATGTTTCAAGATTATTACATATCGTTCGATTTTCCGAATCATAATCGCTAATATCCATCGGAAACTGTAATCAAAACTTTAACATATTGATATAGGAGAATCGAAGCTTAAAAATCCAATACCAATACTTCTATTGAAATTTATAAAGATCTCAATACCTTGTTAAAAATATTTTACCGTTATTTCTCATACATATATTAATGATAAAATTGTAATGTACGATAATAATAAGCGAGTTGGATCGTAATCAATTGCGTGCAAACAGGTGAATGCCGAAGACAGTTGTAATGTAGATATGTTAGCTACTTTTGCATTTACAGCTGGATAATTGCTTTTACCTTCCATCACTTCAACTTACATTTCACGATTGTACTCATTCTCTCATCTCCTACTTCCTCTCTTACTTACTTATGGACAGAGAAGGGCAACGGCGAGTTAGAAACAAGGAACTTCCGAGATAGATAATACCTCAGGCTGTCTAAGTTAGAAAGCCACAATTCCCTCTCCCTTTAGCCGGGGGAATAAGATAGGGAGCACTTTAACCGTAAAGGAATGGAATGGAGGACGAGAAAAAGAGGCGCCACGACGTGCTCCCTTTAAGACGTGGTGTTAGAGAGGAGCGCTTTGGCCGTCTCATAATAGCGAATGAACAAAGAACTACAGGAAACGGACAGATGTGGCGCAAAAGTTCTTAATCGAACACTGCGCAGTAAAAAGAAAGTGGCAACCGCGGAATTGAAATTGCTGATATGACAATGATTGGCGGCGACGTTGCAGCATCGTTTTTATTCGTACATTTTATAGTTTAAGCATCGATTACGAAAGAACGAGCGATTTAATTAGATTGTTCGAATACTCCGAACCCTCTATTATAAGATATATAATTTTTTTTTTGTTTTTTGTTTTTTGTTGATATTGCTTTAAGCACTGCAGAATTTATACGCAAAATTTCATTGAATTCCTTTATTACTCGGTTGCGTAATCTTTAGTCCGCGATCATAGCTCAATTACGAGCAATTTTAACCGAGGTAAATCAACGTAAAACGATGTTAATTGAAAGAAATAAGAGCTTCGATATTTATTAATATATTCGCATCGATACGAGCTTCTCCACAAGATATAATTCCAAAGTCCGTCTCTTCATTTTATCTGCGCATTAAGCTGAAACTTACACTTTCGGCCATTACCACTTTTCAATACGAGTTAAACTGTAGGAGAACAATGGAAAGTAAGAAAGTATAAAAGTGGAGGATTAACCGGCTTGAACATAAAATCCAATTGTAGAAGCTTAAAAAAGAGAACAGCCATTTGGAATGGACTGCTGCCGGTTTTAACTGGCGATGAAGATCGTCGTCAGGAGAATTAAAGAAAGAAAGAAAGAAAGAGAGAAGGAAAGAAAGAAAGAAAGAAATAAAGAGGGAAGTAAAGAATGAAAGATAGAACGAAAGAAAGGAAGGAAGGAAAGAACGGGAACGTTGTGCGAACGATAGTAAGGTCGATATGGCGCTAGGAGATACTACGGAATTCCTTGCGCGGCTCTACTTCTCCGCTTTCCTTGTACTTACAAAAGACCTGGCGCGCCATTAATTAATCTCGCGGTGATAAATGCCGGGTCGTCTGCCAACTTCGGAAATGTAAGTGTCCCCGTACGCACACCGCAGTCGCCAGCTGCACTTCCTACCAGGTTTGCAGTAACCAAATGATCCAATGGAGCCAGAGGACAGTGGGATATACGCGGTAAGGGTGGTGTATTGGCAACGGGCGGTGGTATGTGTGTGTGTGTGTGTGTGTGTGTGTGTGTGTGTGTGTGTGTGTGGAGGGGGGGGGTGAAGTGCGGATGGAATGAAAAAATCGGTTGTACGACGCTGACTGGATCAGTGACCACATAATCGGGAGTTGGGGGATAAATTTATCGCTTTGAAAAGCCGTTGACACTTTTAACTATATTTTTCGTATGCGAGGGATAATTAATAGCTAAATTGCCAGGAGTATTAAAATAAATCTAATCGACCATACGTGAGCGTTATTATTGTTATAATGTGGTAACTTGAAATGGTTAATTTTTCAAAAGAATATTAAAGTAATGATCTTATCGATGGACTCTTCGCAACATTTATGAATTTAAAACACTTACGAAACTTTTAATGATTTGAATAATTTATAGGCAGTAGTTATTATTATTATTATTATTATTATTATTATTATTATTATTATTATTATTATTGTTATTGTTATTATTGTTATTGTTATTATTATTATTATTGTTATTATTATTATTATTATTATTATTATTATTATTTTTACAAACTATGCGAGAACTTTGCCAATTTAGTTGCGGATTTCGATATGGCGAAACATTTTTTTGATTAAATCGATTGTTCATAAGGTATCCATCAAGCATTACCTACAAGGCTTCAAAGACTTAAAATCCTTCTGGTAAGTTACTTATAACTTATATAAGTATAGAACAATCTGTTCCCTAAAGGATACCTATCTTTAAGAGTTTACAAAATTAACTTTATTAGTAGCTTAGCTCGGTAAGTACGTTAATAAAGCTTAAAATCACAACACATAATTACCAAATACAGTAAGCTCATTAACTTAATACCTAGGAGAGTCGAGACCATACAATTCTATCCAAAGTTTTGCATGTACGTTAAATTATATATATTATCTCGGAAGTATCTAAATTAGAAACAAATATGAACTATATTCGTAAATGCATATGCATTTAACCATTTTCTTAAACGTTCATTCGGCTAAATGTTCGCAATAGCCCTGAGGTTTTCTGAATTTTGCTCATTAAATTATTGGCTTTAATGTATTGCGTAATTTAATAAATACGGAAAATTCACATGAGAAAATAAAAAATTTCTTGATCGTTGTTTTCTCCTTTTCAATTATAAACGAACTCATACATCGAGTAAAAGCTAATATGGAGACATTGCAAAATTATACGACGTAACGTATGCTTAAAATTCGAAATCCTTCTAGAACAATTAATGTCCCACTTCATTGCTAATGCGAAGAAACGCATGAATTAGATAGATCATCAAGACGTAAATTGAACGAATTTCTCTGTTAAATTTTCAAATGAGATCAGTGTAAAAAATTAGGAAATACGAGGAAATAATGCCAACGACGATGGCAATTTCCAAGTGGGACATATCATTAGAAGTGAAAATGACAACAGGAAACGATAGCCCACGACGTACTATCTATCATAAACACGTCAGCTTGAAATCTCCAAGCAGCTTTCTCGCTCCAATATACTTACTTCGAACATTCCAAGTAACATCCTGGATAAATAGCTCCTCTTTCCTCCATCTTGTCTTTCTGGAATCTCATCGTTCATTGTTCAGTGCATCTAGCAATGCCTATAGCTTCGATCGAAGCGATTCAGACAGGCAGGCATTACGAGAACGCGCGCTTCCTGTCTTTTTAGTTTTGTTCATTCAGTTGGGTAATTAATTAATTCGGATACTCCGCATTGTTAAATTAATTTATCGTTTCGTATTGTATTAGTACATGAAATTTAGTAGCATAATATGGAATCTGACAAGTCTGAGTACAATAATGGACGGTGTAGTGGAAGTCCAGTGATATTATACTAAGAAATTGGGACGCAGTAAGGTATTGGGCTGACTGAAATTGATGCTTTCCGTAGTAATAGTAATAATAATTTTAAAAACCATCCATCAAAATAGTCAATTTTCTCCTTAAAATGGTAGATAAAATATTTTAGAATAAAATTATCGTTTAAAATATTTTCTAATTCTTGGTACACGTTTGCAATAGTTTGATTTTACAATGTACAGCAATGGAATTTCGCCATGATAAGTACGTAAAAATTTAATATCTTTCTTTCAAAAAAAAAAAAAAAAAAAAAAATTACAGTACAGAAGGCAAGGGCATAAGAAATATTTTCCTCCTCTTAGTATAAAGCAGAATAGATATTTAACTGCGTACACGTAATATTCATTTGCCAGAAGAAGAGCTTCATTTGGAAAAACTATTACCACTGTTTGCCTTTTTCTTACTATTCTCAGTTTCTTTCTTATTTACGATTCAATAAGCAAAATGCGAGCTTCGAATAAAGACAGCACGAAATAAAAACAAAGATAAAGATCAAACATGAAGTAATGCCAGTAAGGAAATAGGCGAGATATGGAGAAAGTTGTATCAAAGATGTTCCTTGGGTCTCGGATAAGTCGGTAACGCACACAATTGGGAATTATAGTTCCTCGGGGAACGAGCTTCGACGACTCGATCTCGCGCAAAAACAAGGACACATATATATGCGGGGCCACGTGTGAAATAAGTCCGACGAGCATTTCGAATGCGAGAACGGGAAATTTATGGGGAGTGACCCTGGCAAGTAGCATCAGCGGTTGAATCATTCTTGCTACGTCGTTACAGCATATACACAATGTTCACCTCTCTGTCTTATTATTATTTTTTTTTTTTTAACCCTATCATACATTAAAATATTTTTCTGGATATGGTTTGTACAATGATATACAATTTGGAGATTTGAATCGTTTATTATAATATTTTACTTTAAACTCGGATGTAAACGGAAATTCTCAATTAAATATTAGAACTTGTTAATTTTGAGAAACTATAAACTTCGCTGATTGACGCAATTTCTTATATTACATTGAATTTTACAGTTTAAATATTAAGAAAAAAAGATTAATAATTTTTCAAATAAAAGCACTAATACTTAAGCAGTGCAACGCCAAGACATATTGTCCACAATAAGTGTAGAGATAGAATATTAGTTGTTTTTATAAAATATCATCGATAACGGAAGTTTTGGATTATTTGATATTCAATAATAAGGAAAAATATTGTGTTTCAAAATTGAATAAAAAAAAAAAAAAATTGAATTTTTAATGAAAGAGAACAAGATAGGGCGATTGATAAAGATGTAAAAATATTTTAAATAATGAAAATCGAGGAGTAGATTAGTTTGTTTTAAAGAGCAGGCAAATATAAATTCAGAATTGTGATAACAATTAGTCACTGCTGCCGCATTCTTCGTTGATTGAACTCAAAGACCATACACCAATGCATCTAAAACTATGGCAAAATTGGCGTGGCACGACTTCCGAAAGTTGGCGGCAACATAAGCTGGATGCTGGATAATAGATCTTTACCAGATAAAAACGCTGGCTGTTTTCATAGGCAACAAACGGCTACATTCGAGAGGGAAAAATATAGGAAAAACAAGAAGAATAAATATTCACTTATATATTCGAGACAGAGTTGGAGGAATATTTTTTCTCTCTCTGCATATGTAAATTTCAGCTGATTTCGATTTTTTCTTTTTAAATCCTACATTTTAGACAGTCGACGATAAATAATTTGACAATTTTATCACGCATAGTACTCTATAAAATAAAAGTCTTATTCATCTTATGTTTTGCAATTTAGATAATTTACGATAATTACCATACAGTAAAATTTCAGTTTACTTAAAAATAGAATATGTTCGTTCGTGCGTGTGCGTGTGCGTGTGCGCGCGTGTGCGTGCATGTGCGAATGGCAAAAGTCTGGGCTTACAATATTCATTTTCATCTATATTTTACATTGCTTTACTCTAACTTTTTATACTATTCTTTCTCTCTCTCTTTTTTTTAAGCTACTTTTAATTTCATTTTTCAAGAAGTCTTATAACTTTAGAGAGAAAAAAATGTTTTTTATGGATGCCTGTATTGAAGCATTGTTCAATTTTATTTTCTTAAAGAGTTTCTAGAGAAAGATCCTCTTGCTAGAGATACATTTTTATCTTCCAATTTTTTATTTCGATTCGATTGCGTGGGAAAATTCAATTATCGGTTAAATTTTCTTTTAAAAGACACGAGAGCACGTAATAAAAAATATATATCGAGCTATTAACTTCGTTCATTATTAAATTTTGAAATTTTAGAATTCTAATCTTAATTTCGTATTTTTATTTTAAATTAAAAGTACATTAAAAAGTTCATTTATTAAAAATGTGTGCTATTTTATATTGTTAGGAGGTTAATTTTTTTTCTCGTTTAATATAATTAAAAAGCTGACAGAAATTTGAGAAAAGAACATGTTTCAGGACTGTTTAGCTTGATTTCTTGGCCAGGTATACTTGTAATAGGAATATTGGAACGATGCCATTTCATCGAAATTTTTAAAGATAATATCATAAAAATATTCTCCAAATATGTATTAAATTAGAAAAATATATAGCAAGAAGTAAAAATCAATGGAATTTATTTGGGATAAAAAAAAAACAAGAACAACAACAAAAAAAAAAAAAAAAAAAAAAAAAAAAAAATTTCAATTTTTAATTTCAATTTGTCAAAATTTAAAGAAAATCATTAAGGAGCTTTAATTATAAAATCATAAATGGCATTTGAAGTCTTATTTAAGCAACTGATACAACTATTATAATAAATATATATTAATAATGATAGAAAATCGAATAATTAAATTCGTGAACAATTCTATTCGTTAATTAGGACTCAAGATCGACTAATTCGCTTAATACGTCCGCATATTGAATATATATGAATTATATATATTTATATATTATAGAAATTGCTTAAAGAGAAATGAAAAAAGAACGTTTAAGTTTATTAAATGATACAAGAGTTTGTTATAGTATAACCTGTCGATAACTTTGATGGCTTGTGATACTATTCTTACAGATACGTGAACTTCATTATGATCATTACGTACTTATGCTGTTACGTGGAGAACAAAAATATAATGAAAAGAAAACAAGTGCCCTCTCATTTACCGCTTATATATATGTGTGTGTGTGTGTGTGTGTGTGTGTGTGTGTGTGTGTGATGATAGTAGAAGAGAACCTTTTTACGTGATACGTATAATATGTTAGAGTTGACAAATGGATTGCTTTTTTCGTTTGTTGGTATTCCTAGAACAGGTGTTGTATCATCCAGAAAGTTCCGTAATGGTGAAAAAATGTCAGTATATGGTATGTAAGAGATATGTCTTAGAAAATGCTAGATATACGAGTGCAAAAGTAACTGATTTTATAATCGAATTAATTCTTAACATCACCAATTATATTACGCAATTTAATATTAATCAATATTCATTAATATACACGTGGGACTTTCATGACATTGTTAATACATACTTATTAATGCACTTTTAATTATCGACTGACAAGATATTAGTTTAATAAATTACAAATTAATTAATTATAAAACAAATAAGCCAATAAAAAATCGATGGCATACAGGACATAATCTTTAATTAATTTTGTAGTTTCCTTTATAATGTGCATGGCCACAAATGGCCACAAATACGAGTAATTACGTAAAATAAATATAATAATAAATAAAAAAAAGTATGAAGAACTCAAATTAAAGCTATTTAATTAAATTTTTTTTTTTCAAAAAAAGTTAAATGAAACCCATCTTAAATTCTCTCTGAAACAGAAGGGAGAAATAGCGAAGAAAAAAAAAAAAAAAAAATTCCAAGTAAGAGTACATTTTGACGTACGTGGACGGCAAATGTTAAATCCGACCCTGAGTCTGAAAGCTTCTCAAAGCCCTTGATATTAAATTTGATCCAAATTACAAGACTCCAGGCACTTTTATAAGAGCTACTGGGGGGAGGGGGTGAACGTTCATAATAACTGTACGTATTTTGTACAGGTGATTATAAAAAAAAAAGAAAAAATGAGAGAAAAGCTATGACAATTCTGAAATTCTTGCTTTACAACGCGAAATTCGTATCTGGATAAACCTTCGGGCGTACTTATCCACCCTTTGTTTAATCTTTCTCAACGCATATCTTAGTCCTTAAAGTTTTTTAATTTAAAGTTTATTTTGAAGTTTTTTGATGTTTCTCATAATATTTTAACAAAAGTAAATAGTTTGATGAATTGTGGCGTATGTTTGGTACTTTAGGAACCCCTTGATATTTCACATATTCCTATTCTACTAACAAATATGTCTCACTTAAATTATTTCATTAATATTTCCGATACAACTGACTTAACGAGCAATTAATATTATTATTAATAAAATGATCCTTAATAATGAAATTCCTTTAATTGGAAGTATGAGAAATACGAGCGGCAAAAGCGTGAATCACGGCAGTAAAGTAAGTTATAATCGATTAATTGATATTCTCAATTTGATGAATTGCTTCAAATATTTATTTTAGGATAAATATAAGTATAGACCTTTTTCCTTTTTTTCTTTTTTTCTTCTTCTTTTTTTTCTTTTTTTTTCTTTTATCCTAGAGCCGCCTTAGAGATTTATCAAAAATATTAGATTTTAGCCTCGCGGAAACAAGCGCCTTAACTCAATTATCCTTTAAAGTACCTTCGATATTCTAAAATTATCACCATCGTTGTATATAAGACGCGAAACATTCCATAAAAATGAAATTGGAGAAAAATGTTTTTGACTTTAGCACCCTACGGATATATACGTTATTTACGATGCACTTTCTGTCGCAAAGAGTGCACGAGAAAAACATGTATCACTAACGACAAGCAATTTTACAGGCACATAGAGCAATGACTCAGGGGGATGGCAAAAACAAAATGAATTACAGCCAAGTCGAACTCGCGAAATCTCCCCTCCTCCAGCCCCCCCCCCCCCCC
>NW_011948412.1:7554824-7562827 GCF_000503995.2 Ceratosolen solmsi marchali
AGGGGGAGGGCAAAAACAAAATGAATTCCAGCCAAGTCGAACCCGCGAAACCCCCCCCCCCCCCCCCCCCCCCCCCCGCAATCGCCATAAAATAGTTAAAAGAAAAGCCATTCGCAAATTACTTAGCAAATAATGCAGCATAAGAGAAGGCGATAGGGCAATAGGGCAAAAAAAAAAAAAAAAAAAAATAGTGTAGTTAAGAAAGCAGAGAAAGAAATGCGTCGACGTTGGATCGCGAAAATAAATTCTCATAATAGCGACTTTTGTGAAGATGGAAGTTTCGTTATCTTCTATTGACTACGAGTCATTTAACGATGACTTATTTACGTACTTTACTAATAACTGACTGCGACAATACATTGAATGTGTCATTAATCGATGTATTTGGCCAATTATATTTAAAGGCAAATTATTTGTAAATTGTATAACTTTTGTTTATCGAAAAAACTTATTTCAACGATATGCATATTTATTTGCACTTTTGACAATATATTAGGACAAAAATTTCTCCACATCATAAATTATCGTGGAATCAATAGTGTGAGATTATTTTTAACAAATTCATATACAATTATATGAAATACATAGATATCACAGAGCTCTCAATAATATAATGATTAAATCAAATATCAAAAATTATTCTGAAACACACGCAGTACTTCATTGTATAATATTATACATAAATCATGTGCAATTAATGAATAATTTATAAAATATAAGAAATATTATTACCAAATGAAGTAACTTTAACATTAATTAGTTAATTCAATTTAATTAGGTAATAATAAAATATTACGTCTTTATCTGGCAACATATTTCTATAAAAATATTTAATTTTATTATTATATATTTTTATTTCATTAAATTAATTTATTAAATGATGCCTTATGTTATTTAATGATAATTTAAATATAAATGACTAATAATTCAATATGAAATGAAAACCTTGAACATATTACATTTAATATTTTTAATGGATCTGCTCCATAATAAACTCATTTATTACATTGCCTATTCCATTTTACATAATTACTGTATTATTATGATCATAATGTAAGTACGTAACTATCACAATTAACAGAGGTAGGAAGCATGTATTACATCCACTGTAGTCATTTCACAATATTATGATGGATTCATTCATTGAAGCAGCTTGCCCCGGTTAATTATGACCCTTGATTAGCCAATCTAATTCCATATATATTCTCAGTCACATGTGTTGGACACATATAAATAAACATGAACAACGACTTTTTTTCTTCTCATTTGTGGTTAATTTTGTTCCCCGTATTTTTTGCTATAGCAAAAGTAATTGGAGGATGCTTTTACTTTCCGTCAATTCACAGCTAATAGTCCACGATCGCATTCAGGCGGTAAAAAGCTCATGCTTGCAACACTATAAAACATTAAAAGAATTCTCATACCCACATGTATGCACGCACACTAACATACATTTAACAACCAACTGACTCGAGTTTCCACATGCGGTAACGAGAATTTTGTCTCCAACATTTGTTCAACGACGCTATCTAGAAATGAGAATAATGAGTAGAATAAAAATCAAATATAGTCGAGTTGAAATTAGAAAAGACGACTGTATTGCATTGCATAGAGAGAGAGAGAGAGAGAGATAGAGATAGAGACGAAGAGAATAAAGACCAATAAAGAATTTTAAATATAGTTTAGATAATGATCAACTGGTATATTGCCTATATATATATATATATATATATATTTAATTTACATTGAATGTATATAAAATGACCGAAAAATAACGCTCTACCACATAATAATAAATAAAAATCTTTAAATTTAATATTTGGGTGAAGCCAGTATGACTCGACAGTAAGGAAAACGTACCAAACGTAGCAATAAATTAATTTTACTGTAACGGATAAATATCAAAATATATGGATAATTTTAATGCTCTTATATATTATTGTTACTATCCTTTAAATTTTCGAATCCAATAACTAATTTTATAATTTTTCTTTTTCAGTAAAACAACGAAGGCTTACTTTAACTATGACAGATAATTAATAAAAAGTTCAAACGATTATAAATTAATAATTTAATGTTATAATATTTTTTTTACTAATTTGTTTAGTTAAATATTGTAATTTTTTAAAATATGGCACTCCTGAGAGAATTAAAAAAATCATGTTAAAATAGTTAAATAATAGATGACGTTTGAATAGAGTGAAAATAAAATTCTATCGTGTAGTTAATCTTGCTAGATTAATAGAATAATGATAAACTATTTTTACGTACAAAATATACAATAAGGAATATATAAAATGTACCAACGATATATTATAATCGAGCGAGAAAACAGATAAATAGCCAACATAAGAAAAATAGACCAAATCAATAAAAAAAAAAGTGTTATGCAAGAAAGGAGATATACAAGGAATCACACGCATAAAAGAAAAATATATAAAAAGACAAGGAGATAGAAGAATGGTATAGGGGAACGGAAAAACAAAAGTGAGATGATCTATATTCGAGAGGGAAATAGAGAGATAGCAGTTGGAGAAAAAGTGTAAGGAATGAGAGTGGCAGACAGTTGATGGGGTCGCTTTCTGTGTGATGTATCTACTTCCTGATGCTGTCCTTAATGATTATCCTTGGCGTGTATAGTAGACAAATAGTCAAAGCTTCTCATGCAGACGAAAAGAGATATTCTAGAGACGTTCGTTATGTGTGCACGAAAATAAATCACATGTTATTTGTTCTGCGTCACAAAAAAAAATCATGATCGAAATAGAATTGATCTGCAGTGGTTTGACGGCCTTCGAAAATTTATTCTCCCCCGAGTTCGAGTTATTAATATAATGAAAATCATTTAATTTATATTAGAACTTTTTGTTTGAAATTTATGCTTGGAATGAATAATATATCAGACTGTACATTAAATTTGTAATTTGTAATTTAATAAATTTAATTAATGTTTTTCCGAATAACTGTTTTCTGAAATAATTGCAAAATAAAGCAGACAATTCACTATTAAAGTAATGATATATGATTAAATTAAATTAATCATACGGCAAACCGAATATATTTCAATAAAAGAATATTTCAAGAAAAAGATTCAATATTTTACTGAAAATGCATAAATAGTATTAAACTCATTTGTAAAATAATTCTGTACTATTGTATGGAACAGGGATGTTATTAATTATATAGATAATTATAAAAGTAGCGTAGTAATTTCAAGAAAAATTGAAAAATACGCGTCAAATTCTAACTGATATAACCGTGAAATATATTTTGATAAAATTCCCTTATGAAATACGAAAATTATTGTTTGAAAGAAATTAAATCTTCTCAACAAATACTTGAAATTTGAAATAATATTATTGTTTGTCGTGCAATATTACAAAAAAAAAAAAAAAAAAAAAAAAAACAGATTGAGAAAAACGTCGCACCTCGATAAGAATATTTATTTACATTTATAATGTAATTAAGTAATTGTTGATATTAGTGCAGTTTTGGCGATCTTATCATGCGAAACAATTAAGTTGCTACTGAATTATAATGTGAAGGTAATGTCTGAATAGTTTTTCTTAGGGTGTAGCTAAACACTGGCATTAGGGAGAGAAAAATGATTTTATTCGGTATGATGAAATATGATAAAAAAAAAAATGGTAAGTTTTATTGTAAAGTATTGGCTCAAGTGATTTTCACGTAATTCCTAGATTATTAATTCTTAGATTTAAAAATTGTTATAGCGTATTGCAAAAAGTCTTTTCAAATTTGAAATATATCACTGTTATCTCTCTATGCTCGGATAAAAAAATCCTATAATCTGTGCGCGACAACGATCTATGAATTATTATTGCGCGAGTTTTTTTTTTTTTTTTGTTTCACTATTATTCTATTTTTTACGTATCGGTAAGATTAGAATTGAATTAAATGTTTATTATTATATCAATATCAAATGATTAATTTATTTTACTATTTCTAATTAATGCAGCTTATGGTGCTATTATGGAGCTTACTATTAAAAACGTAACATGAAATCATTTTATCATAGACAATTATTAAATTCGTAATTTCCAGCATTTATACAGAATATTATTCTTAATGTTTCGGATTTATAATGGTTGTAATTTAGTAAAATGTTTCTAACACTCCATCATATTACTCGTCGCTCTTAAATAATAAATTATTAAATAATATGCGAGACAATTTAAAAGACGATAGAGGGCCGATAAGTGGATGTTATTAAATGCATTTCATAAAATAAAATAATACACCATTTTCAAAAGTTTAACGTCAACTTTTATAAATTGAGCAATTTTTATCGTGAGAAATTATTTAAGTATGATAACGCGTTCGCACAATAACGAAAAGAGAAATTTGTCGAGTTGTTAGGCGTCGTGTGGTGGAGTTGATTAAAAATTGATTGGGACGGATCAAGCGAATTTAAATGAAATGATGGAATCAAGAAGCAAAATGAAAGGAGAACTTTTATTCGCTAACCTAGCAAAATAATGCCAAAAATAACATTCTTGATCGAGTTTTTCTAGGATAAAGTAAGAGTTTTAGATTAATGCTGTAATCTATGGAAAGTACTACCTATGCATACCGCATGGAAATATTGAAAAGTGTGCGATTGATAATGATATATTTAAAAACTTTAGGCTAACGCGATCCTGGAATAATGAATAAATAAGAATAAACGGGAGAATGGATATAAGAGGTCTATGGCTGGGAATCATTTTGACAAATTCAAATTTAAAAACGATCGCATATCAGTTTAGGCGGTAAAAGGTTCACGTGGTACCGACGAAAAGCCATATTCCCGGTAACGCCGATGGATTTTTCAGCGTAAAATTGAGCAGATTTCCAAGAAGAGAAAGCCGCCAGCTCCAGAGTCGGGTGAAAGGGATAGATACACCAGAATGGCATTGTTCGTTTAATCGGTGCGAGGGCATCGGTTCTCCCAACGAACATCAACTATCCTTAAAAGTGTGTCTATTCCACCAGTCTCTAAGCATTCACTCGTGCATCTTCCCTGCGTCCCTCCTCGCGCGAAATTTTCCAAGTTAGGCCATTGTGTGTGCCACCGTGGCCACGAGGAGAAAAATCTCATCTGCTTAGACAGGTCGAGGCGAATGAGAATTTCCTCCAGCCCGTTCCACTTTATTTTTCTTCGCTTTATTCCGCACTCTCGCGTAATCGACTTGTACTGTCACTGACTCCTGCTGAGTTTTATAAAAATGGAAGGACATCTGGCGGCTGAATATGTGTACTTTGCGTTAAGCGAGAGCATTTATTTACTCGATTTATGTTGAAATGCGCGGGGCTGGGGTTGCGGCAATTGAAATTTCGATGGGATTACGACAATTTTGAGAATTATTAATTGTTTATTTTTTAATTAAAGATAGCGGGATCGTACAGAAATAAATAGAAGACGTTGCTGTTTAAAATGTTTATCGAATCTTTCCATATGAGAATAAATACGTTGCCTTCGACTAACTCTCTCTCTCTCTCTCTCTCTCTCTCTCTCTCTCTCTCTCTCCCTCTGTGGCTTCTAATTGTTAAATTATTGCTTAGGGTTACCGTGCTCTTTGTAAGTGTATTCTTCGTGGAAACAAGACGAACGGTTGTCTTAATAGACATTCTGTGAAACAATATCTCAGCTAATAGTAGACAAAGTTAAAGATAAATGAACAATTAAATTTCAGTTTGTAATTCGCTAATTAAAAATCGATATAACATAGAGGTCTATTGAAAAATATGTCATCATGGTTCAGAATAGCCACTCGTTGTGATTGAAATAAAATATTAATTTGAAATTGAATTGCTTCCTTTACACTTAGAAGTATGTTTTTTCTTCAGACAGATAATAACTTATGTGGCCAATGCAGTTTGATTCGATTTTGTTTCGCTATCAACACTGGATATGCTAATATTTAATTAGAGTAATTAATTACCAAGGCATTATATAAAAAATTTACTTACCAGTGAAAATTAATTTCCATGACTTTGAAAAAGTTTCGATACTTTAATAGACGTTTGATTGAGATTTCGCTATTAAATTTGTCGTCTGTTTCATAATTCTCAACTTGTTTATTCACATATTAGAGAAAAGTTGAATGTAACGATCAATGTAATTACATGAGCTACAGTACTTGACAATTTCGAAAATATCGGCTCAATATGAATTTTATAATGTAATATTTGTCTGCGTTGCAAGGGACAATTTTTTAACGTCTCGCTTGCATTGAATAATAATCCAATGTTTTTAAATCCCCTCAACCACAAAGGAATTAAAAAAAAAAAAAAAAAATGTTGAAGTTAGATAATTATTTTGTAAGTATAAGCGATGAGTTAACGACGACTGCATTCAAATTTCTCTTTGAATTTATTATATTTCCCTTAGCAAGGAATAAAAGAGGATGAAACGGCAGTTCACTGGCTGAATTTCTATAATCGCCAATGTGATTAACTAAACGTAATATTCTTTTAAATCAAGCGCATTAATACACTTATTGCATTCGAGATTTTTAATTCAAGTATGAATTTTACGATTATAAGAATATTTACATCCAATGCATTGGATACATTAATATAAATGATAATATTTCTTCATTCTTATTCGGAGGAAAAAGTCCTTTCAGCTAATTTAGACGAATATACAATAGGTCATGTAATTGACAATTTGAAAAGTGAACAATAGAAAATATAACGTTGAACAATTTCGAAGTTACGAAGAAAGCATTCGCCGTGAACGTTAAAAGACAATGACAATGACATTTAGTTGAAACCGTTGCTCTAGCTTTCTCTCCTGCCCGCAAGTATTTTCGCATGGTAATAGGCCGTAGGATGAGCTTTTAAACTTTCATTGCCAGGTTAAGCTTTCATCCGGGATGAGTTAAAAATTCGTCCGAGCAGTGATTACCGCTTCAATGATTATGTCGTATGAATTAATTTATTTTACGAGGCTACATCTGCCGTCTATCAAATTGGACGGTATAAAGATTTCGCGGGCGTATCATGTTTCCCTAAGCCATTTAGCTAATGGAATAGATAATTGCTCGTATCAAATGATATGTACAATGCGTGAGATACACTTGGCCTCGGTAATTACACAAGTTCATTTAAATCGGAAAAGTTGCGTAAGCCATTTGTCGAGTTGCAAATTTCAATTTTGAGGGAGGGAAAGGCCGCGATTACGTAATTACGTAATTTTACAAACTTCGGGGAACTATCGGGGACCGCATCGGCAATCGGATTTTCGAAAACAGCCGGCGAGACTAGTTGATAAATTCAGTTCGACAGCGTAACAGAAGCGTCGGTCGTAAGAAATATTAGATAGCACGGCCCTATTAGTTATTCCAGCGGTGGCGGTCGAAGGAAAAAGCTCGGCAAAGCGTGTAAAATTCTCGAGATGTTGTGCTGCGTCGTTGGTGAAGGGATGGAGAGCGAAGGACAGAAACTGAGGTAAGTATGTAGATTGTGGATTAACGGAGGGGGGAGGGGGGAGGCAGGCAGGCAGGCAGGCAGGCAGGCAGGCAGAAAAAGTGTCGCTAGTGGTCGGTAATGCTGGGAAATGTACGCGAGTCGTGGAGTCGAGCTTTCAGTGTCCGAGAGCAAATTGAAGGGAAGTTCGAGCGAGGTTCCGTGGCGACTACGACTATTCGCGTCTCGAGGCCGTCATCCGTCTCTCCACCTTCCCGTAAACCCCGATGTCGGCGCCGTTGTTTCGTTTGCCAACGCGACAGCGCGAGAATTGACCGATTCTTGTGACAAGTCGCTCTCGTCGTCGCTGTTGTTTTAGTCGAGAGGATCGCCGGGGCCCGCCGCCACGTTCATTACCGTAATTGCGAATTCATGTGAAATTGCTTTCGATCTACGTCCCCCTTCGGCTCTGCTGTTCATGGCTGCGCCGCGGCGAGCTCCATATCCTCTTTATTTCCACGGTCGAATAAGTTTAGCGCCCTGCATCTCCTCTCACTCTCTCTCTCTCTCTCTCTCTTACTCTCTCTCTCTCT
>NW_011948412.1:7562951-7582582 GCF_000503995.2 Ceratosolen solmsi marchali
CTCTCTCTCTCTCTCTCTCTCTCTCTCTCGTCGTTGCGTCGATACAATCCCGGCCTCTACGTCTTCTCGACGCGCAAAATTACAATTGCGGCAACGTAATCGCGATCGTAACATTTAGCTCTCTAATGCGAGCGGGTAAAATAATGTAAGCGCATTTTACTTCCGTGTAATTCCATTAGCAGGCAATTTTACGTTGACGCTGTTTACGCCGACCGAGCGATGGAAAGGGAGAGAAAATTATGAATTTCGAGCACTTTTTCATTGGGGTTAAAGGCCAATTCGTTCTATTATTATTAATCCGATCACCTCTGGTTTAATCAATCGCGTGATAATAATAACGTCACGAGCATATAACTGACGTCGTTTCATCATTGAAATTCCATCTGTTTAGCCGTATTTTTTAATTGCGTTAAGCCAAAAATATTATTTCACGCATGAAATTAGTTCTTCGTTCGTTTTGCAATTAAGCCGTTTTATTTATTTATTTAATTATTTATTTATTTATTTATTTATTATTTTTTTTTTTTACTCATGAAAAGGATGTTCGATATGAATGTACGAGCTCGTCGCTCCTCTCATTATGACGTAGACAAACATTTGGAAACGAGCGGTCGAACAAATTGAATAAGAACATCGTGGCAATTTTCCATAATCGTGACATTACATAATACTCTTCTTGTAGTCTGGAGAGGGCATCGCACGATCTCTGTACTTGAATCGCCCAACTTCACAACCCCGTAACGCTCTTAAACGCTCGACCTTCATTGGCAGAGAGTCATGCAAAAAAGAAGAACATTAAAGCCCCGATAAAGTCATTGGAGCGCTTTCTTCCGAATGAGATACAGGAGAATCACTGAGAGGCCTACAAATTGCCATTTTCGCATTCAACTCGTCGTAAATTCCCGCGAGGCAAATCCTTTTTGGCAATCACTTCGAACTGGCTAAAGCTCGCTTCCGCGTGAGCTACTTGCCGCTCCCCTCATCTATCCACCCCCACCTCCCCCAATCCCCCCACGGCTCTACCATCCCTTTGTGCCTCATCCATTTCTAGCCGCATATTTGTTCTTTTTATCCGCTTTTTTAATTTATATCTTTCTCCACTGTTTATCGGGCGCCTCGCATTTGAGATTCCGTCGAAGGGAAATTTGCTTGCCACGTTTCAGCAACCATTTTGATGATGCATTTTGATGAGTTTAGTCGCGTATCGCCCATTCGTTTATTTTCCATTTTCATCTTTATTCCATTTTCTTTCGTTTTTTTCTCTTAATCCGGAAAATACCTTTGAAATTAATCTTTACACTTGTGCACTAACGTAGGCCGTCATCCTTTATTTATTAGGATATTTTATTGTTTTATTGGTAAGTTGCAATAGCCGTTTGTTAATTAAAATTGTCGCCTCCTTAGCTTTCACGGGCACGTGCATCTAATCGGACTTAAAATATATAATTATCTCGTTGCTAAATATTTCATTAAAAATTTTGTTTCTTATGAAAATAACGATATTCTGCTGTATCTTAAGGTTTGTAACTTAAAGAGGATAATTTCAAATTTTTAACATCTCAATTTTTAAACATCCAAGAATATGACGCTTAGTTTACCAATATTGAATATCTGCTCTTTGGCTCGCTCATCCAGATAATTTGAAAATAAATTCACATTATTTAACTGGCGGTGATTCGCACTAGATGGCAAATTCGAGCTTATAAAAGAGGAATAATTTAATTCGAAATCTACGAGGTAAGACCATAAACTTTGTAAAATACTGCCGATGAATACCGATTAGCTTCGAATAAACTGATGTCCACAAGCTTATGAGATAGGAATTAAAGACCCTTATTTCAGCTTCCGTTCACATTCAATTCCCAATCCAAATACATCGCACGATGTATAGTCAACCGCACATGGCTGGCTGTACGGATCGTCCATTGGCCCTCCCCCATTCGATGTCCCACTCCTTCCACCTACACCCTGCTTCATAGAAGCATTTGCGCTCACACAAATACACACAAATCTACGCTACCTGTACGACCGAGGCTTTCCGCGGTTCCGAGGCGGTTTGTCATTATACAAGGACGACGCCGCCTACTATTGCCTCTCCTCTTTATTTGCCCAGCACTTCGACTAATTATCCACCTAATTGGCATTCGAATCGCAGCGGTTACGTATTTCTATGCCGCCACCTCCATAAAAGCGCTCGCTCGCTCGCTCATGCGTATTTGTCTATTTATTTATCAGCTAGCGTGACCGAACGGCTGGCCCTGGCCACGCTTATGGGAATTTGCGAATTTGCACTGCGGCTCCAGTGTGACCATTACCGCGGTAAGATCGCCTCGTCGCTCTTTCGTTTCGCTTCGTTTATTGCCAACTTGCCACCCGTTCTCTCCGCCATCCTTCAACCTCCCGCCCCCACGGTCCATCGCCATTTTAAGCTAATCAGTTATTCTTTTTGCTCCTTAGGCAATGAACGGCGGCCTACCTTCAGTCGTCCTATTTCCCCTTTGATTGTGAACGTAATTGATCTTCGTATGTTTTGTAATACGATTAAGGGTAATTATTAAGTTATTCACGAAGAATTACGCGATTTAGCGTTAAAACTTGGATTTAGGTATTTAGATAGATAAGAGGCGGCCGAGCTCGACGGAAAGAAAAATGATGCGTTAAGAAGATATGAATTTTTAGGCCGATTCATGTATTTCTAAAAACATGAATTTGGCCATTGTTATGTGCGATTGATTATGCTTTAAAATATCCGATTATACAAATAATTCACTTAACTCTGCATAACACGTCGATAGAATTTTAACAATTATTTTCATAAGTATTCTAAAAATATTGTGTTTATTGATAATCTAAAATCCAAGCGATTCATTCCCAAATAAAAGCCAGAAATGACAGAAGCGGTTGCAATTTACCTATCCTCTTCTCGAAAATTTCCATATATTTGAATTTGCCAAGACTTGGTACGAATAGATTCGAAGACAACGATAAACGTACTCTTATAGTATTATCTTGAAAGAACAATTCACAACACGTAGAAGAGCTTCTTGAAATGTTAACGTCAATCGGGTGCCTCTTTCGTTCTTCCACGTGGCGCGAGTCTACGCAACCACATAGGCAACGGGTTTAGTAATTCTGTTGGGCGCCTGTGAGATACACAATGTGTATTTGTGTGTATTGTGCTGTATAGGTGGTCGCGAGAGGAGAAAGAGAGGAGGGAACGAGGAAGCTCCGAAGTGATGGCTCAACGTCCGTATCTGACGTCTCTCGTGAAATTCCATCCTACTCAATTCCCCTCTCGTTAGTCTTCAGTCGAGAGGGTAGCAAAAGATACGAGTGACTACGAGAGATAGAGAAAGAGACAACGATGGCACAATAGAACAGATAGATAAAAAGATACACGCCCACGAATATAGCCACAGGCGTAAAGAGACACGGAGAAGGAAAATGCGGGTGGGTGTGGGGGTGCATAGAGAGAGAGAGAGAGAGAGAGAGAGAGAGAGAGAGAGGAAAGTCGTTTTAATTATTAATTGAATGCCTATCTACTTTACTTCGTCTCTATTAATTTAAATAGTCTACAACAATAACATTGTTTAGTGAAGCTTTTTGTCTCTCTCTCTCTCTCTCTCTCTCTATCTTTGAATTATATTAAATTTTATTTAATAACTAATCATATTTAACGAATATTATTGAAAATATATTACCCAAGCATAGTAACATCATTATTTTGATAATATTCTAAAAATATCAGTAAGGCTGTGTAAAATATCAAAACAGTACAAGATACATTTATATATTCATATGCATAATGTATGAATATCAATTTCCGGAAATTTAAAAATACTCATAATTTCACTTGTTATAAATTTCAGGTAAAGTAGTAAAAGTGGCTTAAAAACATAATTATTTTACTCTTAAGATAAGAGGACGAGTACGAGAGAAGAAAGAAGAGAAAGGAAAATGGCTGCTAAAGCGAGTAAGTGAGAGAGTAGGGGGAGAGAGAGAGAGAGAGAGAGAGAGAGAGAGAGTGAGGGGGGGGGCAAGAAGTCGAAAGCGAACGAAAGTCGTAAATGTTGCAGCGCATAAAACATAGTTGAAACTTCCTTACTATACGACGTAACTCATTACTTTTATTACCTGCTGAGTAACATGATATCCAAGCGAGAAAAGGACCAAGATAGGAAAGACCTCAAAGAGCAGAAGACAAGATGAGGCGGATGGAACGTGGAATCTGGAATCCTTTCTACATGGCAGTGAAACGTAGCTATCGCGAGGAATTTACATCCTAACGAGTCAGCCGAGGAATTAATTCGCCTATCGCTTGCCGCGTCTATTCTCACTCTAAGGACGACAACGACACGACGACAAGTCGCTGGAAGGGGGAAAGCAGATGGTTTCGATTTACTCAACTCAACGAAAAGGATGCGCAGCACAATTCTTCTTTTTTCTTTTCTTTCTTTTTTTTTTTGTGACCTTACCTCTTTCGTTATACTTTTTTTCTTCCTCTTTTTGATTGCTCTACGTCCGTTATTTTATAAATAGTCGAAATAGAGTAAATTAACTTACGGTTTCGATGTAGCGTTAGAATTTCTCTCGTGTACTCACCTGCAACAAAGAAATTTAAAAGCTGTGTTAGTTGGATATAGATTGTTTATGGATGCGATACAAATAATAGATGATTATTCGACTTCGATACTTCCAATCCCTAAGAATCTATAATTTGCTTATAGTTGAACTTTTCTATTTGGTAATTCAGCTCAAAGTTAGTCTCTTATATTTATAAAAGTGTTTTTAAGCTACGGGGACATTCAATGGATAGGACCGTGCAATATTGTTTCGTCATTTTATCGAGAATTTATTACACTCGATTCAATCGATGAAAAGTCGAATTCAATTTGCGCTAAAACTTTTTGAGAACAACTAGGAAGTGTTTCACGAAGTTTCGCTTAAAGAGGTGAAGTATCGCTGAAAGGACCGAGGAAAATCTTGTCGTCCAACTATATTAACAAAATAAATCTTCAATCTACGGACATTTTATATTTTTGATTAGTTTAATAAATCAAATATCACTATTTTTAACCAAGTGATCTAAATCTGTAATATTAGCTTGAGGTGGCGAAGGAGGGGGTGAGAAGGAAGGAGAAAGATGCATTCCTCATATTCGAGTTGGCATAATTTTATAAAATGGTAATGTTATTGTTAATAATATGTTCACCCGCGCTTCGTAAAATACTCATTCGATATTTTTAATACAAAGACGAGATAATTCTCCCTTACAGAGACTTATTTACGCTTCCCTCGCCTCTTTTACACTTTCTAGTTTAATGATTCACGGACAGGTGAGGCTTGGACAGGTCGCAAGTGACTCTATGACATGCGTTTGCTCGTAATATTTGCGCGACGCTATTATTTTCCTAGACACGAGACTAGGAACCAAGATTCCATCAGCCGACTTTCCCTCTTCATCCCACACTTTGGGATGGAAATAAAGGAAAGGCAAGGCAAGACAGCGTGGATGAACTGCCGGGCGGGCGCACGCGAACTCCAGCTACACGTCCAAAGTACATAAACCAGATTCGCCTTTCTCTCTATACACACGTACGCCCTTCTGACTTGAGTCCAAAAACTTTTTATTACTCGTCTGAGAAGTTGCAGCGGCTGTGGCGGCGGCGGTGGCGGCGGCGGATACGGCGGCGACGTCTTAGCCGGCCACACTTGGCAGGCCCTCAATTTTCGATCGACGCGCGAATCTCAAAGACGTAAATCTAGCCCGTGGCCGCGATGATTATCACCGCGATGAACGGCCTGCTTGCCCGTCCCAACATACGTTTGTATCCCGGTAAATGCAGGAGACGCCGAGATAAACAGCATGAGGGCAGTAGCAGCAGCAGCAGCAGCAGCAGCAGCAGCAGCAGCAACGAGAACTCACTTTGCTTTTGTCTCTCGGATTGGCTTTGCCACCGTCCGATAATTAACGACGCTGCCATCGCCGTCGTCGCTGATTAATGCCCCCTTGCCTCTCCGGCCCCTTCTTTTACGAATGAAATTGTGTTTTCCCGTGCCCGTCGCTGCGCTTAATTAAAATTGACGTTTGGTAAACGCGATGTCTCGCTCTTAGCCGACGCTCTGCTCCCGATCGCTTGTTTAATGATCGAATGTATTCGAGTCTCCGCGAACTTGCGGACTATAAAGATGGCGTTACGCTTGAGCGACGGATCAGCGGAATAAGTGTTCCCCTTGGATCATTCAAGGACACTGCTACACACTAAAGCATCTTTATCAGGATTCTAAGATTTCGTCGAGATTATGGTCCAAGGATTTATTTGATCGTAAATTGAAAACAAAAAAGAGGATTGAGTGTGAGGGTGAGAGAGAGAGAGAGAGAGAGAGAGAGAGAGAGAGAGGAGAAAAGAAAAAATAATAATAATCATGTTGAGGAAGTTTAAGAGTCAAAGTTGAAGACCACATAAATTATTCGATATCTCGTATATATGAGAATTAAAGCGAATGCTTTTTACGCTCACATTTAAGGGACACAAAAGTTGCTGAGCGAATCAAGCTAGAAAATTTTTAATCACAAATTCATATCTGCTTTTTTATTCTTTAAATTTATTAACCATCTTTCTACACGACTTTTCATTTAACAATTGAATCGAATATTTCAGCGCTTTTCCCGCCTCGGCATCTATCACCTCGTTGCATGTGAAAAAAGTTTGTCGTCGTCGTCGTCGTCGTCGTCGTCGGACGACAAAATAGTGAGCACTCGTCTATAAATGAGAGCAAGTGAGAGAGTGAGTGAGTGAGTGAGTGACTGAGAGAGAGAAAGAGACAGAGAGAGAGAGAGAGAGAGAGAGAGAGAGAGAGAGAACGTAGCTTTGCCGTATAACAATTAACCGGGATTTTGTTTCTTTCTCCAACCTACGAGAAGCCACTTAGCCAGCTAATTTTCAGTCGCCCTTACGAGTCTGTGTTTTCTCTCTTTTGCACTACCATTACGCCAAAGATTTCATATTTAAAAAAGATCTTTAATAATATCCTCGAGAATTTGAGCGAAAGAGACGGCTCTTTCGTATTTTTCTTTTTTCTCGACAACAGTATGAGCGGTTACGATCACTACGATCATATAAAGCGTATTTTACACGATTATAAGAGTTTACTCTAATCAGGCGAGATTGGAGTGAAACGATATTCTTTTGCCTTCTCGTTTCTCCAGATCGCGTTTTTTGTTTTTTAGTTTTTTGTTTTTTTTGTTTTTTTTGTTTTTTTTTTTTGTTTTTTTGTTTTGTTTTTTACCGAATATTGCATTCATATTTTCAAAAATATATGCAAAAAAATATTGCTGTATCATTAGACTCTTTCGAATTATAAAATTTCCATGAGAATTTATTATAATACACTTTCGAAATAATAAAGTAATATTAGCCTGATTTATAAGTCGATGCTGATTTTGCCATCAAAATCAATCAAATGGCATAATTGAAATTATATTATTATTTACAGGACTTGGGTATATTTTTTACTTTCACGTCAAACTGAATTTTTATTATAAAACTCTATTGAGAGCTACGTGTACTCTTGAATCAAATAGTTTTAACGGTCTATCGATTATTTATCGGAAAAATGTATTAGAGGCAACATATTTTCACCATACAGATTATTCACAAACGGATATTTCAACAACTCATAGTAAAATATAATGTAGTTCTTAAATGTACCAGTGACATTTATGACAACTATTAAATAAGGATTATTCAAGTGAAATAAAAAATTTATAATTTACATAATGTACGAAAGTTTAAAAAAAAGCTCCCTTTTTCATAGAAACGAATGCTTCTTTACCCGCTTCATACTTTCTTTATATTTTCTTCCATTAATGGCTCCTTTCATCGTCGTTTTATTTGAAAGCGCGTGGTTAAAATAAGAAACATTGATCAATAATAAAATTCACAGACATTCTTATTGGAAAAGATGATTAGGCCCATTGTAGAATGACTCGAGAATTGTGGGTTTGGAAAATTTATCGATCAATCATTTTCATAATACACGCATTTTAATAATCTAGGCACCACAAAGGATATTCGCTGCATTGACAATAAATTTAACTTCTTAATTAAATTTTCTTTCCAATCGGCTATTTAATGAAAACACTAATTTACAGCATAATATAATCATATAATACCTAAGAGTTTCATGTAAACAATATATTTGACTCTTGCGTGAAAAATAAAAATGCAATTAATTATTTCCGAACAAATGTTTTCAACGACATACATTTATAAATCAGTTTATAAAAAATCGATAAACTAAATATTACAAATTTGTCGGATTATAAAGAAGTTGTGAAATGCAATGAATTTTAATATTTGAAACTCCACTCAAATTTTCGAAATAACTTTGTGACAAAATCAAATTAAAATAATTTAAAACGCATATTCTTTAAAAATTAAAAAAATAATAAAACAAAGAAAAAAAAATGAAATAATAGTATTATTATATTATATTTAATATAATATTTTCATTGAGGAAGAATGTTATTTCACATAGTCTCAACTATTTGTGATATTTCAATGGCTTATGGATAGATAGCGAGTGAAAGCCACTTCGGCAATAGCTGACAAGGATATCAGAAAATATCTGTCACCATATTGTGAAATTTCTCTGAATTTTCTGTTTTATTGCGACGGTTTAGCTACTGCACAAAGTAATATTAAAACAAGATAAAGAAAAAAAAGAGGTGAAATTATGGGCCTGGATAAATTTATTCTTTTACTTAATTACTTTTACACACAAGTTGCCATTGCGTTTACTCTGTTCTTAGTATGTATAATTAAATATTTCACAATAGTTGCAATTGTAGTGCACTTAGAATTATTTACACATACTACATACAAATGTACTACTGTATACTATCATATATGCTGTTATCAAAATTATTTATGTTCAATTCAAACGAATGTATTAAATTATTATTATATGATAATAAATTAAATTATTCGCTTTAAAAAGGACGTGTATGTAAGATTAAATTATATGAAAAATACAGATTGTATTGCAATAAAAATCTTTCGTAAGTTTCGAATTGTTACCAAGTAAAACTTAATGACGAATTAACAAATTTGTCTCATTGGAAAGAACGATCGCAATTTCTCGCAATTAAATAATTCTTAATTAAGAAATATCATACATATATACATGGATTATTTTTTTTCCAGCATTGAACGAATTAAATTATAGTGTATGTGAATTCTTACGAAAATACGATACATATAGAAACACGCGTATGTCAATAGAATTGATTAGAATGAACATGTGCGTATATTCTTTAGTAAAAAAAAAAAAAAAAACAAAAAAAAAAAACCATACTGTCACAACGAAAAATCGCAAGAGAGAGAGAGTCTATAATCAATAGCACACGCGTCCATTAAAAGGTCGAAGTACAGTTTCGATCTTTCCGCTCACCGACGTTTCACCTTTCTTACCCCCCCCCCCTCCATCACGGTCGCCTTTCTGACACCAAACGAATTTCTTTCATACGCCCTCGTTTGTATCATTGACAACGACATTCGAGGACAGCTTTCTTTTCGTGCTCGAGGGCGTCAAAATGGTCGAAAAAATATATATTGTCCATTCGATCGTTGATGATGATGATGATGATGATGGTGTGTACGAAAAGATTTATGTCGCAATTCATGCGAGTGTTTCATCGTTTTTAAGAGAAGCTGATATATTAGTTTATCACGAAAAATAAAATCACGAAAGAAACGATAATTTGACGTGAAATGTCTAAATATTCTAAATGGATAAATTAAGAAAATTTTGTTTTCTTTAAGCTATTCTTTATGTATACAATATGTTTTGTATATCCATTATATATATTTATATTTTTTCAAATTAATTTAAAAGGCATATTTTATAGTTCAATTCTGTTTATAGATGCGTTTAAACGATCATTATTATACTTTTTTGCAAAAAATAAATTTAATTTTTTTGTTTAATTAAAATAAAAATCGAGTCATAAAATTCGCGTTTACTAAGTGTTTAAGTTATCTCACATTATTACCTGTAATTTTTTCTACTGTTTATTTTAAACTCAAGATCACTCAATTTTTATTAAAAACTTTTCTAATGCAGTCCATTACAAAATTAGTGAAATTACTTTTTCAGAATTCGCATTTTTTATAGAACAGTATACTTTCGGTCAACAAACCAGCTATTTTCTCATAAAAACAATTCCACATAAACAAGAAGTTTCATCTTGTCTTGCTCTAACGTAGGATTATCGTTCTCGTAATAAATCAACTTTCCGATCTATTTCTCGTTGAATCCTATTCTTCTCATTATTAAATGACTTCCCCTTTCAAGATCTCAACATACTTCGTTATTACTAAGTACTGAGCTCTACCCTCCCCTCCACCCCGTAATACAAAGTTTTTCAGTCTGTCTTAACTCTACTCGGGTTATATGTAAAGTGAAATCGGTTGAGTGGCTTAACGATAAAATATAAGAGAACAAGCTTTGGGTAAAATAATCCTTTGTTTATCATTATAAGAATTACAGTTAATTGCTTTAAAGTGTATTGTTAAATATTATTGTTATGTAAAAAAAAAAAAAAAAAAAAAAAAAAAAAAAAAAAATTAATTTTATAGCAATAAATCAAAATGTTTGCCTTAAAAATCACGTAAAAACAGTTAGAATTTCAGTATTTTTAGAATTTGCAAATTAACATATATATAAATAAATAGTAATCCTCTTATATAATATTTAAGTAGCTCTCATTAAAGTAAAAATTAAAAATAAAAAATTTGAAATCTGCTGTTGAAATTTATTCGAAAATATAAAAAACATATTAGAATATAAACATAAACATATAAACATTTTTATTGTATCTATTTTTATTTTATTTAATTTATTAATTTATTTTTTTTTTTTTTATTAAATTTTACGATATTCTATATAATTCATAAGTCATACTATGATATAACAGATAACAGTATCATTCTTTCCTGGAAAACTGTAATATAAGTAAATAGATGCAATGTATTTTATTGGAATGGTTATGTACGGGAACTTAATAGAACGAAAGCAACATGACTAGGAGACTGCATATAATAAGCCGAGGAGCTTTTTATAAATTCAACTAATATATATAAAAATTCATGAAATAAATTTATTTAAAATTAATTATATATATATATATATATATAATTTAGGAAAAGATTTATTAGTATCACTCCGTATAAGAAGAAGGAAGAAAATTCATTATGTATTTATAATATTTTGCAGTCTGATAATTTTAATACGTTAAATATAATTGCTTCGATTATCAATTAGTTAATTGATGTTAAAACTTGGATAAAATTTGAAAGAAAATAGAATAAATAAATAGTTTAACGAGAGTTTGTTCTAATAAAAATGTTTAAAATACGATAAAAAAATCGACATTTTAAATACATTCGTGTGAAATGTAAAAATTACACAAGGAATTTGTTAAACTGGAATGTCATCATAGAAATATAATTTTTCAAACAGTACTTTCTATTTTTATGCGTACAGCTCTTTATATAGGGGAAAAGTATATTTGTATATTTTTCTATAATTTTCCAATCATCATTTCTGTATTATCATAATATTAATTAAAATTTTATTATTAAGAATTAATAATTTTAATGTTTAAGTAGTATAAATCTTATTAACATTTAACATTTAATTAAAGCGATACCTTTTTAAATACATCTTTACTATAAATTACAAATAATACAAAAGCACAATTTGATATTATAATTTGAAATAAAATCTGTTGCTTAAATTTTTATTTTAGTATTTTATTATTTTGTACACAATTTTTTAATGTATATATACATACACTTTTTTCACTTAATGTTTACATTTTTAAAATTAATTACTGAAATACATATCTTGTGATATTTTCTTCTGTGATTTCCATCAACTTATATACTATACACATTCACATTTCTTTGTATATGTAATACAGATATAGAAAGAGGTCGATATGATTGTTAAAGATATTCTATGAAAATGGATACGAGTACAATTAATTATTAACGTCGAAATTAATGACTTTATTACTACTTAATATAATTTATTCGATAAGTATATTAAAATTTATAACTTTCGATTTTTTATTATTTATTAACTATCGAAATATGGCTAATTATATAATTATAAATTATAAATTTATCTGCTTTACTCGCTACGTGATTTTAAATTACGACACTCTCGACACTATAATAATAATTAATATTTTTTAAAGACCATAAAAGCATCAAAAGAGGCTAATTTCCCTAATTCATACTAACTGTGATAATCAATTATATATTTAGAAATTTGTAGATAAGTATTAAGAAGGTAGAAAATTTTTGATACATGGAGATTATCAGGGAGTTAAGAGTTTTATAAAAATCAATTTGTAGCCATAATATATTATATTTCCATTTTAAGAAACTGAGCGATGATTGTTTTTTATTTAAAACACAAATTAATAGATTTTTTTTTGATATTATAAATGTAATCGATGAAAATGGTGCACACTTTTCAATTTTGTAAAAAAGAATTTTCTATTATTTTTTACGAGAAGAATTTTTTTTTCTTCAAAATGTGAAGTACTTATTATTGAAATTAATAATTTTCTTATTGATTCAAGTTCAAAATATTACCTTCCTTGGTTTCATATAAAAAGTTTCCAACAATATGCAGATAATGTTTAATTGATTGCAAGTTTGTCATTTATATTTCAGATAGTAAATAATAATAAAAATATTTGTTTTTGATACTGTAGAGTTTGGTACAAAATAACAGTTATTTAATGTAAATTTCTTTTATTTTAAAAAGAAAATACAAATTTTAGAGATCAAATATGGGTACTTATTTTCTTATTTTTCATAAGCTTATCGAATGTCCTTTTCCTATCTAAATATACACTCTATTGAGAATTCTCGACACGCATATGATATTTAAGGCATAAAGTTTTTATTTATTGCAATACCTAATCTTATTTTAATATCATATTCACATATCTATGGAAATGTAGTATGTATAGTAATGTTTTCAATATCAGAACATAAAACTTATTTATTGTATAAATTTTACGTAAAAACTTCCGGGTGTATGTATGTAAAAACCTGCGTATGTATATATATATATATATATATATATATTTATTATTTTTTTTATATCAAATGCTTTATTAAGTATGAAAGTTCAATTATTTTAACTGTTATTGAATGCTTATAGCACTTATGCATTTACAATTTACATATTATATGCTTTACATTTATAAATACTTTTGAAATTCTTTAATATCGTGAAAAATAATTTTTCTTTTGCTCATACATATCGAATTTATAAAATATAAAATTGCATTTAATAATATGCTTGTATGATTGAGTTTGCATTTCATAGAATTATGAAGCATTATGTTATTAATATTACATCACTTTATTTAACGAATATATATATATATATATATATATATATATATATATATATTTCTTTCTTCTTCTATACTTGAATATTCTACGAAAAAACAATTGTATATCTTTGAATAACAAAGTCTTAACAGTCTCTGTAACAATTAACTCTGCTATTGCGAATTGAGTTAGTCCTAATATCCATATGCAATAAAAAATAACCTAAAAATCTTACAAGTGAAAAACACCTGAATATCTAAGCAAGATAAAAAAAAAAGCGATTGCAGGGATGAAAAGCTGGCTCACCTCCATATCGATCGGTATTTCGAAAGGGTTGGAGAGAGTACGCGGTTGAGCACACCGGGGGTAAAACGGTGGTTTAAGGGTGGCACGAGTGGCGACTGAAAGAGTTCATTAAAACTAGCACCGTCTGCACCCTTCTACTTCGCCCTCTCGCTCTATCTTTCTTTCCGTCATGCGCAACCCCTTCGTACGTATTTGTACATATCCTTTCTTTTTTACCTTCCGGAGACGAAGAAGACTGGCGACCGAGCGCTCTCTTCTTTTTTTTATTTCTTCTTTTTTTTTCTTCTTCTATTATTTTTCTTTTACTTTTTGTACGAGGAAGGGTGCATTGAAAAGCAGAGTTTCTGCCGAAATCATAATTTCGACCTTGGCGAATGAGAAGGAGAGAAAAAGGCACGTTTCTTGTCTTCATCTTTCCTCTCTCGCGCTCTCTCTCTCTCTCTCTCTCTCTCTCTCTCTCTCTGTCTAGCCTCATGCCGACTATTCTTTTAGGCGTATGTAGAGGCCACTTGGCTTCTCCTCTTGCTTAATGGATGTTCTTATTTCATGAGATTCCTTTTTTACTTTCTCCTTTTTACATGAATCGCCACGTGCACGCTTCTGAATAAATTATGAAATTTTAAAATTAACTATCTTTATCCTCTCATTTATTAAATCAAACAAGGCTTTAAAATATTTTAACTTTTTTCGCATGCAACACGTACTTTACATACGCAACGATTATTCGTAAATTCATAATGTTATGTTTCAGTAACACGTTAGGTTATTTCTACTTGAAATACTCTGATATTTGTCTTATTCATGCCAGAGATTGCGAAGAATTTATAAATTTGTAAAATTAATTAATGTAATTACGGGAACATTGCATATGCGTTTTTAAATAAATTCTTAAATAACGTTTGAATATTAGTAATCTCAACTTACAAGTTCTACTTTAGCACAATGTTTCATTTATAAGTGCATGAATTAATTATTATTTAGTTTATTTATTCAGTGTGCAAGTGACAGTCAAATTTTAACTAATTAGCGTTTCTTTATTTTATAAAATATTGTTCTCATTACATAATGGTAATATTTACATTATTCACATATTGTTGCGTATTTACAGACAGTGAAGAAAAAGTTTAGAAATGAAAATTACATCAAATTCTATCGCGTATAATTTCAATATTTTTAATAACTTATTTTGTTTAAAGCCATTTTTAAACAAACTTTTAATATGCTCATTAATTCATTCTTTTTCTTTCGATCTAAAATCTAAAATCAATTCGAGATAGAGTTTCTGCAATTGTGTTTTAATATCATTTGATAGGTAAAGCATAAAGTCCTAAGCGACGATGAGCAATAGTTTATCAAAAAACTTTTCATAATCCATTATGTATATATAATAACGAGTTATGATCATTGCACGTCAGAAACAATAACAAATGCAATATAATATGATTGATTTGTATTAGTGACAACGATTTATTCAATCGTTTAGTTCAATTTGTAAAATCATAAATTTTCAAACGTTAAGCAAATTTCATAGAATACTATATATGCATGCATCTATATCATTATTATTATAAATTGCTTCACACTACTTCAATTCGGTATTTTAATATTTTAATAGAATGAAAACTTAACCTGCAAATGGGTAATTTTTCTTCAATTTCTCATAAAACTCGATTATTATTTTATTTTTATGAATCTATTTATTGGACTTTCTACTGTGTGTGATATTATTTTTAAAGTGCATATTTGATTTCTATTGCCATAACTATAACTACGTAGATATTTAATCAATATTATATAAATTAAAAAATTCTCTTAATTGTATTATTTGTTGAATCTTTGCTTTTGTTTAAATAACCGATGAGTGAGCGAAATTGTGCGATGAAACATAATTTTTCAATATGAATCTCATAATTTATGAATAAAATAAACCACACATGTATGTGTATTTGTATTAGAAATTTCGTAATCTTTATCGGTGTTGTTGGTCTGCGATGATCGTATGTACAATGGCAACATATAAATATTACGAAAAGCCCTGCAATCGCAGAACTATGATAACATGTAAATAATCGGGGGAGGGAGAAAAAGAAAGAAATTTACGCCCAGCCTAGACTCGAGAGAATATAAAATATCTTATTGGAAAAAAACGAAGAAAAAAAAAAGAAAAAAAAAAGAAAAAAATAAATAAATAAAAACATTAAAATACTTTTATCCCTAAATTAATGAATTCAAATTGGAAAATACCGGCGATAAAAGTAAATGGCAATATTTTAGAATTCAAATGAATAAGCTCGAGAGGTCCACGCGAGACTCGCCTTTGGTCGGAGTTGATATGCCTCGATAGTGGCCGCGCAATTAATTATAGGATTCGTCCATCGCTTCCCCAGGAAAAGCCAATATGCATATAAATCGAGCGAATTGCATAAAGGAGCTTTTCCCAAACCCTACGCCACTCTCGCTCTTCGTCTATCTTATTGAACAATATCGCCTTCGTCCCTTTGCAATTTTACTTGTTTACATCGACTATCGCTTTCTCTTCTACCATGCTCCTACAGCTCTTTCCCCCTATATTTTTCCTTCGTTAATTAGCTTTTTCATTCCTTCATTTATCTTTTATTCCCCACAACATTCACTCAAATTTATTATAATAGAGAATTTGCGATTCAAAATAACGAGAGAAGAGTGCCCTGCCACTACATTGTAACCTCACTGTTTCAAACTCATTTCTCTTCTAATTTACTAATTATACCGAATAATATTTCCATGCTATTTTTTGCAATGTGTTTTAATTAGTTTTGTGCGCCATGAGATAAGAACACGGCACAAATTTGAATTTATAAATTTCTTATCAGGCACTTTTTATATTAAAGACTAAAGTTTCCGATGCTCGACTTTCGAACATAGATTTATATAATATTTTACGAACTTGAAATAAGCGTGTTTGAAATCTGATTTTTTTTTTAGATGGACAGTTTAATTACGCCCGAACAGTCACAGCTGATTAGAGCGAGTTTTAGTTGAAAATGCAAAATCAAACGTACTGAAATGGAAATGCTTCATGCCTCTAATCTTCCATCTAATGTCGCGGTCGATCTCAAGCATCAAAACGTCAGGGTTTTGGCTCGCAGGTTTGACTATTGCAATCTCGTGGCAATGAGCAATATTATTATTCATAACGCAGTTACGTAACAAAATGTATGCTTTGAGGTTCTATTTTTTTTTTTTTTAATTTTTTTTAAATTTTATTTCATTGTTATTATTGTTATTATTGTTATTATTGTTATTATTGTTATTATTGTTATTAAAATACACCGCAATCTCTAATACTAATACTAAATGACATTAAAAATACGAGGTTATGTAACCGAGTCCTTCACTTTTGTACGTAGATAAGGAATAGAATATTTAACCGATATAGAGACGCCCGATTGTTCGTTGGAGCTCTAAATTTTGGTAATTCCGTAAGTGCACACCGAGATTATCCGGCGCTCGGCAACAAAATATTGGCGATCCAATTCGCTTGGTCAGCTCCCGCTTATTAACGAGGCTTAATCTCTAAACAGAGATCCCATTGAGCCGAAACGCGCGCATTCGAGCTCAGAGCTAATAATGGGCTCCCGCGGATCTCCGACAGCAGGAACCGTCGACATTTCAGCCTGTGCGGGGCTTTTTAATTTTCCGAACTGACGGTGACGCGCTCCGCTGTAATTTCGAGCTCGACACCCGGGCGACTGAAAGCGTGCCCGGCGAGATATGACGTCACGCGCGAGGGAGAATGAAACAGCAGTGTGGCCGCCGGTGCGCGCGAGTATTTTCACTAGTTATAGCGAGTCCGTGACCGGACAGTGCTTGTAATGTACACTGTCGTATGTATTAGTGAGCCTGCCTGTTTGCATCTGGCTGCCTCGTCTACGTGTGCGGATTTATCCGTTCGTGAGTGCGTGTGAATGCGCGCGCGCGCTCCTGTGTCGATTCGTCGGCGGGGCGCGCAAATTTCGCCAGCGAGTGTTTGTGCGAGCTTAGTGATGCGCGTACTCGTGCTAGGTGATGTCCTCCACGGGGAAAATCCTGGCCGGCTACAGATCGACATCGTGAAACGAGCCAAGTCAGTACTTTGCCTGGCCACGGCACGACATGATTTACCGGATCCTATCCACGTACGTGTCGTCCCGCGTATTCAGCTCCTTCCCCACATCCGTCCTTCTCTTGCTACCAGACCCTTCCTCTACCCCCTACCACCCCTTTACATCCCCACTCCAATTCTCTACCCGATTCTCTTTCTCTCTCTCTCTCTCTCACCCCGTCCTCATACTCCCGCATCGCCGTGCTCTCTTTCTTACAAGTGGTTATCGTATCCGTATAAATGCCAAAGTGTTGACAAAAACTTTCCTCCAATGATATTTGAATATACCAAGGGGCAAATATAGGGTGAAAGAAAAGAGTACAATTTCTTTAATCATTCGCAAGCTTCGCATCGCAACATTAAATGTAATTATTTCACGAACGATGGGGTTCTTGGAAAAGAGCGTAAAATATCCTACCGATTTATGTATTCGGTAATATTTCATCGTGTTGAGTTTCTATGCATAGAAATAAAATGAATCAGCTTATTAAATCCATAGAATTATATATCTATATGTCAATTTGCTAGTCTAACCAACAAATATGACTATAACTGTATTAAAAACTAAAAAAAAATTAATTGAAAAACATTTTTAATACCATATAATGTTGTGCGTGATTGTACACCGAAAACGCACTTTTAATTTATTTAAGACAAATAAATAATTTGAAAGGTAATTTGAAAAATTTTCTATTCTATTACGTATTACAAAAGTATGGGCATACTTGCAACCTTTTACTTAAATTCCATAAGATTTAGTAAGATCTTAGCAGCATGACGCATTCGCTGTTCTCTTCTCCACGTTTCATAAGAGCAAACGGCTTTAGGGCTTTTAAACTTTGGGTTCACAGTCATTGCGGATTATATTAGTTTCAAATACAAGTACTTTCAAAGAATGGAAGACAGAGCGCCTGTGTTCAATTGCCTCTATATCAGGAACCTGGGCATGTTTATTCCATGTCGCGACTTTATCGTTTCACGAGCAAAGTTCGACTACAACGGCTTTTGCATTTTTTTACTCAATCCGAGCATTTAATTCTAACTTTAATAATATACTATTCTAAAAATAACTTTTTTTTCTTACATTTTTTCTTTTTTCATGTAATAGCGAACACTGGTGTAAAATTGGTATTCGTATAAGGAGGATCTATCGTGAAAATACACTGTCTGAGATTTTATTCCTTTCAAAGAATTTCCATTCAATAGAGCCCTACATTATTACATAAAAGCAACACGTTTATTTACCAAATATTATTATAAATCTTATTCATTTATTAATTGGCTTTATTATCTGTCGTACTACATTATCGCTGTATACACATGCATTTTCTATGTACGTTTTCTGTATGATCATCTTGAAAGAAGTAGCGAGGGCGTAATAAACATGGCAGCCAGTTTGAAAAGCGCGCAATTCCAGGACGAGCTCGATAATACACTCGTTGGTTATAGAGCGAGAGGTCTGATTTTCTCTAGTTGCTCATAAATACACTGTGATACCGACGCTGCTCCGCAAAGATTCGAGGTTTGCGCGCGTGTACAAATACCTCGTTAGAGTCTAATTGTTGGTTCTTTGTCGTCATCTCTTCGTCACAAGATATACACAATATCTCATCTATTCTATTCCTGGAATTTTTTTAATCGCAAAGGAACAAAGACTGGCTAACCCGATAGTACGACAATGACGATCGTGATCCACTTGACTCCTTACATGTTCTCTCTCTCTCTCTCTCTCTCTCTCTCTCTATCTATCTATCTATCTATCTATCTATCTATCTGTC
>NW_011948412.1:7582619-7585984 GCF_000503995.2 Ceratosolen solmsi marchali
CGATTTATCTATCTATCTATCTATCTATCTGTCCGTCTGTCTATCCTTCTTTGGATTTATTCCACGACACGAGGATGAATGAAGCGCATCGATGGTAAATAAAGCGAATTGAGACATCGGACTGGGTGGGATGGGGTGTGGAAGCCAAGATGAAGATAAGCGCGTAGGAGTCGTCGCCATCGTTGAGCGAAAAATAAGAACGCGAGAGAAGCGGAAAGATGAAGGAGAGATACGAGGACGACGGAGCGGACTGAGTGGAAGGGGCGAGGATGTGGTCAGACACAAGCGCCAAGAGTCGAATTAAGAGGAGAATCATTCCTTCGAGGCATTGAAGGATTTGCTTGACGAAGCCTTTTTTATTTGAAGAAAAATCAATTTTCCTTCAATACATAAAGATACAGAAGAGATACATAATTTAATCATTCAACTTTTTCTTCTAATAGTTCTGGCAAATGTTGCGATGTTATTATTATCCATAAATTAATAATACTTCACCTATGCTAATCTTATCTTGAATTTCATTTGAATTTTATTATTTTAGTATCGTTTATCGTTAGAAAAGTGTTTTACAAGGTATATTATCTTTTTCGTATTTAATATGTAAAACGTGATAATTAAAATTATTTGCATCGCGTGAAAACATTGTATCTTCGTCGGGAGTTGTTACGTACAGTAGTGAAGAAAGATAAGAACCATAAACCCAAAGAGATTAAAACAAGTAAAATACATAAATACATGGACCAGGTAAAATCACAGAATTTAGTGTTATCTATATATATGTAGAGTGAAAGCGAGAAAAAAAATGCAAAGCGTAGTCGTGGTAAAAAGAAAAGGAGTAGAAAAATCTAATGTAAACAAAGATAGGATGAATTTAGACAAATACATTGTAGCGACGATGGCGTTACAAACCATAAAGCCACTTGAACCAGTCGCTTTGTGTACCACAAAGAATTATCCAGCTTAAGAGGAGGGTCTATTCGCTTTCCCAGCATTATCAAGGCTTTTATATTTATTATAAAAATAATTACTCCGTTATGCTAAACATTACGGGTATTCAAATTACCAAATAAACTATTAAGGAATTTTTTGTCTCCCCCTCCCACATTCGTCTATATAAATTTCTTATAAATTCCATTAATATTATATTAAGGGCCTGATTAAAAAATTTTATTCATCATTAGCTTCTAACTGACTTGTACACGCTCGCTCGTCATAAATATTTTCCGCTCTCGTTAATACGCGTCCCACCTCATAGATCTCCACGATCTCCAATTACACGCAGGTGTACCTAAAAAGGATAGCACATTTCATTTTATCCGTGTCGAAAGCATAAGAAATAAAACTCCAATAAGAGCGAATTTTTTCCATTCGTTAATTTCCTCCCCTGCTCTGTAGCATTCGTTCGTAAAAAAAAAAAAAAAAAAAAAAAAAAAAAAAAAAAAAAAAAAAAAAAAAATGGCTGCCCTACGTCGAGCGAAGTATCCGAGAAAAATAAACGTTTAACTCCGCGTAGCGCGCCCGTGAAATTTCTCTACGTTAATAGACGAACGGCAGGAGACTGGAGAGCGGAGTCGAAGGAGCCGTTTATGGCGATTATGTCTCGTCTTCGTCCAGCACTCCTGCCACGGCCTCTACGGATTCGGCTTATTTATCTAAGTTCCTGGCTACCGCCTCCTCGTGAAAATTATTAAGCTGAGCGGAATTATTGCTCGCAGGCTCTGCCTCAGGCTCTTGACTCAGGAAAATTCTGGCTTTCCTTTTTTATCAAGCGATAAATTAATAAAACTACATTGTCTCCGTTCCAATAGACGTTTATCCGCCCGTTGGCATTATTAATTGGAGCTTTGTAATTCATCGGACTCACCGAGACATCTATTATTCATTCATTATCATGCGATAATAGACGTTCGACATGGATTATCCCTTGGCGAGGATTAATCATATAATTGTCTAGTGAGCATTTGGCTTAAGCTATTACGAAGAGAAGACTCGGCTGAAGCGGTTTTTTACATACCGCGGCAGCATCGGTAAGACAAAAATTACAATCATCAGCAACAATAAGAAATGATGGTTAAGGCAGAATGGCCAATCGCGAAAGCGCGGCATCGCAACACATTAACGAGCTCCGTCAATTCAATAAGTGCGAGGGAACAACTTGGAATGCAAAGTTACCGCACGCTCCCATTATAATCAGTGTGAGCCATTATAATCGTCGTTCGGCGACCTTTTAAGACTTCGAGGTGAGGCCAATTTACATAGCGGCAGCGGCATCGTATTCACGTGCACACGCCCGATTACCTGGCTTTTGGTTTGATTTCTACCTCCTTACGATAGGCCGGTTACACCGTTAAGTAAAAGGCTTAACCGCGGAAGTTGGCATTGTCTCTTACGGCGGCCGTTGAAGTGCAAAGAGAGGCGCGACGAGAGTCTTGCCGATTATATTTATCGTGTGATATTTATTGTGTTGGCAGCCCCAGCACGACGGTTCGCCCGTGCGAATGGCTTTCATTTAGCAGTTATTGTTCGCGAAGCTAATGGGGCGATAGTAACGATTGCTAATAGACCGAGAATACGCGCGAAAATGAAGATGTGCCGAAGATTTTGTAATTGCGCGAACGAAGATTGCCATTTGTAAATTTCTAATTTCTATTTGCAATAATCGCGCGGTTATTCTTATTTATTTATATATATATATATATATATATATTTTTTTTTTTTTTTTTGAGTTTTCTTTTGTTTGTTGTTTTTTGTTCTTTGTACGACTTTCATCCAAAGTCACTTAGTTGAAACTTAAAGTAAGCATTTGCAGCTAAAGCAGTGCCTCTTCTTTCTTGCATTATCAAAGATAAATAGAAAATAAGTTGGGCATATGGCAATAGAAACGGAAGAATCATTTGGCAATATCATACGCGTATAATGCGTGAAATATTCAATACAAAGTTAAGTAGTAGGCAATAATATATAAATAAATACGTAGAGATTTATTTTGCAAGATCAATATTTCGAAATAGTCAAATTTAAATATGTGTGTGTGTGAAATAATTTTAGTTCGACCTATACGTGAATTCAGCAACAGCTAGTGCAAAGAAAAAACTCGAACGCTTCGAATGCGGTTTTTGCCCCGGGCGATAACCAATTACGCTACAATATTACAACACCGAGCATCGGTAGTCAATGTCAAGAGTGTGCGCAACGATAGCGCCATCTCGCTAAAACAACATTAAAATAAACATTGGAAGTCTGACAATTAGATTAAAATTATATATTAAAATTCCAACTAATTTATGAATGTTGAGAGAGAGAGAGAGAGTGAGAGAGAGAGCGAGAGAGAGAGAGGGGGGGGGGGGGGGCGGGGGGGGGGGACA
>NW_011948412.1:7585994-7590804 GCF_000503995.2 Ceratosolen solmsi marchali
AAATATTACTCAACTTGATTAATTGGCTCACGCGTTTCCTTCGTTGATTTAATAGATAATTATAAGAGTTTTATTACGCGAGGGAAGTTCGATGAGGCAATTGTGCTTCTAATTAGAATCCTGAAAGAATTAGAATAATTAGCTTTTGACTGAAATTTGAAATGCGTGCGCTGGTTAATAACGTTGCTAATTGATATACGGCCGGAATAGACGAATACTGGCACACCCACCCACACTCCATTCCCATGATGATAATTCAAATCCGTGCGATACAGCTGCATTGCACGGTATATAAAGACAATCTTATTAAAAGGATTAATTTAAAAACGAGGCTTGAAAATTTCTGTACTATCATTAGTCTAATAAGTGTTATTAAGTAGTAAGGAAGGGTGGATGGACATTAAACATGCAACTTTTAATTTAACCCTCTCAATACAATAATCAGCGGAGATAGTTTGCTAAATTATGATAATGTAAGATTATCTTGATATTATTGCTGTATCGTGTACATGTTATTGTAGGAAAAATAAAATTAGCCTTTCACCGCGAGCTTTTAAGCATCAACGAATATCTTTTTGAAATTAGTCAACTTGATAAGAAGCGAAGAAACATGGCGTATCACTCGAACAGACTTCGCGACATCATTCAAATGCGAGCATCGTTATATCGTAACAAACTTTCAAAAGATTAAAGAAGGCAAAAGGAATCCTACGCAATGCTTTTTACCCTAGATACACTTTGTCTCTTTAAAGTCAGGAGATGAGGCCCGGAGTCTCGTAGACGAGACGAGAAGCAACAATATTTTCTTCTTCTTTTTTTGTCTATTTACGAAGCTCGGCGTGGCTCTGCAGTCCATTTTTCTTAAAAAAAAAAAAAAAAAAAAATATTGAGAGAAAAAGACGATTCCCAACAACAGACTAGTCCTCATTACATAAAGAAACCCTTTAGACGCCCTTCCGTCCACTCTTTTCCTTTCATCTCCGGGCTTCCCAGCCTCCGTCTCAAAAACATCATACAAAAACTTTGCAGCAGTACGTCTCTATATTCTTTTAACTTTTCATTCGGATATTATACACAAGCTCCGGGCGATTCCAGTAGAATAGCATATTATTCATAACAAGTACATCATTGCAATGGAATTTTGCATTTATTATGAATATTATAAATACCGTACGTGGCGAACTAAGGTAATTTGTAATGTAGGAAATGCTTGCTAAACCCTTTTATACGTATGTTTTCCTATAAGAAGTATACGTCAAGTTACTTTCTTAGCTCTTTTATACACGTTTGGAAATTAATTCTGTACACTAATGGATTATTATGCAAAAAATCAATAGTTTTTAAAAACATCGATAAACACATTACTTATAAAAAAAAAAAAAAAAACAAAAAACAAAAAACAAAGCAAAACAAAAAACAAAAAACAAAAAACGCATTAAAATCTTTTTATTTGATAAAGTATATACACCTTGATAAAGGAGCGAAATATTCTTAAAGGAGGATATGGTAAAAGTATTTTCCAATATTGCCAATACTACTGTATCGGAATACCTCTGCGCACAGTACGTAAGTTCAGTTTAAATTAATTTATTTACAAGATACTCGATGCGCCGTATTTGTGAAATTATGAAGAAAGGTTAAACTCTATTCGGCCCCCTTAAAAACTTGCATTCGTCTATCAGCATTCATGCTCTGTATTACAAATAACATTAAAGGAAAAATGAAGATGGAGAGAAATGATGAAAAGTAATATTGATATTGGTATTGGTATTGGTAGGAAAACAGTATGAAATCAAACGAGTAAATCGTAATATACGTAAAACAAACACTTGGCTTAAAACGGATAAATGATGAAAATCTGCGGTACATTCAAATTGCCATTTCAATACAATAAAATTCAATCATTCTCGAGAATCGCGTAATTTATAGTTTGTGGATAGGTCGGTCGTGCAATTTTTACGCAATTTTCGTAAAAGCGCGTGTGTACACATCGCCCGGAGGCACTCACGCGTTAATTATGCTCGACGCTGCCTCGAACTTGGTCGTACATTCGCATCATCAAGATCCAAAGTGAGCCCAAAATATCAAATAGCGCGAAATTGAATCGAGTCAAGATTGAGTAATTAAACTAAAGCACGACTAAGAGACGTCGTACATTTACATGAACATGCGTGTAAGCGCACCAAGTTTGCAGAAAGGTTGGCAAAGTTTAAGGCTGAATAGAGTAAGATTTTATGGCCAATTAATCGAATGAGCAATGAGCCAATTAGTTATGTGCTTCGATTGACGATTCATTAAAAATATTACTTAACCTTATTGTAGGCCATTTTCTTGAGGATTCCCGATACAATTATTACGCCTCATAAGGTATATAGTGAAGTATTATTTACACACGTTTAATCGCGTCTTCTTTCAATTATTAACATTGACAATGAGTTTTGCCTTTAATTTCCAATCTAATTTACAATGTAAAAATAATTACAATTATAATTGCTTCTATTGTTTCTTTTCCAGTCGAATGCATTTGAGTTCCGAACAATTTTATTAACTTTGATTGAAAATGTCTCTTATGAGAATAATTCAGTGGAAGGATAAACTTTATTAAGCCCATAATTGTAACTAAAAACACAAATTATAATTATTTGGGTAAATAATTTTTTTTATAATTTTAATTGTATCGAATGATAATTTTGACAATCATTAATTAACCCTTTATGATGAACATTTAATATAAAAGAGACATGTGGCACTGAATGTGAAGTATCTTTATGTATTGAATTTGTTTAGGATGAAATCATTATGTTTGGAATCATATTTTTAAAAAAGTTACCCAAAAAGTATTAATCACCAACAAGTTTTTTTTTCATTAAACGTTTGAATTACATGAAATGAAGTACGAATAAAATTATTTCTTATCGCCGAAATGATAGTTCATTAAAATGTTTAAATAATGTATTATTTTAATTTGCGGCACATTGATATCATATCAAATTACTTGCATACAATAATACAAAAATTAGTTTCAATCTTCCATCAATTTGTTGATTAATTTCTTAATAGTATTATACAGACTGTAGTAAATCTTATTAATGTACTAATTTCTAAATACATTTATGCACAAGTATAATAATAATAATAATAATAATCTCGTTTATTTAAAAAGTGCACAAGTTGCTATTTAATGTGAAATTAATTTTTTTCCTTTATTGTTGACGTTATGATAATTAATATTAACTAATGCGAATGCTATAATATAATCATGTCAGTTATTTCGATCGGTAAATTTCAATATATTCGCAATTTTAATTAAAAATGTAAAATATCAATTATGACCGTAAAGTAAAGCAGAGTCAGTTATAATATATCAAATAAATATAAACAGTGTAATATATACGAAATGTATATTCCATTTTTAGATTTACATACGTATAAAAAAAAATTGATAATGAAATATTTTTACCCAGTTAATTTGATTCGTTCGTTTCGTTGTTTTTGAAAAAAAAAAACAAAAAAAAAAACAAAAAAAAAACAAAAAAAAAACAATAAAACAATAAAACAAAGAAAGCAGATTACATTAAATTAAATATTAATTCGTAAATATTAAATATCCATAAATAATGGAAAAATTATTGACTGCAGAGTAAAAAAATATAATTAATTAATTGAATTCACATTGTTATAGATTATTATTGAGGGTAGACTTCAGGTAAGATTAATTAGTTTAGGCGAAGAGAATAATGATTCATTGAACTTTTTCATTTAATTGACTAATTAAAATGTTAAGGACTATGAATAAAGAAATAATCGTGAGCCACTTATAATGTTATTTTTATGCTTTATACGCACATAATTATATGCACATACGGATAATTTTATGCTACATTTTGCAAATACAATGAAATAAGAGACGAAATTAAATGAAATGATATCGCTATTTTATATTTTTATATTTTCATATAAATTATAATGATATTTTAAAAGTCAAGCCTTTCGAAAATCCGTATATAGAAATAAAGTTGAAGTTGTTGAAATATGTCGTGAAGTACGACAGTTTGAAGTTTCAATAAGATATTTTCTATCGGTTCAGTGCCAAGATTTTGACTATGTATCATACGCGAATAAATACTTACCGGATGCATAACTTAGATAGTTGTCTACTTTTATCGATATAGTCAAGAATGCAGCGCGAGTTTATTCCAAGAAAAGCTTTCTCAAATATCATCCACCCTACAACTGAATTCGTGTGCACAATTTTTTTGTCTATTATTATGTGGGCAAAAGGTCACGCTGTTGTTAGAATAAAGAAATCGAGCGCGAGAGGAGAATATGCGAGAAGCACTTTGTAGAAAATAACTACAAAGCGACAGAGCTGTATACGTTTATATATGAATAAAAGGGATAGGTGGTTAGGTCTATATTTGCGTGTATGTGTGCGTGTTTACGTGAGCGCGTGAGCGCATAGAGTGAGTGGGTGACAGGGGAGGGGGAGATATGAGATGGTGCGGGTCAGACAGACGGATAGACTGATAGAGATGAGGGGTTAGAGGAGTCCTCTCATAATCCAGGAGCCTATAGAGGGGCTGATATAACCTAAACGCCCTTCGTAAATCATTGAGGCGGCTGCGTAACCCCGGAGTCATGCTAGCACACCGAATATAACTCATGGGGAGGTCGTCCGCATCTGAAGTTACGGGCATTTACGAGCCCGCTACGAGAGGATTTCCGTGCACTCGATTTTCAGAGAATGGAGAGACGTGCAGCGAGCGAGAGTTGAGGAGAATGAACGTGTAAGGGATGGTGGGTGGGTGGG
>NW_011948412.1:7590876-7616489 GCF_000503995.2 Ceratosolen solmsi marchali
GGAGGGGCGGGAAGGGATGGAGGAGGAGGGACGTGGTTAACATCAATCTGAACTCCGCTAATTTTCTTACCTACGCGGCTTGATTTGGTGGTTGCACGCAAGATGATATATAGTTTTTCGCATACGAATACAATTGCCGGCGCATTCGGTTGAAATAATCTTTTTAGCATGTCGGCTTTGCATTTCCTATTTATAGCAGAAGCTGATGGAAAATCTTATATTAAGGCAAGCGATTTGTTTTGATAACACTAGTTGAGTTATGAATCTCGGCCTCTATAGCCATCTAATCGTTATTTAATCATGATCTTTTCCATTATAGTACACTTTATAATGCGCTGACTCTATTCGTTTGGCAATTTTAAAAATTAAAAATATGTCTTCTGCGAATCATATTAAGCATATAAAAATCTTCCACTACTGAAATGATAATATTCATTCGCCTAAAACTTGATACTTTCAAGCGATATTCTGATTCGCATGCGAGTAAGTTATACGTTAGAAATAATAAAAGTAAACAATTATATGAAATCAATGGCATTAAATGAACATTTAGACATACTAGAATGTTAATAGAAAATGTATGTATAATGTTTACAGTTAAAATCGACAGGCGATTATGACGTGTCTCGGTGCATTTCATTAACGAAATAACAGACACCGATCAATATGAAATTCTCAATCATAGGGATACGAATTTCTGGATAAAATTTTATCGTTTTAATTTACCCACCAAAAAAATCAACGGAATATTGTTATTATCAATAGAATTTTTCTATTTTATATTCACAAGCGGGCAAGTATCATATAAGATGCAAAAATTCGTGTATAGAAGATAAAAAATATTCAGTATTTTAAAAAATATGCACATCTTTCCTAGCAATTAAAAGTATTACTTTAGAAATTTTAATTGAGCCTTCAGATTTAACTTATACGTATTAAAAATCTTTGTTTAGCTAAAATGTAAAAAAAGGTTATAGTAATTAAGTAAATGAGCAAACATTAAAAATGTTGAAATTACTGCTAATTTAGTATTTGTACAAATTTCTAAAGGTATTTTATTTATAGTAATAATAATAAAAAACTGAAATATTGACAAATATTCTTAAACGATATATTTACTTACAATATTATTTACAAATAAGCAAACAATTCACTAATGTTACTCAAATTATATATATATATATATATATATATATATATATATATATATATATATATATATATATATATATATATATATATATATATATATATATATATATATAAATTTATACAATACTTTGCAATTTTATAGTTATATTTAGTTTTTTTTTTTTTTTTTTTTTTTTTTTTTTTTTGAAGCGGTCAATGTATATATTTCCAATAAATTACTTCAGTTCTTCATTATCAACCGATTTTTCTCGAATTAATTTTGACGAAGAGAGAAAAATAGTTGAGAAATTAGTCGTTTCAATAAGTATTTATCCTTTTACCTTATATTTATCTTATCGACACTTTTGTACAGCAATTTTTTGCGCACAATATACGCATCGGCAAACTTACAAGAACCGTGGGTGGTATTTTAGCAGGAGACAAGAGAGCATCGTCGTCGAACGGAACAAAACTGCTTCACCGTTGGTGGTACAACGGTGGCTGAGCAAGAGGTGAAGTTGGATGAGACAACAACGACGACGTAGAACTGCAAACGACAGCAACACTAACCTCGTGTCGGGCAAGAAAATTTCGAAGCCGAGGCAGGACTCGGAATAGAGGATACAAAGCGAAACAAAGATGCCACTGAATTGCATATAGTGGTAGAGGTTGCGGATTAAAGTAAAAAAAAAAAAAAAAAAAAAAAAAAAAAAAAAAAAAAAAAAAAAAAAAAAAAAAAAAAAAAAAAAAAAAGAAGCAAAAGAAGAAACTGGAAAAGGATAAAGGAAAATGTAAGAAGGGAGTGAAGGTGAAGGAACGAGAGAGGGAAGTTCTTTGACAAGTCAAACATGTGCTAATGCTCGTTCATGCCCTTCTCATTTGCAACTTGGCCGCAAAAGCTGGGATTTGGCTCGTTTTCTCTTTCACGCTCCTTCCTTTCTCCTCGGATATTCGAGCTATGTCATACAGCACCCATACACTTGCATAGAGGAGAATATCGATTTTTACGTTTCCTTTTACTTGCATTTTTCAATTTTCCAACATACGTTACTTTGTAAAAATTCGAAATCACTCTTTATACTTTATTTTCTTCGAATTGCGCTTACGTCTCGTATTCAACAAAAAGCCATAATTTAATTTACCCGAGCTTTTTGGACATTTATATTTCAATATCGAGGTCTAAATTTTGAGCGTTTGATCTGATTTTACTCCAAGCGTTAAGCAACTTATCGATAGATTTTAAAATTATAAAATCTGAATTTTCATGTCTCGCTGCATAAATATAGTATTTCCAATTTTCAACCGATGCAAGTATTCTGATATTTGTCATATAATCGATTGCTTTATACAAAAAGTCCCGCAATAATTATTTAATAATGTCTGGAAATAATTGAAAATATTATACATACTGTATATGTGGCTTGTAAAGTTTTATTAATTGTTAGATTTATATATCGTAAGTGACGTAGAACTAAAATAAAATTGCAATGTTTGAGTGAAGGATCGACAATTTTTTAGCCGAATATTCCGCTTACCACTCGATAAACGTGAATAATATTTTTTTTAGATCGTCCTCTAATATAATTAGTCGTTATCATGGGCTTTCCTAATATCACCTCGATTAATGTTTAACTTTTCCCCTGTCATTTTCCAAAGCAACATCATTTCCGGAAGCGTGAAAGTTATCAAAGCCACCGGGCATGTTAGGTGTCGAGAACAATAATTGAGAATGTCATTGTCGTTGATTTTTTGCAATTTTTACTCATATAGACTCTCTCTCGTTTAGCTTCTCATAAAATTACAGAAGCTCAATGAAGGAGAATGAGGAAAAAATAATCGAGATATAAATAATACGTCACGATGATTAAACTATCGATAAAACGCCGAATGACAGTACATTGGTCTGTTTGTATAGGACACACGCGTTATAAACATAAAAATTATCGTTAACTTACTACTTATGCTACATCGCATTATATTGTATATTATTAAAGATCTGCTAAGTAAAAGAAATTGTTTGATAATAATAATGCTTGATTAATAATCCCGAGAAATATATAATCGCAAGAAAGAACTGGCGTTCCGTGCTTTTAACATCTTTTTAAAGGATCTACTTAATTCTTTGACGTTGTTAGCTGACTTCTTTTCAGCGTAATAGTAACATTATTTTTAACGGGATTGCATTCTCAAATTAAATATAGCCGAGTACAAAGAACGAAGGAATATGTAAATTAATTTATAAATCTTGCGAGTACTATATATATATATATATATATATATAGTCTATACATTGGTATAACAAGTACGTATAAACTATAATTCTTAAAATCTTTAGAAGCATTAAATAATTTTGACTAATTAGAAATAAGTTAGGCATAAGTATGTGTACGTGTATGTAAATAAAAAAAAAATCAACGATATTATTTTAATATATATATATATATTAAAATAATATCGTTGATTTTTTGTTTACAGAAATATAAATACTTAATATTGAAAGTGAAAATAATTCGTACGCTTTTATACAGACGTTTATCACCGAGTGATAATAATTGTTTATAACGTTAATTTCGGTTAATTCAATACTTCTTGCATTTACATTCAATTAAGTGCTAAAAACCTCATTTTCTATCTTTTTGCCGAACCCAATACCATACGTGAAAAGTAAATTTTCAAACTCGTTAACTATTTTGTATTCCCATCTCGTAGTATATTGATTTATTTACTGGATTTTCAGTTTGTAGTTGAAAAAAATTTAAGCCAATACATTTTTTTCAAATAAAAATGAAAATATCGACGAGCGTTTGAACTATGCGTGTCCATCAATTGTCCTGCCTAATGTTTCGGCCTACTCGTGCACAGCAGAAAATCCAGCGCGAACAATTAAGAACTGGAAAATAATAGATGTTCACAAACATTTATAACAAGAAGAAGGTTAGCATGAGATTTTTTTATGTAAAATTCTCGTATTTTCTCATATTAAAAAGTAGATTTCTGTAGTTGGGGGATGTAAAGAAAAAGTCTAAAAATACGCGAACATCGAGATTACATATTTTATCACAATCAATCTTATACGTTTAACGAGTGATAAAATCTGAGTAATACTTTTCATTCTCGCTTTTCAGTTCCAGAACAGTTCAACATTTTACATCATTTAATGATATTTTTTATCCGATGCAAGGGAATCCGTGAATAAAGTACAGAGAGAAACAATTGAAAATAGTCATAGCGACAAATGTACGTGTCAAAATCACGCTTAGTATATATGTTTCTATGTACATGGAGATTCGTGTAAAATTTTCATTATTTTGATATGTCGCATACTGTCAAATATAAAATTCACGAATGGATAAAAAAACTTTTACTATTATTATATCCTCATGCCTATAAATTTTTGTATTTAGAATCATATTGTTAATTGCTCATATTTGAAAGCTATTTATCACCTACACTCATAGTACGCAAAATATTTGCAAATAAACAAAAGGACAAAGAAAATTAAAAACTAATTAAAAAAAAAAGAAAAAGAAAAAGAACATATGAGAATATTACAATTAACACAAACGTAACGATATAAATACTTATAAAGCGTGTAATTCGTAGTTTTGCAGTTAATTTTCGACGAGTAATAATCGCTCCGACCAAAATGTATGGGAAACTTCAATTACTATTCCGAGCATTAAGTAGGAAACGAAATATTAAAAGGATAAAGCGTCAAATCGCGTTAAATAATTTGCCCGGAATATAATTGTTTCATCGTTAAATATACGTTAAAAGTACGAAAATAAAACAGTCGGAATTCTGCCATAATTCGAGCTATTTATCATATTTTATTAAACGGTAAATCAGCATAAGGAAACCGCCACAGAGAAGAGCTGCTATAGCTCTGCACTATACCTCTTCCACTTTTTCTCTTTATTTTTATACTTTTTCGCGCATTCCAACACTCCCCGCACCATGCATCTTGTATGTATATAGTCGTGTAAACACGCTATCCGCAGACCGGATACAAAGAAACGTAAGTGCAGAATATATCACGCGCATTTCTTTCGATTTTTCTGACTCGGTCTCGTGTACTTGTCATTTCATGCAACAGAATGAATAAAAAATAGATAGATAGGTTTGAAAGAAATAATAAAAGGAATATGAGAAGAGAGCGAAAAGGGAGAAATGGAGAACAATGGAGAGAGGGTTAAGGCGACGAGGGACGAAGGTTGTTTGTAGTATTCTCAGACATAGAGATTTGTGCACAAATAAAAAATGAAAAAAAAAAAAAAAAAGAAAAAAAACAAACAAACAAACAAACAAAAAACATAAAACAAAGAAACAAAACAATTAAATAAATGAATAAAAATAACATTTAGTAATAATAAAATAAATAAAATAAAAGAATAAACGAGCACGCAGCATAAATCAATATGTGCTGTTTTTAATTAAGTCAGTGCAAACGACAAAGTTCCATTATTACGTTGTGCATATGTGTCGTTTATAAAGTATGAGTTTCATGAAATATTAAGATATTGGTAATTGATGTATGGAAAAAAAAAAAAAAAAAAAAAAAAAAAAAAATTTAAAAAAATATATAATGCTTATAATTCTTAAAAATTGTGCTTTATCAAACAGAGAGCAGAAGCAATTTGTTAGACGTGTCTCTTTAATATTTGAGCTTCTAAATATCTCTCTGTTCACTGAACGAATTTACAGTTATGACAATTTACGATAAAAGGGTCATTAACATTAACTAAACGCTATATTGTAAAATACAATTAACTTCAATCTCACTTAATAATATACATTATTATTGTTGTTATTATTATTGTTGTTATTATTATTGTTGTTGTTGTTATTATTATTATTATTATTATTATTATTATTATTATTATTATTATTATTACAAATCAATGATGGGATATATACATTATTACATAACACGAGTATAATAATGTATATGTAATATGCTGCTAATTGTAGTAAAATTAATAATAATCTATCGATACTTATGAATAATATAAAATCATTAACAATAATAATTTTGTTCGTTACACTACATTTGCCATTACTGATTCTTTACAAATACAATGGGATTCAATGAAAATTGCAAAAGATTTTATCCTACCGCATTTACAAAGACAACGCAGGAAAATAATTATTTAAGTGACACTTTTAATAAGATCATTAATATTATGTTAGCGCATATTCAAGCCTCGTAGCTTTCAAAGGACATTGGTCATCATAAATTACGGTTTAATTTAATTCCGCAGTAGGCAAGACGAAATACGGCATTCGTAAACATTAAGTAGTACTTAAGTACTTAGGCAGAGTGGAGAGAGAGAGAGTGCATTCACGGGAGGTGCACGTAGAGACGATGTAAAGAAGGTGTACCAAAGGGAACGCGAAGATCTGAGAAGCAGCGGTACGGTGGGGGGGGGGGGGGGGGGGGGGGGGGGGGGGGGGGGGGGGGGGGTGTGGTGGGTGTTGGGGTGTGTGGGAGGGGGAAGGGGGGGGGTGTAGCAAGAAATAGTACGAAACAAAGAGACGTCGTGTTTTATTAGTTTCCAGACGTCGATATAACTCTTCGGGAAGAGAGTGCGGAATTACTTTGTACGGGTGGAGCGATAAAAATGAGATTTATACAGGTCCGTTTAAATACAATTTACATTGCCGTGCGCCCGGTTTTGGTGCCTTCGTTTGTCGACGCATCCGGAAAAGACGAAAAACCTCCGTTTGCATAAATCTATCGAATCGCATGTAGAATTCTTGCTACAAAATTGGGTAGTTAATCTAAGTTGTTTGTCAGATACGATTGTCGAATTAAAATATTCATTTAACGACGAGTTAGTCTGATTTCATATGCAAGAATAACATATAACAAAAAGAAAAAAGAAAGAATGAAAGAAAAAGAAAAAAGAAAGAAAAAAAGGATGTGAAATATTATTCTTCGACTATTTATGTAGAAGCCATTTTATTTAAAGAAAATACGGTTTTTGTTATTTACATTTTTCACTGCTATATTCGTACTCTTTGCATGATTTAAAATAAAATACACTTTAAAAATAAAGTTTTGCGCCTACCGGCTTTTATGTGTATACAATAATATTAGCATTGATCATAGGGAAATCACGGTACTCAAAATATAGAATGTTGTACCACAATTTATTAAATATCAATAGCTGTAGCAGCATAATATATACATAATTAATATGAATAAAATTGTAAATATTTTGGATATTTATTTGGGAAATAATAATAATAATAATACAAGAGCGGCATTGCAATAAGAAAAACGGCCCATATAATGATAAATAAATTCCGTAGAATTTTATTTCTCAAAGTGTGGCAAAATTACAGGTTGCAATTAAATGCTTAAAAAGTACTTGTACGAATGTAAATTTGTCGATTAGTATAGAAGCAACGAAATTTTTTTCATAAAATGACACCAAAAAAAAAAAAAAAAAAAAAAAAAAAAAAAAAAAAAACAACAACAAATGCTAGTGTCCACGTTAAAACGAATAGCCAAGGGAGTAAAGAGTTTAGTCAGAGCGATGTACGACTCACGCAACTACATAAAGCAATTCTTTATTTAAATTTTAAAATAACTATTTTTTTTTTAAATATGTCCTTAAAATATGTCTAAAATTTCAACATTTCAGAATACTTGAGAATTACATGTCAACTCGTAACATCTAGCTTCAGTCAACTTTTACGCTCTTGAGATGTGATAGCTCACGTATATACCATGAAGTTTTCTAAATACGAAGGATTTTCACTCACTTTCTGTCAATACATATTTCAACAATATTATCTCAAAAAGTTTATTTTACCATCAAGAAGTTTCCACTTGGAAAGAACACAAGCTCCAATCGCATCAATGTGGCTGTTTATCAAACCTTATTTTAAGCCAAATATTTTTTAGCGATTTTGCAGAAAATATAGAGATAAGGTCTATGCGGAATTAATTATACTTATGCCCGCTTGAAAGTCATGGGTAAATATTAAAAAAGGAAAAGAAAGCGATATTCATGAAAAATTGTGCATATGCAATACATTGGAGTTTTGAGAAATTTCGTGAATAATTTTTCGTACGGCTAAAAGATTTTTTCTTTCCACGAGTATAGACTCGCGTGGGTTTAATTAAAACAGAGAGGAGAGTAGCGAGCCTCCTGGTTTTTCTTTTCTTTTTCTTTTCTTTTTTTTCTTTTTTTTTTTGTATTAATTGTGAAAAATTCCGTTTGATGCCTCAGTGCTTGCACGAACGGCGGCACGACAAACCTGAAATAATCATCACGTACCTCGTGTTTGAGTTGACGTTTCAATGGAGATGAATGCAATTATAGACGGATGAGTTGGCGCGACGAGAGAGAGAGAGAGAGAGAGAGAGAGAGAGATGCGGCGCCGCCATACGATATATTATATACGTCACGGAAATCCACGCGTATGTGACATTAGCAGAGACGCGAGCGACAAATTTTTATTTTTTACATTCGATCTCGCCACCCAAGGCCTCGCGGCTGCTGTCAATCTGTCGATTCATAAATACACGCATATGGATAAATAAATATATATATATACACATGGATGCATATATATACTATTTGTTGCCAGTTGGGTGTCGAAATGCATTATAAACACCAGTTATTTAAGAACGATAAGCTACCGCAGGATAAAGTGCGAATGAAATTATGATTATTATTACGATCGAGAAAGTCTTGTACGGAATACATTTTCAATCAAAAGTAATCTATAAGCTGAAAAGCAATAATTAAAATAATCTATATTTCCTTCGATGATTCATTTTTCACCCCTTGGGTCGGATAAATGCGAAAAAATTATTAATGACCTACGTATATTTATATATATATATATATATATATATATATACGTGCGTATAGAGTATCATTTTTATACTTACATACAGAAAATAAAAACATAAATCCAAGATTCGTAAAGTGCACTTACCTGAAACAAACATAAATAATGAAATTATTAATTTTGTATGAAAAACTTCGTTTCGATGTTTATTATATAATATCATTAATGCAATAAAATGGCGAGTGTAATTGATTATAATTAATTACAATACACCTTCATTAAATTATATATCGATAACTTCGATATTACATAATTCATTATTATTATTTATTGGTAATATTTATTCGGAAGTTTAAACTACCTTTTCAAATAAGACCTTATGATTTAAATTGAAATAATACAGAACAATTTGTGTTCGTAAATTACAAGTTCGCATGTACTTATTATATGGAGGTATATACGTGTTAGAGTTTAGCTATTTTAATTACTTTGAAGTAAACCGGGAACTCGCTATTTTAATAAAGAATTTTCTTGTACTCTGGCCGTTCGGACAATAGGAGCTGAATTGTTTCATGAATAATTAAAATTCTTTTGTAAAGTGACATCGCATTTACAATCGTACCAAATCACGATAATATCGTCCTGAAATATTTTTTACCATTTCAAGAAGATTTATTTTTATACAAAATGAATAAATAATTACATACGTGAAAGAGCATTAATTATCCTTTCTCACTATTTACGACCAATGCACTAATACTAATACTACCAATACGTTTCGATAAATTACGAAATATTAAAAATATCATTGCAAATGATTTGTGTATTTTACACTTATGTAACGTCATGTTTAGATATAAGCCTGCGAAATGAGTGGTTACACATCAACCTCGCATGGGCAGAAGCAATTAGCTGTATAAAAAGTGCTTTCGTGCTATACTATAAAATTTATTCTGTGAGATAAATGAATATATATGGTTACACTTTAAGTGTAAAAACTGATATTAGAGGTGAAATGCCTTAACTACTGACGATAATATTTATGGTTAGCAATGTAATAAATTATTTTAATTAACAGATTATTTGCATAAAATGTATTATTTACGGAATATGTAAATAGAAGATTGTATTTGCTTGAAAAATTATCATTATCCGAGCGTCCACCGATTTCTACGTCTGCTTTAACAATTCATGTTAAAATATACGAACTTTCTATCGGAGGAAATGCAATTATCCCTCTGTATTATAATTTCAAGGCTTAATCTATGATCATTAAGAAATATATGACTATTTTATTCAATAAAAATACTTTTTTCTTGGACTATCGCCTTGGCATATTCCAACGTATAAGTAACGTATTAGGAGAATTATCGTTTCGTCCGAGGGTCGTACATTTTTGGTCCATCATTTGGGCCTCTCAATTGTCCTTAGATCTTAGATCTTGACCAGACATTAAAAAGTAATCAATGACCAAAATACATTATTAGAGAGAGAGAGATAGAGAGATAGAGAGATAGAGAGATAGATAGATAGATAGATAGAGAGAGAGAGAGAGAGAGAGAGAGATAGAGAGAGAGAGAGAGAGAGCAATAAAGGAGCCAAGTGATACTTAGCGAGTGGTAAAGCTTTCAGTCGCGAAATTAACCGGATAAGCCGACTTGGAGGGATTCCGAAACTGATTTTCAATGGCTCAAAGGGCGGTTACGAAAGAGCGCATCAAAGCTGTGGCTCAGGAAGAACCTCGAGGTGTGTGTACGTCTGAGCATCGAAACACCAGAGAAATAACGAGGAGGTGGGGCGGGGAGGGAGAGAGGTTACCCGATTAATATATCGGTGTTGATTATCGGAGCCTCGTGGCTACGAAATTGCACGTTAGTTCCTTTGCGCTTGATTTTTAAAAGCAAAATTGGTGGTAGTAGAGAAAGTGAAGAATGGACGAGTGAGAGAGATGAGCGTAAAAAATTATTAGAGGAAAATTCACTCTCGGTGAATATACATTCTTTTGCGTAAGATTAAAATACTATTATTGCGACGCTTCTCTAGTAGTATTTTCGTTTCAATGATTTTTAAAACATCGTATGGTTAAATTTGGCTAATGAACCGAAGAAAGAATTGTAGGATAAATAAAGAATGCATGACCCGAAAAGTTATTATCCAAAAATTGTTTCATTTTGTTGAACGAAAAAAAAGTTTCATTATTGTATATAGATTGAGATTTCAGCATATCAACTAGAAGAGAGCCTCTCAATGTTTATAGATGAAGTGTTTGTAGATGAAACATAAGCTTGTAACCGCGAGAAAAGACGCGAAAAGTGCAATTAAAGTTATAACAAGATAACAGCTAAGACTATATTAGGTATATTTACATATATACGTGCCAAGTCTGATGAGATGTTCACTATTTGACTAATCTCGGCACTTACACACATTAGCCGTATGCTTCTCAACTACGATGTAACTTGAGACGTCAACTATCTTTACTAAACATCTGCAAACGCGAGGGTATAAATATTTTACCTCCGTCAAAGTAAAACTAAAGTAGCTTAAATATTACTTATCCGATTGGATAATTGTAGAGGAAAATTAGCGGTGGGGAGTAGGAGGAGGAGGGCGGGGTGGGTGGAGGAGGAGGGCGGGGTGGGTTGGGGTGAGGGGTGGGTATGGAGGTGGGGATGAGAATAAACAGAGCGGTTTTATGAAGAAGAAAAAAAATTGTTTAAAGCGCGAACGTGTGTCATAACTAAAGTGCCGAGTACGTAGGGATGAGTATGTAAAAGGAATGAATAGAGAAGAAAAAGTTAAAAGTAATTCAGAATATCGAGTGAATGAAAGAATAGAGGCGATTGTGCAGATGGAAGGATAGGAGGGAAGAGGTAGTGAGACAAGTGATTATTGTTACGGGCCACTCGTTGATTAAAACTCCTCTTGGAACAGACACGCATACATGCAGGTGCGAGACTCTGAATAGAAAGTAGATGTTATAATCTCGGCTCAGTCGATATAAGCACTCGAGCTCCTTAACTGTAATTTATCATTCGGATGCGGGAGATGGATCACATTTTTTTTCTTCTACCACGCAGATTCCATTATATCTAAATAATTTTGTTTGTCGTAGCTTACAATGGCTCGCGACTAATCTAACGAACAAAGTATCATATTATCGAATTCATAAAATTTTATAAAATGCTCGCTCATCTCATAAAGTAACAAGGATCGGGTGAGCTCGTTGCCGAATCATATAAAATACGCAAACTTTGATGAAAACTTGGAGCATTTCGAATCGATAGTGTATCCACTGTCAACCTTTTATCACTATAAGCCACATTAATACAGTGCAGTAAACTTTTGTAATTTTGGAAATTAAACTGATTTCATATGCAAAATGATGGTAAACAACAAACTTAGTCTATCAATCGAATGTATATTTAAGTCGAACATTTTTTTTAATTCTAAGACTCGAATTCATATACTTGAATTCAATTAATGAATATAATATACGAATTGAGCCGTTGAAATTTAATGTCAGACAGATATTTAGGTATTTATATAGGATATTTGAACATAAGCCATGATATGTCCTTTCGCCTTCTCCCATTATCCACTGTAATACGTCTTGAAATTATAAATGTATTTTACGAATAAAATGCAGTGTCAATGAGAGCGAGGTCGAACGAATGCAAACAATATTGAGAAAATATGACCAACATGTCGAGAATAATAGCGATAATTATAGAATAATAATAAATTCATTAATTCATCATTTACTGAAATATTTTATTATCGATAGATCTTCTCAAACAGCGTAATGACAATTTTCATATAATTTTCATTCTAAATTACTCTTAAAATGATTTCTCTATAAAATTCAATTAAATTTCAATTAAAAAACACTTGTCTATAGATTTTAATATTATGCCTGCTATTGGTTATTTTATATAAAATTACTGAAACAAGTACTCATCTAATTATTATATAAATTCATTATTTATTGTCAAGTTAATTAAAAGAATTTTCTTTTCCTTATATTTTTAAAGACAGACTATCAATAATTTATAGAACGCACATATCTATATTTATACTTACACAAATTGAAAACATACACTACACTGCTATAAGTTCTAAAAAATTTTCACTCTTTTGGTCTGAAATTCATTTCTCATTGCATACAATAGAACATTTAAAATGATCGGTAAGCGCAATTATGTCTATCTAATGGATATAAATTTCACTAAAATTTCATAAAAAGAAAAAGAAGAAGAAGAAAAAAAAAATTAACTAAAGTCATAGAGTTTACTATAATATATAATCATTTAATAATATCTCCTTTTCATATTTTCAAACAAATAATTATATCTTCGCACTCTATAAATCGCTTAATTTTCTATCGTATAGTACATGTCATGTGGGGAACTTAACGTTTTAATTGTAGAAAACAAGTAAAAAATAACTGCTCGGTATATTGGTATTCCAAATAAATTTGTTTTTAAACTAAAGTTATGGTGTGGTCAAACATTTTATGTCAAAATTTGTTTTCACACAATCAAAAGCATTTGAACGGCAATTCGTTATCAGATGAAATTAAAATATTTTATCAAATTTTATCGATAAAAAATTGCTAAATGCTTTAAGTGATAATCGCTAAAAAAATTAAAAAAAAAGAAAAAAAAAAAAACAAAAAACAACAACGTTTTATCAAACTTTAATATTAAATTGGATAAAATGTATTTCCATGCTTGAATATAGGAAATGATGTTTAATAAACTGCTTTAATATACTGATGATAATGATTTTAATAATGTCCCTTCTCCCACACTTTCCTCTTCAACGGTATTTCTAAAAATTTAAATTTAAATACCATAACTTTTATTTTCATATGTTATTTAAAGATCCATGTGAATTAGGATATATAATATTATTATATTGACATAAGTGCCGAATGCGCTTGTAAATGAAGATAATAATTATCAATAATTATAATACTATTGATATTAATTCCAACTAAAGTACATAATTGCATTTAGTGTAAAATTATTTCTATGCTTTTATACTCTATGAATAAATAGCGAAAAGACGCACTAAGTAACATTACAGTGACAAACATTTGCTTTCCGATTACTTTTGTCCTTAGCCGTGTACTCGTAAAACACAATCTATCACCTGACAAGTTTACAATGCATCATCAACATTGGAATGAAAGGCGTCAACCAACGCATGTAAAAGCAACCACCTTCTACTTGCATTACTAATCCTAACATTTTCAAACGTCAGGCAGTCTTTGGTGTCGAACGGAACGGTAAACATTATTATTATTATCAACAAATTATTCCCCAAGAATCGATCAATTTTCCAACAGAAATAAACTAGTTGATGTTTAACGATGTTATACATATACTTGTGACTGCTCTCTCTCTCTCTCTCTCTCTCTCTCTCTCTCTCTCTCTCTCTCTCTGATGCCTTAAACACAGGCGTCCAAGTCGCCGTCATCGTCGAAGTAAGCTCGCATCGCTGCATTCTAGAATGTTGACGTAAGTAACGACGTTTAATGGATGGTACATTGAAGTGAGTGGGTACTTTGTAACGAAAATAACGCGTTACGAGGGCGGCTGATAGAACGTAAACTCGAGATGATTGGCTGGATCTAGACAAGAGGACCGATATAAAATGAAGAGGAGATTTATATAAAAAAAAAAAAAAAATGACAACAATGAAGGAGTGTTAATATACCGATGAATGTTAGATAATAGAGGTTTTATGTATTATTGGCTTGAAGTAAGAATAAGCACTGTTATATATTTGGTTCAAAGTATGGTTTATTTGTAAGAACGACAATTCCATGTGAAGAAACGATAATTATGTCCGACATTAGCGATAGACAAGTTTAGCCGTAAAAGCTTATAATATTTCAGCTACGGTATAAATGAGATGAAGAAATAAACAATAAGGGAGAAGAAAATTATGTTCGATAAAGTTGATAAAGTCGATAGAGCAGAGAACCTTGCAGAACGATAACTTCAACCAATACAACAACACACAAGCAATTCAAATAAATCGGTATATTAATAGTGAGTGATTTATAGTACAATCATGATTTATATTAATAACAATACAACGATAAATAACAATATATTTCATAATTAAACTTTTCAATCAAATTTTACAATTTAATTGAATATTAATTCGATTTTAATGGAAAACCATCTTATTTTTAAGCAATATTGTGTAGCAATGGGAAAACAACTTTAGTGATAAATACTATTTTCTATTGCAACTTTAAATGTCCCTTTAATGAATGATATAAAGGACGATTAATTGATTGTGAAATAACATTGTATTATATTTGCTATAAGAACATTATTTGTGTAGGTAAAATTCAGATAAGACGAGCTTTAATTATACAAAAATTATTCGACTTTTAATGTGGAGAAAAAATTTTTATTATAAATTTTAAGAAAGCATGACAACGTTTCATGCTCTTCATTTTAATTTTTACAGACATTTATACGATGGAAATTAAATAATTGAATAAATAAAAACATTAATAAATAGAGAGTACGTTCATTAAACTGTATAATAAAGTTAAAATATTCAATGTTTTTACAATAGAAGTATGATATTGTTAGATAATAATTGTGGGATAAAACATTTTTTTTTTTACCCACCAAAATCAAACATTGGTGTTTAAAATGTAGATTCTTTCAATTTGCACAATCGATACTCGAACTTGCAAACTTTCTAGAATTACCAGAAATCCTATTTTAAAACCTATCTTAATATTTTCTACCTGTTAATCGTAAATTAGAAAGTCTACTAAACTTTTTAATAGTTGTGTTAAAAATTCCATTAAAAAGTTTAAATAAAAATTTCCAGGCTTGTTCTTGTTCTTGTTAGGTTGTAATTTTCGACGTTTCGAATACTTGTAAATCCGAGTAACTCGAATTTACGATCTTAATAAATTTGCCATAAGACTCATCGCATAAAAAGTAAGAATTTTATGGAGACGCGATAAGAATGAGGTATAAGTTCCGCGTTTACAAAAATCTAATAGCTTCATAGGAACAATGGACGAGACACCTGAGCTCGTTGCATTTTTATTGGCCATTATTGGGTTGGAATGAAAAAATTGAATTATATTAATTAAGGAAAATATAGCAAAGGGCGGAAAATTGAAGTTAGGTGGGACGGTCGATTCTGAGAACAGCTTATCGGGAGAATTTTTTCATATTTTATTGCTTTATTGTTTAATTAATTTACTTCCGTGAACTCTTGGACTTTGAAGATAATTAAGGTTTGTTACATAAATGACTTTTGAATAAATCGAAAGAAATAATTTTTATAAAATTCAACATCTTTCAATGGTAATTATTTTCAAATGTAGTATCATTAATTTTTGTTTTTTGTTTTTTTGTTTTTTTGTTTTTTTGTTTTTTTTGTTTTTTAATTCTTTTTCGAAATGACACTTGCACTTTTATCGAAACAAAGTGATCAATTTACTTTAATTATTCTAAAATTAATAATAATGATATTTTTAATTATGATTATATTTTAATGCTAATTTCATCAACTATGCATTATGGTAGATAAGAAATTTTTATTTATTTATTTATTTTTTTTTTTTTTTTTGTACAAAGTTCGTAAACGACTAAGACTTAATTTTAGAAAATGCACATACGGCACTTGAAGAAAAAAAGAATATTTTAAATTTCGTCTATTGAATAATTTATAAACCATTGCGATTCTCATACTGCATATGTTTCCAGCTCTATCGATTGATTTCTTAAAAGTTTAACATTTTCATATAATTATTAGAGATAAATTAAGCTAATTGGAATTCGTTAATGGGGAGATTTTGATGAAGTCGTAGTTAAATAGAAATTATATAAATATTTGTGTAAATAATAATATCACCATTACTACTATTATTATTATTATCGTCATTACTATTGCTGTTGTTGTTGTTGTTGTTGTTGTTGTTGTTGTTGTTGTTGTTGTTGTTGTTATTGGTAATAATTTACAGTAATATTAATAAGAGTAAACAAATAATTATGAATTAAAAATTTTAATTAATCGAATAAATTCATTTTATTTCATCTCATAGCTATTATTTGGTTTTTTTGGGGACGCCTCTTGTCTGCTTTTTTGCATGTGGCGTACGTACGTACGTATGTATGTATGCATTTTGAGCAAAAGAGAGGAAAGGTAAAAAGCAGTAGCAGCGGATAGTTTTCCATTATGGTAAAGCGAGCCCGGCGACAAGATTTCTATGGGAAAGTGCCGTGTTCCGTTAGCGCGTTCTCTCTTGCATTCTAGTCGGCTGTGAGTCGAGCGTCGATTTCTTTTTCACCGACTACTTTTACGGACTACTTCGCGATTTAACTTATTTGGAGTGCACGCGAATGTGGATGGAAGCGCAATCTCGGCGGGGGCCTTTCGATAAATCTCAAATTCTTTGCGGCCGTTTCCCACTCCTACTCCCCTTACCCCCATACCCCCTTGCCCCACAACCGCCCCATCATCCCCTTCAATGCCACGACTCCACGGCTTATTTACATTTTTAAAGCACTTTTTTCCTTTGTCCTTGTTGAAAGTAACCCTCGACTGCCCGTCTTCCCCTCCGATTCACGTCGTGACGCGTATGCTTCCACACATTGGCTACTACTACCCGTTACATTATTTATCACACCTTATTTTATAGTACGGATAATCAATGTTTGATAAATCTCGCGACTCCCAAGCGCGTGAGTTTGTGAACTTATATGTCCATGCTATAAGATCTATTTGATTTCATTTTTCAATGCTTCGATAATAATTCAAAGACGTTTTTCCAAGATTTTCAAACAAATTGGCCCATTAGTTTTCATTTAACCAAATCTTTTATCCTCCTTCTGTCGATACAAGCATTTAACTTACAATCTACATAAATACTTACAAATACACCATTTCTTTCATAAATACTCCATCTGAAATCTTTGTTTATTTAAAATTACGATCATACGTACAATAAACATTTCCCGGCAATTTATTAAGCAGATTGATAAAAATTCATACATTTCTTCGCTTTTATTTTTTATTGCATTCTTATTGTTATTATTATGATTTTAGCTTATTAATTTATTTATTCATAATTTATAGTATCCACTTTGTTATCGTAATTATTAGTATTATTAATTTTTATCGTTTTATTTTTAAACCTTCACTTCTTTTTGTTTTCTTTTTGTTTTTGATGATTTAAAGTATTATATACGCTGAATAATAATTGTCATTAAAAATAAAATCAAACTCATCGTCCATCATCGCTCGTCATGATTATCTTTAATTTATTAATCTCTTCGGCTGTTCGCACGAATCATTATACTTTTGCAGCTGGAACATTTATAACGCAAGTTGGGCCGCCCATTCGGCATTATTTATGACACTCCGGAGTTAAATAAAAATCATAAAGAATGTACCGTCGATAATATAAGTGTCGTAATACACTTTCCTAAAGTACGATATCGTCGTTAATTAGCTGGTGGCGTTAAGCGTTCCAGCGACGGACAACAAAAGGAATCAATCAGCCGCTGCTCACGATCCACCGCATCGCGCTTTCTTCCCTAGAATTGCCACCCTCACCCATCTTCTCTCGCTTTTCCCTTTGCCTCGCGTCCTACATAGCTCGGGTCTCCTTTTCCGCTCCCCATTCGCTGTGTTGGCCCCGGAATCCACTGAGACGGTTGCTAGCCAATGCTTGCGCATACATAATTTCCCGGGGATAATGACGTTCGTGCACTTTCTGTGATCCGTGCGCGGCGCCAATCCTTTACCGCAAAGAACTTTACGCGAAATCAAGGGCAGATGGAAATTTGGGGAAAGTGCCGTTATAAGATTGGCTGGAATTAAAGTGTTTTCCTACCGCTGGAATTATTGACAGAGTGAGAAGTTATCTACGCGTTGGCTTCCCGAAATATTCAAGGAATTCGAGCGTACGTCTTGGAATGCTCGGCGCTTAGCTTTCCCATCCATGCGCAAGCTCCTCCTAAGGACAAAGGCATTCGTAAGCGTACATTTAATTAGTCAACACTTATACATTGCTTATGCTTAATTTAATGTGCCGTAAATATAATTGAAATAGACGAGAAATGAAAATAGTTTCGATGTCGTGTGAAATTAATATGCACGATGGAGATACGAATTGTAGAACAAGAACCAAAATAAAAACCAAACAACGAAGACGACGAGGACGACGACGAGGACGATGACGACGATTATGACGACGAGGCTTTGTAAACTTAAAAAGAAACATTCCAATGTTGCGAAGCTGAAGAGCAGGACGACAAAAACCTGAGAAGCCTATCGAAGAATACGATAGAAAGAGTGGCGGGTCCCGTGACGGGGGGTGGGGTGGGAGTGGGGCGAGGGAAGCATCCGCTCGGCGAATGCCGTGGCCAAAGGGAAGGGTAAAAAGGATTTTGGGTGCACTTCAGCCGCCCACTCGCAACTCACGGGACTCGTGTATATGTAGAGGCGTCTGTTTGCAGGGTGGAGAGAAGCCTCGCGTCTGCTCGAGCACCGTTCCAGAAGTGGGATACACACGAAGAGTGTAACGCGTTGTGACACCAGGGGGATGCGCGCGCGCGCGTGAGAGAGTGAAGAGAATCGATTGGGGACTGGTGCAAAGTCTGCTGAATGTGTAATGATGGGGAAATTATGGCGGATAAGACGACGCTGGAGCCAAATAAATGGTCTTTTCAAAGGCTTCCCCACGATATTTTACCCCGCAGCACCATCCATCTATCATTCGCGAATTAATCGTGAACGAGTGTTTGTTCTTTTGCCGCCTGGATAGAGACGGATTTTAAAATATTCGAGGAGCTCGGATTATTCCAGTAGAATATTAATTGCGTAGTCCAATCGTGAAACTTGGAGAGATTTTAACGAGCTTTAACGGTTCTGCCCCATTTACATCCGAGTCATCGAGTCAGAAATAGGACGGTTTATTATAGTGTAATAAGGTATTGCCAATAACAGCGATATTTCATATATCGATATTTCATTATCGTTATTATTATTGCTATTATTCTTATAACACGTAAATCAAAATATATTCGTACTATTTTAATTTGATTAGATTTACGCAATTGTTAGGAAAGGCAATGCTTGTATAGCATCTTAAAATATCTATTACTGTCGGCAGCTGCTATTAAGCTAGTTATTCCGACACTCTGCACTCCGTCTAAATTTACAGGCGCTCGCAACATTCGTCAAAGCTCCACTCCATTGCACTACTTGAATCGAGAAAATTTTTACGGAAATTCAGTATTTGGACGGCGAGCGGCCATACATCGCGAATTATCCGAATATAAATTATCCGAACGAGAGTGGATGATCGCGCGAGATTCTCGGGGATATAAATCATACCTCGACGACAAAATGCCCTGCCCAACTCCAAAAGCAATTCCACAAGCTCAAGACGTGCGCGCATAAAGCACGTGTGTGAACGGCGACCGAGGATTAAAAGCCTAAAAAGCAGGGATGACAAAAGAACCGAAGAAAGGCACTCGAATTTAACGCGGCACTGCAATCCCCTACTTTCCGAGTCTCCGGAGATTTTTGAGTGGGTGCCGTGTGGAGGACCTTCTTGAATTTCGCCGAGGCGTCGCGCCCCGTCGTCTGCTCTGGGGTGAGTAGTGCACGTGCGCAGCGAACCCCGAGGACGTCGCGACGCCGCCCAAACGCCCGACGCTTGTCGAAGAACGTGTTTCGTATTTCGGCGTGAAACGCGATATCGGCGATGAGCTGTCGCGTCTCCCCGTCCCAACAAAAAGACAAAAAGAAAAAAAAATATATATATATAAAGAAATAAATAAAATAAATGAAAAAAAAAAACCTCTCCTATCTACCACCCCTCCCCCTCCTCCGCTAAACTCTACCGCGCTCTGTCTCTCTTCCGCCCTCTCCCCGCCCGCTCTTTACGGCTCGCCCACGCCCGCCCACCCACTCTACCTCTCGTCCACCCTCCTCACTCGCACACTGTCGCACTCACTCACTCTCTCTCTCTCTCTCTCTCTCTCTCTCTCTCTCTCTCTCTCTCTCTTATTCACCTTTCGTCCCACCTGCCACCCCCTCTCTCTCTCTCTCTCTCTTATTCCACCTTCGTCCTCCCTGCAACCCCGTCGCTGTCACCGTGGCACACAATGTACGAAACACAGCCCTACGTGTCCGTGTTGAGCTCACTCGACTATGAGCGGTTTTGTCCAATGTCGAAAGGGATTTTTTTTTTACCGTTCCATAGAAATCGCTTGCTTTAATTATTTTTAATTAAAATTTTTCCCATTGACAATATAAGAATGTCCCGTGACATTCGATAAATGGATGCACCGAGAGTGCTATTAGTCGTTGTACTGAATCTCGATTAAATTTAATAAAGATTCATAACAAACAAAACAAAAAAACAAAACAAAAAAAACAAAAAAAAATAAATAAATAAATAAAAAAGAAATGCCTTGATTTTTTGCTTTGTATAATTAAATGTATAAGTGTATTATTATCGAGGAACAAATTTTTGTTTTTTTTTTTTGTTGTTATTCGGACAAATCGGATAATGCGATTGTAATAGACGGAGTAGTCCGATAAATAATAGCCTATTAGTGAAATTCCATGCCTACTGCGCAATAAATCAATCTCTACTTAATTCATCTCAGCTCGCATTATTATGATTATTATGATCGTTGTCGTTATTATTAAGTCGATAAATCCGTCGTAAGGATAAATCACATTGGATTACGTTTAAAAATTCTTCGCAATCGTCTGTACGAATTCGTATAGAAAGAAGATGGGAGTATTTCTTAACCGGCACCACCAGAATATATCTTCAAATACATAATATTCACGCCGATATCCAAAACACACGGGCTTATTAAGATTTGTTAATTGTTAAAAGCGCTCTTCTCGCCCGAGCTCCCAATAATATTACACAAGCGATAAATAACGATCTACCCGTGAAATAATCATTAACACGCGTCACGTGCTCACTAGCGTCGACGAAATTACCAAATGCAAGGACGAAATGGTGCAATATCGACAGGCAACTGTTATCTCTCTCTCTCTCTCTCTCTCTCTCTCTCTCTCTCTCTCTCTCTCCATCTCTATGCATCTCTGTTAGAAAAAGTTGAAACCTTAGCGCGCCTTTGATAGTAGACGGACGGCGAGCGGTCAATGTGAATTATGCAAGTAACATTGGCAGGCCGCTGATCCCGGGGCCGGGTTCAAGCGCCGCCGCAATCCATATGCATCCCGTCATCCGTAGCTTCGGTCGGAATTGGCCGTATTGGGACAAGCGAAGCGAGAGCCGAGCATTGCGAATCCACGTACACGTGCGCCCAACGCGCCTCGCGCATGATAATCCCGAGTATTAAATGCTCTCGCAAGCCCCCGCCCCGCACCTTCGATCATTAGTCGTATGGGATGGTACATCGATAAATTGCATATCAACGGTAACGCGTATATGGGGGATCGGTGAGGAGGGGTCAGAAGAGGCAGTTTAGCGTCATAACGAATACGCACAAGCTTTTTACTTATGAAATACATAGATGATTTGGTAAGGTGGAATAGGCCATTTATCGAGACTGATAAATATTCAGTTTATCGGGGGGCTTCAGTCTATTATAATGACGTTATTAAAGAGACTTTGTTATCGATTGAAAATCCTTCAAAATTTTGCAATTAATGCATTAATGACGATGCAGTTATTAAGATGATGGAAAAATGTAAAAAAAAGAAAAACAAACAAACAAAGAAACAAATGTATCGAAAAAGGATGGATAGCGATCGATTAAAAATGCACGCTAGCGCGTTCTTTATATGTTGATAGTCGGTGAATTGAAATATGTTATAGAGATCAATGAGGAGGATAAAGAGTAAAATTCTTAGGAAAACCTGATGAAATGCAAATATTGTAATGTGCCATTATATTACACTCTACGCTTAGTGATATTTTATATGTAATAGGGTGTTATTTTCGTAAAGCCTTCTAATTACAAAATATATTGAAAAGTGAATAATTTTCATTATTCTCAACATTATCGAGTAATTTCATATCACATGTGTATTTTGCATAAGCGATACTCGTAAATATATATATATATATATATATATTTCAGGCGTATTCCTTCAATGCTTTGTACATCACCACCACTCAATCATTGTAATAAATTGTTCAAATACATTTTAGCCGATGGACTTGCGCACCGCTCGGCACAAATTGTAACAAATATTTTTACAAGTATTTCGAGGCGACGTTCTCAACAGTCTTTGTAAAAGAATTTGTAAAAAATCAATTACTTTAAAACTCTAGGCGAAAGGAAATAACGTCATTAAACGACACATTAATATATTAAGAAAATTAGATAATTAATAAAAACATTGCTAGTGCGAAATTTTTTTATTAATTTTTCTTTTAAAGTGAACTTATCCATTAATCGCGAAATGCCATTGATATTCATCAATATTTACGTAGGCTTACGGACATTGGAAAGAAAAGAAAAATTTAATTCCTCCGACTTCCCTTGAATTCTTCCAAGTTTATATCTTTACAATGATAACGTAAAACGCAAGCATAACGCGACATTATTGAAGCACTTTTCCTTGCCAGTAAAGGAAAACGGAGCGTAGAAATAAAAGAGAGCGAGCGAGCGAACGAGATAGAGAACGGTGAAATAAAACGTGAGAGAGAGAGAGAGAGAGAGAGAGAGAGAGAGAGAGGGGCTAGTGGTTCTTGAACGTTTCAAAGTTTGTATCGTAATTCGCGATTCCGTAGTTTAAACTTCCGCGTCAGAAATCAAGACACGCATCTTTCTATATTTCCTCTCTCTTATTCGATCGCTCGTACCAGCTCTTTCCAACCTCTTATTCTCTGTTCTTGCACCTATCTGTCTATCCATCTTCTTCTCTATTTCTTTTTCTGATTTAGCTTTACTCAAAGCACGGAAGAAAGAGCTTAAAAATGTTTCTTTTTTCTTTTTCAAACACAAGGAAGAAGCTTGGAAGTGAAAAAGAAATTGAAAAGGTTGTTTAAGGAAAGAGTAACGAAGGTGTTGCTTTTATAAATGAATGAGAGAGAGAGAGAGAGAGAGAGAGAGAGAGAGAGAGAGAGAAAGAGAAAGAGGTTGGAAGGGAGTGGAAAGTCGGATTAAAAGGACGATGAGGACACGCGGCGCCGCACTGGATAATAAAGACAGAATGCCATTTATTGCGTATCATAGCTTGGCGATATAGTGCGAGAGAGACATTGTTACTCATTCGCTTATTAATTAAAGCATGATGCACGAGAGTTTTTTTGTTTTGTTTTTCATATTATTGCTTTTGAACTTTTGTTCTGCCGCTCATGATAAAGTATCCTCGTAAAGGACCTCGTCAAATTTTTATACTCAATCCGGATTCGACACATATGCGTTAGATAATTGTAACCTCGACATCGACTACTTACTGCTAACATTATCAATTATCTCGGAAATTCGATCGAGAATACGGAGAGGTTGAGATACGTAATACGAGGCTACCAGGGTTATTTATTATGCGTTAAAGATTTTCCTATTCGCACAAAGCAGGCAGTAAATAAATTCGATAGATTGATTTTAGAGGAAAGTTTGGTCTACAACATTAGGATTTCGTCCTGAATCAATGCTTGCCCAATGCAATTACTCGCCTCCGTTACTTTTTGGACATCCCCAGGTTTTCTTAAGTAAATGGAAAAACCATAGAGAATGAGCTCGAAACTCTATTCAAGCTTGCTTAAAAATGCAACGATCTTCTTCTAAAGCACCTGCAAGTATATTGAGAAAAGACCGAGGAGTAAAGGAATGAATGGTGATACGAGGGAGGAAAGGTAAAAACTGCCAAGTTAAAGAGAGCTATCGAAAACTAAAGGTATCGAGAGAAAGAGCGCCATGAAAGAATTATTAAGACAATGAATTAAGAATCAATCGTGAGATCACATTGAAGATGTGCCGTCTTGGTTAGACAAGAAAGCTATGTGTATGTGCGCTTGCGATGAAAGAGTTGCGGGGGGAAAGAGCTCGTACGATCGCGATAATAGACGAACAAAATTCTCCAGCCATATTTTCTTAAATGCCGACTTATGGAATTTGGCAAAACTTAAGGGACAATGAAATGAAATACGTGCGCACGTACGTACGTACGTACGAATATTCCATAAGGTATTTTGCTTGAACAATAAGAATGAGTTGAAAAGCGTCGTGGCAGTTTCATAATGCATTATCGTCATAAACATTAAGCAGGCACTTGACACGTCATAATCACGTCATTAACAAAGTATATAATATTAGCTCAAGCAGCGGCAAATTCCGATAAAAGCCTCTATCGTGTATTAATGATTTTATTTACTCTTAGCACACTATTCTAATTATATTCTTGTTCGCTGTAATGAGAAATTCATTTATCGACCCTTGCGCGTCACTCACGCTCCCAACTAATCCCAACGCCAAGGAAAAGCACTCAACTTCCGCTTCTCCATTTCTTCGTGCAGCTATCTATTTCTCGATACCCAGAGCAAATACTTTCTCCTATCGTTCTTCCCGTGTGAATCCCCTGCGGGAAGCCCTAACGGCAACGAAGAACGAGCGAATCTTGTGGATACGCACGAGTCTTTCCTTACGTGACCTTACCCGAGCCACGAGTGT
>NW_011948412.1:7616562-7630084 GCF_000503995.2 Ceratosolen solmsi marchali
GGGGGGGGGGGGGGGGGGAGCGGTGGGACAGAGGGACGCATGAGAGGGTCGATACAACTGGGAGTAGAGTCCGAGACGATTCGAGGACGTAGGAAATAAGAGGATAGACGAGGCAGAGAGAGAGAGAGAGAGAGAGAGAGTGAGAGACATAGTTTGGGTCGAGAAAGGAAGCGATAGTGGCAGTCGCAATCGTGAAGAGTTCCACGCGGGACGCATGATGTCGGTATGCGCAAACCGAGGAACCTGTTCTTTTTTACCTTTTCCAGAATGATACGAATCTCGGCGCGAAAGCAGATTTTATTTTGCCGCTGACGTGACAAAAAATTGAAATTCTATGTGAGCGAAGGCTTTTCAATACGGAGAAAAGTGCTGGGAAATGTATGCATCGTTGCAATTACGAGTTGTTTTGCTTTTTCTTTTTCTCTTTATCTTTTTCTGTTTTTTTTTTTATGTTTTTTATTGTGTAAGGCGCTGGGAGATTGGATTTTGATAGACAGCATCTGACGCAATATTTATAAAAATGTACCACCACGAGGACCGTAATGTTTCGGACAAATGGCATTTGTTACCATTTGTATCGGCAAAGAGTCCAACAGAAATATCCTGCCCGGCCAATATTTCAACTCCTCTATTCCGTAAATTATCGTCCTACTGTTCATAAATTTTGCGCTTACATGCACACGTGATATCGCATATTCGACATTTTCAGTCTAGAATTAGGATGGATTTCCTTGCAAATTGCACCGATCGAACGTAGCCGCACACCTTTCAATGATTACTTTTCAGACAATCAATTGCATTCGCGACATCAATTTATGAATTCTGTAAGTCAATGTGCCATTATTATGTATTCCAGGTCAAAAACGACATAATGCAAGATTGTACACGCAAGACGTGTACGTTTAGCAAAATATATAAAAGAAAAAGAAAAAAAATATATATATATATATTATTCGTTAACGGTGTGAGAAAGTAACAGGGGAATAAAATTATCATGTAATATTACATTGATACAGTTTTCGAGAAATGAATATGAGAGACGACAAGAAATGTTTTAATGAATATTTTATGAAATATGTATTTTTACGTATTTGTCGATTGAAAAAAAGCTCGGCGAACGTCTTTTTATTTATCAAATGGATATTCGAGTTTCGAATTTTTAATTTTATTGTTTAAACGATACGATATCGAATGAGAGCATTACATTGAAAGTATTAATTTTAAAAGTACAATAATGCACTGCTGCGAACTAACAGTCTTTAATATATATATATATATATATATATATATATTATGTGTGTGTGTGTATGTTTGTTTGTGTGTGTGTGCGTGCGTGCGTGCGTGAGTGCGTGAGTTCGTGCGCGCGCGCGCGCGTGTGTGTGTATGTAGTAAAATCGATATTAATCGACACATAACAAATTCAATGTTCGTTTATGTTTATATTTTTCTCAAAATGTCCGTTAAACTAATGTAATGGCGTTAATGCTTTTTTAGTTATTGTATCGTCGATTAGCAAGTGCGCGAGGCAATTTTGCCATTATCAATAACTGGCCAATCGCCAGCAAATATTATAACCCAGGAATGTCGGTGGTGGCTGACACTTCTTTCTCCCAAGAATCGCCACCTCCCGGATAACCAGAAACACGAAATAGCGAGGCGGGTAAGGAGAGACAGAGACGTACGTCGCTCGTTGGCCGGAAGATGGAAAATGATTGGATGTTTTTACCAATTAACTAATAAGCTTTCGCATCGACGAGCGCCTCTTTGCCCCTAGCTACGCTCTTAGCATCGAGTCAATTTCATTATAGGGGTAGCAGTTGCCACCACTACAAGTGTATCAGTAGTGAGTGAATTCGCCTCGGGGCTGAGAGCGCGAGATCATTACGCGCGCCAATGAAGGAGAAAGAACTAAACAACCGGGGGATAAAAATGCGATGACAACGTGCGCCGAGTGCATGGTTATTTCTCCTGTGGGAATGTTTACGAGCATTTTTAATTAATTGCTCGGGGAGTAGGAAGGTCTTTTTTTTTTTTTTTTTTTTTTTTTTTTTTTTTTTTTATCAACGTATACACTTAATAACAAGAATGTCAGTGGAAGAGTCGAGGGCTTAGTTTTGTTTCAGTTGTCCATGTACATTTAGGCACGCGTCATTTCATTTTATCAATGAAATTAATAAATATTAATCAATGGTAATTTATTGTTTTATTCTTTTAATGAGCGCGATTATGGGAGGGGGGCGGGGCGAGGGAAGAAAATTAAATTCTTTATTATTTGTGTTGAAACTGTACGATCAGTCGCACGTAACAGATGTGTTAATATAAAAAATATTAAACGCTATTGCGTTAAAATTTCAATTCAAATTCGTTTTCAATTTCAAATTCGTTAGTGAAATTTTACAATATTTTCCTTTATACGGATATTTGCTTGTTTCCAGCTGCTCAGTCTCTCACCGTTTGCTTATTGTTTATACTTAAGAGCTCGAAGAAGGCAGTGAGAATAGAATTTTAAAAATTATTCAGACGCCAATATTTGAGGTTTCAATGTCATTTTTAATACTTTAACAACTTGATAAATTGTTGTAATCTTCGTAAGCTTCCATAAAGGCCCCAAAAGGAGCGTTCTCTTAGGTTTCATTCAATTTCTTACGTCAAGTGCAGAATATAAAAAATTGATGGATGCATTTTACAATGACATTTTTTGCGTTCGTCACACCTCTAAACGTTGAAAGAAAATTAATATTAGAAGATATATGGATATAAATTAATAGAAAGATGTAGAGATAATTATGTACATTTCGCTATATATTTTCCGTTTTAGGAAGTATCGGAGAGTTTCTCGAATGTTCGCAAAAAATAACTAATAATATAAGTAAATGTGAAGGAGAGAATACGGAAGAAAGGGACAAAATTGTACGTACAGGCGGCTGAGTGCTCCCTAAGACGACATAATCCAACTGTGTAACGTAAAATAGAGGAGAAAGGTAGAAGATGGAAGAGCGAATAGAGAGAGAGAGAGAGAGAGAGAGAGAGAGAGAAGCATAAAGTAAAAAGCGAAAATGGGCAATAGGACGACAGAAAGTCAGCTAGCAAATTACGACCAAACATAGTTGAAAAGATCGTACAAACCCGAGACAGAGTGACCATTCCTTCACTTTTTCTTCACCGTTTTATTTTCCCCTACGGAATTTCCAAATCGAAAAATTCATGGATTTTGCAATGTCCGTCTTTCATTCTCGTAAAAATACTTTGTCTTCGACGCAGCCAAGTGCCTTTTGAATACTGTATCGTTGTGTAGTGCGTGAGAGAGAGAGCGAGAGAGAGATAAGAAGAAGAAGAAGAAGAAGAAAAAAAAATGGACAAGGAAACGAAAACTCGGTGGATAAACAAAAGTGAAACAAAGCGGCGATTGCTATTTATAAAATTTTTAATTATATAAGCTTTATATCAATAATTAAACAGACTGGCGGATAAATTGAAATTAGAAAATGCTCCCCAAGGCTTTTTGTATGCCTGGGGAAAATTTTTCAATTCATTTTAAAAAATTCGTTCAATTCAACTTTGTAATCCGATAAGGTTTTTTATCTATTTTCTTTTTCTCCCTCCTCTCTCTCTCTCTCTCTCTCTCTCTCTCTCTCTCTCTCTCTCTCTCTTTAAATATTTTATCCGACTAGATATAAAATATAAAATGCTTAAACAGCCGTTGATTCATTAGCTAATAAGCGATGTTATTGATTAAATGAAGGATAATTAATTGACAAGAATGTAATTGACTCGTTATCTAATCGAGGCTAATCAATCATTGCTCCAACTTTCACAAGCTAAAATTCGTCTGCAACAGCGCACGACATTAAATAATCCAAATGTCGTTGGGCAGCGCGCCTCTTGCAATTGGCCCTTCATACTACATGTCGATACATATTATACATGGCACGACTTGTCGTAGTTTAAGGCATTAAGGGCGCAGTTGGTGGGACCCACGTCACGGCATAACAAACGAAAGCGGCAGCATGGAGAGTTTGAGGCAAGTTGCGAAGAAAGAGACCAAGACAATAGTCGAATGAAGATAAAAAAATGCGGTAGATTGATTTTGTTAAGGGCGAATTTGGCCTTTCCCGCTCTCTCTCTCTCTCTCTCTCTCTCTCTCTCTCTCTCTATCTATCTATCTATCTATCTATCTATCTATCTATCTATCGATCTATTTATCTATCTATCTCTCTATCTCACTCACTTCTCGTCTCGCTGGAATAATAACAGCCTTCGGTCGTTCGATAATTGTTGGCACCCGGACGGAGTTGACGCGGTGAGAGCGAAGTTTCGACAGGCGACGCGAGAAAACAAACGGCCCTTGCATTTTCACGGCTCGCTGCCCCCTTGATTGTTTTTCCCCATTTTTTCCCATGTTTTTCGTTTATTTTTTTATTTCTTTTCTTTTTTCATGCTTTTCTTTTATTATTTTTATTTTCTTTTTTTCTTTTTTACTTTTTTTTTTATAATTAAGCAGCCTGTCTCGCGAAATCGCACCCTTTACTCTCCCCTCCGACCCCTTACGCTCTAGCTCTACTCCGTCGCCATTCGGCTCTGGCTGATTCTTTCGAGCTCTTGTTGTTACGTCCCGAAGCCCAAATCCATCCACTGCAACGTTGTCGTCGTAGCGTTGCGCAGAAAAATATTACGCCAAGTGATTAAAAGCGGAGAGGAACAATTTTCCCCGTCTCCTCATCTATTTTTACTCTCGAAATCCATGTCTCTTTCTAATTGTCCTTCACCCGAAAAGCCCGTACCTGTTTCTTTCGCCGTGCAATAACGTAATCGGCGCTGCCGATCGTCAGTAAATGGCCGCACATTGGCCGGAAGCAACTGGAACAAGAAAACCCCATCGAATGCAAAAGTTACCTCATAAGACGAGACTATCTTCGCCGCCATGATTATAGAAAGCTGAATATTTCTTAACAATTGCGTTCTAGTTAGGAACGAGACGACGCTCGAAATCCTTTCAGCATTATATCCACTTATGTGTCCCCTTTACGAAATTCACACACAAGGGAATATACAGCAATTGAAGGGCGGAGGAAGGACGTACGTCGCTTACCGTTAAATACAGGGACTCTTATTCCCTGGTCCAGATCCCTCCCCTCCCCCCCTCCCCCCTCCCCACCACGAATCCTTCATCCTTACCGCAAGGCTCTCGTTCCGCTTGGCCGCCTTAAGTGTGCCACAGGCGCGCGTTGTTGTATGTATGTATGTATGTATGTTCCAGGACCCTATAGTCCAAAATTCTAAGAGAACGGAGAGGTGAAATTTTCCGTGGTTGCTGATGCTGCGACGGAAGACCGCAGTTAAGCAAACGCCCAAACTGGGCTTTTAATTGTTCCTATATATTTCGAGTTAAGACGAGTGCACGTCTACTCGCGCACACACAAGAAGTCCTTACGTGGCTGCCCTCTTAATCCTCCGACGCTCTCGGGGTTTCTTCCACGATTCGTGATTCTCCATCTCACCCCCGACCCCCTTGCCGTATCGGGATCTCTCGCTCTCTCGCTCTTGCGCGCAATTTTCTCGCGATGCTGTTGCGCTCCGGACGTAAAGACAAAAGCTTTCCGCGCGCTTGAGATTGTTTTTGACTGCCCGTTTGCGAGTCCAAGCGTTAAACGTTATATGCTTCTTGGATAATTACGAAAGGGGACCGTAAATTCTAGGACTCTATTGTTTATAAAATTTCAGTTAATAATGCTTGTCAATATATATATATATATATATATATATATATATATATGTATATATATATATACGGTAATCGTAATGTCATTATAGTTTATCAGCAACTTGGGTCCAGCAGACTGGCATCATCACTTCTCGTTTACAAATATTTTAATTAACTTGCTTAACCTGATAAGTTTCTATAATTACTCCAGTAAAATATCCTTATTTAAAATGTTTACACAGTCTTTTAAAATATTTAGTTATATACGGTGCGCCGGTTAATTATTACACAGAAAGAAGAAAAAAATACTATACAGCAGGTCGAAAATACTCTTGTGAATAAAAAAAAAAATATACAAAAAAAAAAATGTGTTTGAGGGCGGAGGGGGGAGGGGGGTAGGAGAAATGTAAAGCTTAAGTAACTGAGAGCTCGGAGTCCGTAAACAGCTTTCCAACGAATATCCCATTTCCGACCTCTAGCTCGTTAAAAGAGCGCACTAAATTCTAAATAATAATCCTTCCTAGCGCACCCACCTCCTCGCCACCGCTACCGCTACCACCCCAGTTGGTCAGCCCGTCCTGTCTCGCCCCATCCCATGGCCCCTTCGACTAGCGGTCGCAATTCTCGAGAGTTCGGACACCGGCGCGCGCTCTTATCGCATTTGGTAATTCGCCTAATCGCGGTAGTTAAGAGTCCAGAAAGGGCATTAAGGTCTTAGGCCGTGCGAAACCGGCCGAGCAAAAGCTCCGGGCGAACAAACGAGTCGTTGCATGTATATGTTGGGCCGGGCATGAGCGTCAGCTTGTACGGCGGAACTGCCGTTACTACTCAGCAGCGACAACATCGGCGAATTTTGGAATTTCGTTAGAGATTTGATCGGGCGCCGACTTCGCAGCACACGGAGGTGGGCCGATTGATGCTGCGATCTTAATTAGAGAGAGGAAATGACGATCGTTGCGATGTCGTTTAACATTGATCGTTGTTCGACGTTGCATCCCTCGCGAAACTATTACCCACAAAGTTATTCCCTCGGCTTGTGGTAGTGACAGGCTGACATTATGTCTTTAAACTACCAGCGACCGCATTACCAGCCCAAACGATACCCTTTGCAATAATATTAAAAGAATATCCGGACGTTTATCACGGCACGGCCGACCGACCGTTACATAATTTAGATAATAATCATGATCAAGTATTCAAAGGCACTTTTTCTCCATTATGTTGCAGCGGTATTCCAAGGCTCTTATTACATTTCTTTTTTTCCACGACTGTTTGCTTGTATTGCGCCACCGAACCATTTCTTATTATTTTTCACATAACATAGATATTTTTTTTTTTTTTTTTTTTGCAAAATATTGGATATACGAGAGATACAAAGGGGATAGTTCGGGCAAGTTGAAGAAATAAGCCGAATACTTTGGAGCGCAACAACGTTTCGAACAACTTAACACTTTGCTCCATTTTCGAAAAGTGCATACATATTAATAGTGAATAGATCGTTATTGGCATTATTAATATGTATTATTACTACATGATAGCACGTGAAATTGAATAAAATATTGAATAAACGTATAAAATACACATTTTATTTTAGTAAAATTAAACTTTCGAGTCTTAAACAATCGAATGGAAAAAGTTTTCAATTACTTAAATCAATGCAAGGGAGATGGAAGTTTCTAAACTATCTAAAGAAAGTGCAATCGGTTGAGGAGTAATATTAGCAAGTTCAATAATGCTTTTGAACTTTCATGAAATAAAATTCAAGCCGAACTTCCGTACGTCTCTTGCCCAGGGAAAACCTCTGGCATACAAAATGGAAGAAAGCATCGAGCGAAGGTTTTCTTTTTTTTATTCGCGCGAGCATTGAGCTACAAACGGACAAATCGTAAAGGCTTCGTAAAGGGCGTATCGTATTCGCGAAAAACATTTGCAACTCGAATCTCGCTCGTAAATACGACGAGCCGGCGACTCTTATCTGCCGCCCACTCCCACCGTCCCAAGCCCCAGCCCCGCGATTCCCGGGGCTCTTTGCAAGTGCGAGCCATCATTGAGTCTAGAAGAAAATCTCACGTTTAGCAGCAATTCGAAACTACTCGTAGCTAGTCTCGTGTCCAAGGAAAGTTGGCCCTCGGGGCGGGAGCGAGGAATTTTCTCGGCGAGTTAATCGCGCGTAATAGACACTCGAGACGACGCGCCATGACATACATATGCGAAACAAATGCTCGTGTGAATAGAGAGAGAGAGAGAGAGAGAGTGAGAGAGAGAGAGGAGGGAGGGAGGTATAAAAGGAAGCTAATGAGTCGAGGCGATACAGCGACGGAAAATTGCCGCATTTAAAACTTTTCTTTCCGCGAATACTACGCCACCGAGCTAACGACCACATCGGGAAACAAATGTACATGTCCTAAGTTTGACTTGCAGAGTAGTGGAACGGGTAGACGCGCGAGGGAGGTGGATGGTGGGTTGGGTGGGGTGGGGGGGGGGAGAAGAAAAATATGACGATGGCGCGAAACCATTAAACTCGCCGATGAATGCCGGAACATGTGCACTTTCTCAAAACTTTGTCCATTCTTAATGACGGAATTCTAATGCGCGTACTTTTAAAGTAATTAAGCCCAACGAATACCACATTAACAAGATAACCTTACAAGATCGTACGTAGCAAGATGGAATTTTAACTTTTTATGGTTTTCACTTAGATAATAGTACAGAGACTTTAGCAATAATAATATAAATGTCTTTGGCGATGTACATAATGAGGAAAATCCCTCACAAGCGATTCGTACATTATGCAGTCGCGTTTATACATGAATTAAATATCAACGAGGTGTTATTCGTTAATTCAAGACGCAACGTTTTTTCAATGATTTTTATCAATGTGAAAACGCGATCCACGCAATCGGAACATTTTCACATGTAATGGACTACTCGAGCACGCGCAGTCTCTTCTCTCTGATGGATATCTATTCACAGTCGTACAAGTTTTTGCATATCTATATAAGTGCATGTGAGAAGAAAGAAGCGGCAGCATTCGCTTGGTACTGACTCGGCGAGGCCATTCAAAACGCAACGACGTTCTCTCGTTCGCTCTTGCGGCAGAGTCGCTGTGAGTGGAGAAACGATTAGTCTCCTCTCTCTCCCCCCGCCCCCCCCCCCCCCCCCCTCTCCCTCTCGGTCTCTCTCACGATATTCTCTCCCTTGTGACGCCGTGCCAGGTTTCGACGAAAAACAGGTTTTCTCTCGTCTGTTAGCGAGTCTCTCGTTTGTGCTGATCTCTCTGCGTAGTTATGGTGCCACGGTATTTACGACCGAAGCAAGTTGCACTAGAAAAAAGTATATGATTCGAGGAATGACTGCTGCCACGTTTTCTTGAATTTCTCGCGCTCGCTGCTTTCGTCCAGTTGGTTTTATTGAATAATTGACAAAAGAATGCACAAATTAGGTATACTTTTTGGATGATACGTGTTCACGTGAAAGACGTAATGAGGAATAAACGAGGGGGAGGGGGAGGGAGAGAAAAAAAGCGTCTGAATTGAAACATTGGAAATTGCATTCAATTGTATAAATAATAACATTTTTACGTCATTTAAATTTATCGAGCCTGTCTTCAAATAATCAATGAATAATCATGATCAAATCATGGTAATGATACAGCCAATATTGAAAATATATTCACTTATATCAGCGTGCGTTATACATACTAACCGAATTCATTTTCAAGACTTTAAAGATTCACAACAATTGCAATAAATTCTTCTTCTCGGTATTAATTACATTTTTAAGACAAATTGAATGAAAAATAAAATAGGCTACTAATTTCTTTTCTTTACTTTTATCATCAAATAATCGTTCGAAAAAATTACGAAAAAAAGAATGTTCTTATTATAATTGAAATAGACATTCAACGTTCCAATCAATAATTTCTCGAATAATGTGAAAAGGCATAAAATGAAAAAGAAAAAGAAGAAGAAATTATCAACCAGATAAAAGTTAAAGCAAATTAACGATAACGTAGGAAATCTTCGAGTAATTATGATTATTGAAACAAAAAAAATTTCTTCTAGTTTTATATACAATATTGAACAACACACGTCCAAGCAATAAAATATTGTAAGAAAAATTTATTAAGTATTCGCGAATATTGCTATTGTGAATAGAGAATTCGACACTTATATATGAAAAATTATCTCTCCACTTTCAGTAACTTTGTAATTGTATTTTACGTGACGTAAAATTACGGAAAGTATAATGCGAATCCTTTTTTTTGTTCAGTATCGTTGTACGGAGGAATTTAATCGACATCGACGAAGCTCCTATGTCCGCCCTTTCGATTCATTATTATTGAAATCAAACCTGTCGTCAACTTCTCCACTTCTATAATAATAACAACAATAACAATAACGATAAAGATAACAATAACAATAACAATAACAATAACAATAACAATGGAAATAGTAATAGTAATAGTAATAATAATAGGAGCATTGTTGTCCTTTTCGTATCAATACTTAAGTCTTTCTTGGAGTTTCATTTATTATTTAGAATTTGGAGTTATGTCGTATCGGCGATCTTCATAATTATTGACTTTTGCAGTTAATCTCGGGAATATCCCGAGTGAAATTTTTCGACATTTTTATTTTGTAGAAAATTTATGATAGCAGGCTACTTTATTTCCATTGCTCCCTCGTAAAATTCACCTTTTATTTAAAAGTTTTATATTTCTCTATTTTTCTCGCATATTCGCGTCCCGTTAACTAGAGTTTCAGGCTAGTTTGAGCTTCGTAACCCACTCTCGCAGTGAACTCTATTTACTTCTACTCTAATTCCATAATTGTGCTGATTAGCTCTCATCTCCGGACTGACACCGGCACTCCTTTGCTCTATTCCCCATTTCTGTAGAAGCACTAAAAAGTCCAGAGCTTTGCGTCGCTTACATTAGACAAACACTATTCTAGTCGCGCATCTGCATTCTTGTATCTCATTTACTCGTTAATATCACTACAAACATCAAAATAATGAAGTAAATAGAAAAAAATTCCCTCGGATTAAATTCACGCGTGACATATTTTCACGATAACGCCTACTTGGGCTTAATATTTCCAATTCAAAGTACCCTAATTACTTGTGCATACAACTGATCGTGCGCGATGCTCTATTATCAATAAAATATTCGTATCGCCAAAATAAATAATCGCCGCGTACAAATGCGTATGACGATGGGACGTTGAATAGAAAAGTATAATTAATATTGTACCTGTTACTCGACAATGGTGTGGAGCGAATGAAGTAAATGATGGGAAGCTGGAAGCTTTACCGTTACGACAATCTGAAAATTCTATGAAAAATCTTGGCTAAAGCTCTCCCAGCTATAATCGGACGCTATGAAAGCTGCTGAATCACTGGTACCCCAGTAGAGCGCTCTGTATAGGGTATTGGAAGAAAGTTCTCCATTAACATAACAATGAGGATAACAAGAAAACGGGGAAGGTGTCACTCGCTCGAGATAGCGTACTCGTCGAGGGAAACGGCAACTTTTCAATTATACAATTTCGTGTGGCGTTCACTTGATGGTCGTCGCCTCTCTCGTCGACGTCCTCCTAGTCTTGAAATTCAAAGGAGCGAGCGATGTGGCAAAGGAGATTGAAAGACACAGTGCTATAGGAAGATAGAGAGCAAGTCAGACGCTGAAAGAGAGAGAGAGAGAGAGAGAGAGAGAGAGAGAGAGATAGAGAGAGAAAGGGTGGGACGAGAAAGAGAAAAGGTGGTAGTGTAAGATCCATCTCCTTGAGTCGAGATCTTTGGCGGAATGTCGTAGACGACATCGACGACATTTCTCCATCTCGCTTGCTCAATGGGCTGCGGCTCTAAGTCTCGAAAATCGAGATCCACTGGCAGGAAGGAACTTTAGCGCCGGAACACTTTATGGTCCAGTGAGTGGATTCCTTCCGGTTTTCCATATATACGTTCTTACGATTCTCATCTCGACTCTCTCTCTCTCTCTCTCTCTCTCTCTCTCTCTCTCTCTCTCTATCGAACTTACGCTTGCATTCCTTATTCTGATTTTCTTTGTGCTACTCCTTCATCTTCTTTGTATTATGAATTCTATTGAAATGCCGACTCCTAATGCTCAATAAGTGAATTTGTTCACAAGGTAATTTAGTTTCCTTACATATATATCAATAAGAAAACCAAAATAATAGCTAAAAGTTATTTTAAATGCCAGTTACGTTCTTATTATACCATTCCTTTCTTATAATCCACGTTTTGTCGTGAATTATTTATAGATTATCAGAAATTGCATAGGTCGTAAAGCACATCGCATCCTTTTTAAATCAATGTAAAGTTACTTTTGTTGCGGACTAAATAAGCAATCTACATAGCATATCTACAATAACATGGCAGATCCAGCAGCGATATAACAAAATAAAAAAAAAAAACGAGATCTCAACAAGGAACGAAATTGTTAAAGTAGAGTAACAAAGTTACAAAAGGGATGCATCTCATCTCGAATGGTAGAAGTTACATGGTCTAAGCGAGCAAAGAGAAGAGATTTAGGAAAGTTTAGGGTACGCAAGGGTGTACATGTCGCGATCTCGAGACCATCTAAGGCGAATCGAAGACGTCAAAGACAGGCGGAAGTGTGCGATGTCGGGGTAAGGGCGCCTGTGGCAAAACTCGCACGTTACAAGGGGTCAGAGACAAGTTTGGGGGCGCGAGTCCAGAGAGGAACTGCCGCCATACGCGTCAATATCGCTATCATTGACGCGAAAACTTCACGGGTCATCAGCTCGGGGTTAATCAGCGTCGATGCCGAGGATTTGGAAAGAGAGAGAGAGAGAGAGAGAGAGAGAGAGAGGATGAAATGTCGAATTCTTGGGCGAAAGTTTGCATGAATGCTAGTGGCTTGATACGATCCAAGTCTTTGAATCTTAAAATAGTTTGATTCTTACTCGCTTCATTTTATCGCGCAATAGCCGTGGATTAAACGAGGTTCCGCCGATTATTATTCAGTGTAGGTAGGACGATATCTTTTATTCGCAGTTAATCCACCTCGTGACTTACTTTTTTGAAAGGCATCTTTTTAACGGAACGCGAAGGTTTTCCAAATACGCGCGATAAAGATGATGGTACGCGTGGTATTTAATATAAATGATTTTTTTTAAATTGGTCGTGCGAGTCCATGGGACTCTAGCGACACGATTTCTTACGAGATCAAAGAACAAAGGGATTTCAAATATTTTGTTGGATCAAAGCTTCTTATGGTCTGTCTTGCGGTTGCTAATTATGTCGAATATATAAGCTACATATTATGGGCTATGGATTCGAGCAGCGATTAATATATTTATTAATGTGAGTCGAGGACAAAGTCATTGCTATCTAAATACTCTATTGGAGCGTGAATAGGAAGTGACTAGTAAATTTGAAAATTTAGCAATATCCTTTTGACGTTTAAATAATTTAATTTCATTGTATTATGGGTCGAAAAAATATGAGCGGATAAGCGGATATTTATCGCTCGGGAGAACATTTGAATCTTAACGAAGAGAATCCAAAACGTACGTAGGCATTCGCACAGAGTATAAGCACCAAGTCAATAAATGTTTGAGAAGAAACAGACTCTTCTAATCCCAACCGCTCAACGTCGACGGTGTAAAGTCTCGTTTTGGACGAGTTGCGAGAGCTTTAATACGCCAAGCGCACTTTGCGAAATCGGCGCTGAAATCTCGGGTGCGTAAATTGAACTCGGCAGCGGTGGTGGCGGCTGTGGTGGCTGCGTCGACTTTCCTCTCTCACCCCCCCCCGCCCCCCACACCCCTCCCT
>NW_011948412.1:7631179-7649976 GCF_000503995.2 Ceratosolen solmsi marchali
CACCCCACACCCCTCCCTCCCATGCCCCACCAGCCAGTACAAAAGACGATAGAGAAGGATGTAGGGTGTATAGATATTAAGTGAGATTGACAAATCGTATATATAATCCGCTGCTGAAAATTCTTTCTCTCCGAGAAAGCAATGCTGTCCCGTAGAACTAGAGGAAGAATTATAACTCGTGTTTGAGCGTAATTGTACGTAATTATCTTATCGCAAATTTCAATGTCAAACCGTACGAATTAGTATAAATAATCGTTAATAAAATGAGGATTTTCATTGTTTGAAAAGTAAGCACTTCTCGCCATTGGAATAGTAACCAAATCACTCTATTTTCATAGGCACTATTTTATAAAACACTTTTAAAATGATTAAAGATTAAGATAATTAAGGATTAAGTGCGATGTAACTTCAATTTTAATTGTAGCCTTAGCGTATTCTACATTAGCTTCTTTTTTCTTGAAAATAAATTGAATAATTTCGAAGAGACAAATGAAATGTTGAATATTTGACATAATTAAGACACCTTAAGTAACAACTTTCTCCTTTAAGACCTTTTCTCCGTGTTAGCGTAGAGAGAATCGAGTGCAAGTCACAGCAACGCGTTAAGCATCCGATACGAAGGGAAGAAAAGCGAGAAGAAAGTATAGAAAATAATGAGAATGGAAATAGATATCTCGGGACACTTGGTTCTCGAAAATGCAGTGCAGAGCAGAAAGCTGGATAGAGAAGATTTCAGTGCGTATTCCTGAAAAAATGGGACGGAAGAACGAGAGTGAGTGAGTCGGCGAAAGAGCGAATGAGAGAATTAGTGAGGGAGATGGGGAGGAGCGGACGTCCGAAACGACGCATCGTGCCAGTGCCGCTAGTACTACGGCCACTCGCTTCCACCGCTGTAGCCGTCGTCGAAAACGGATGCGACCGACTGTTCCCGAATAGCAAATTCTATTTATTTCAGTTACGTTCCCCACGACTCGACTCGTTTTCTGCAGGAAGCGCGCACCACCGCCGTCTTCTGCGCGACTCCTCTCTCGCCCTTTCTTTTTTATCTCCACCGCTCACGCTTAATTCTCCCTGTCTTTATCTCTCTCTCTCTCTCTCTCTCTCTCTGTCTCTCTCTCTCTCTCTGTACCCCCTCCCCCCCTCTCCCCACCATCGCAACTCCCCCCTCTGCCTTTCCTCGTCTCAATTTTCTGCATAACCTCTGGATTTGATAGTCTCCTTTTACGGCGCACATCTGTTTTATACATATTTTAAAAGAATTTCTCAGTTTCATCTTTCGCCGTGTATAAAAGTTGAACGAGTTAAATGACAAAATGTTGTAGCACACCCTTGTAAAAATTCTAATAAAATTCTACAAATGATAAAATTTATCGCATACCAGTCTATACACTGTCTTTCCTTATTTGCTCCAAGAAACGTCAAATAATCGAGGCTTCTCGTCTACTTATCACAAAAGTCATGAGATTTCCTACTCATAAACGGAGGATGTATTTCAAGGATCTTGAAGAAGATAAAGATGGTCGTTAGGAGATTTATGTTCGCGATATTAGATAACACAAGTTTCTACGTAAATTAATAGTAATATTAATATATTTAACTTTAATCACAATATTGTTAATTTTTGGCTATAACTTATAGATTTACAAGATGGATTGCCAGTGCAAGTTAGAGGTACAACCATTTCATCTAATTCTGATTATCCCCGTTACGATATTCCATAGATGGAGAGTGTTAAAAATATTCTGATATCCAATGAGCTATTTTTACGTAATTTCAAAATTGCATAAAATCAGGGAAAAGCGGTGTAATGATTGCAAGGCAGCGCACAATGCAGGACAAATAATTGTCGCACGCCCGATCATTCTCGTACACTAATTTCATTCGCGTCTCATGAAAATCCATCGCCACTCGTCCCATCGGCTGCCAAGGATAAAAAGAGAAATGCATTTATTTGTCATCGACTGCATTGTCATCGGGCTTACTTATTGCTATTCGTTACTTTCAAGCTCTCTCTCTCTCTCTCTCTCTCGGGGGTGCTCGCAACTATTACATTATTTTCGAATGCTCGTTGTCGGGAGTGAATTGGGGGACAAGGATGATAAAGAGATTGAGAGGGGTGGAAGGTATGCGTGAAGGAATCATTGTCTCGGTGTTGACAAACAGCTTCTGAGACGCTATTGCTACTCTCCCTATCTACCGCTATTACATTCGCGCCACTGTTTACTCTTTCCAATCGCTAGTTTCGTTCTTATTCTTTTTATTTCTGTCGCGCTATTTCAATTGGGAGCACGCGCCGCTCCATATATTCAGCCAATAGCTTTAGCTTCACTTTTGTTATTGCTTATAGGTAATATTTATTTGTTTGAAAATATTTGAATTATAATTATGCAAACGAAGGGTATTTACCGGCTTTGAAGCTTCGCGTACGTTTCGCGCATACAGGAATTTTAAATCACGCAACTATCAAGCTATTTAGTATAATAAAAGGCTCTTTTATCATAATTTTCTGAGAGTCATTGGCCATTACATCTCATTGTAATTTATCTCGAAAATAGATATGAAAAAACAATTACACATGGTCGTACCAAACTCGTTTCATTCTACTTAATCGAACGATATCGATCTAAACAAACTGGCTCCATAATTTACATCATCAAGCGATCGAAAATTATTTTTACATATATAATGAAATATTCGTAAACAGTTATATTATATTGTTAAAAAAATTTTTTCTCCTGAATTATGAAAACAATTCCCGTTATTTGCATTAATTGGTAAGAATATATCTTATACAAAGACAAAATGCCGCTTCCTTCGGATATTATATTGCCAAGTTATCAAATATGCTTCAAATATCGAATATTACTTCGTCGTTTAATAAGTAGAAAATTAATAAGTGTCATAAGTTTCATGAGTGAAGGAATATAAAACACCAGTAGTATAAGTACAACCATACAGTATAAATTAATTATTCTCTTTAATACTTTGATCTTGTATAAGTGGTATATATGGTACTTGAATAAGTTATTTCTATGACGTTTCTATGACGTGACAATAAAGTCAGCCATCATAAATTAACTTGAACAACGATTGTCTCTCTTGCACGCGCACATCCCTTAGTATAATAATAACGACCTATCCATTACATATTTCTGATACACTGTCGTGCTCTAGCAATAATGAAGCCATGTTATAGTGAGTAGAATGACGTATCGAAATCTTGACAAGCTTATTTCAGTTTTCCATCATCGTCGTATCCGTGATTCGAATACTATAAGATCGTTGTTTACAATGCTATGTAAAAGAAAATAATTGATCAGTCATTCCTTTTGATATTTTTCAATTTATTTATTATTTACGAAGGGCCGGTAATGGGACTCTTATACTTGATGCTAAAGTAATGATGGCTTTGAAATTAACAAATACTCTCTGATTCTCTTCTTAAAAAAAAATTATTATACGAACTTTCGAAATTCTCGATTACTAGAGCTTCTACTTATCTCTAACTCTACCTCATCTTTTTCTCCATTTTCTTCGATTGTTTTTTGTATTCTTTTGTTTAATGCTTGTGTTGTTACATTTCGATTCTCCAAGGCGAGCTCTAGATTATTACAGGCTTGAAATTAAGCAATGGCAGCTTGAAATTACGAATAATAAAAGAATAATTAAAGTCGAGCCGAGATGACAGTTTCTTTCTATAAAGTTAAGAGTTTAATTTGAGAGTAAATAAAGGTTTGCCGGGCGAACATATAGTAGGGGCAATCGTTTCCTACGTAATGCTCTCGCATACTGCGCGTGGTGCATGAAGCTATCAACAATAGCGGGGGCCGAGGGTATAGCGGAAGTGAGAAACCGAGTGAAGCCCGCAGTGTTGCCAGCCTTCGGAAGCCTTGGAAAGCAGCAACTTATCAGCCATAAGAAGCTTCTCATTACCTGGCATATAATTGAAATTCCCATTCATAACCATCATCTTCATTACATCTCTCATTCTCCGCGAGCTTCCTCTCAACCCTTGTTTTCCTTCATTTCACCGGGAGCCCGAGTATCCCGGGAGGCCCTCGCGGAACTGCGGACTCACGTAAAACGAATCCTCGCCGTACGTGCGCCACTCTATAGAAAACCAGTTAAATCTAAACCCTGCGGGATGCGAACGGTCGCGTTCTGTCGGTTCCTATCTCATTCTTCTCACTTATTTGTCCCGCGCTTCCTTTTCTGCTATTGCCACTGCTTACTTCCGGCTCGATGGCTCCGCAGTCCACTCGCGAATAAAACGTCCTTCTATGTTCTCATGCAATACACGTAGGTAATTTAACTTGTTTTTACTTTAGAAATAACGACTTTTCTCTTCTTTATTTTTTTGTTTTCTTTATCATTTTATTACTATTTATTATTATTATTTATTTATTTATTTATTTATTTATTTTATTATTATTATTATTATTATTATTATTATTATTATTATTTATTCGCTATCATAATGAAATTGCGCATTAGAGTGGAGCCCAATCGCGGGTAAAAGTCCAGAGGTAATAAGAAATTATACCGACAAATTTATGGAATAATTTCTTTATAAGGGGCGTGTAGTTTGAACTGGCCGGTGGGGAATGGGATTATTGATGAAATAGCTACGAATGAGCTGAGGATGAATAAATCTTCTGTAAAGCTTGTGAAATTGGAGAGTACAATTTATTAATAATTCACGCCAATATTTATTCATTTGTCAATGTGACCGCATCTTTTAATGAAATTGTAACTACTGTATTGTTAATAAAATCTACGTTCTCACATAATTCGAAGCTGTAATAAATCAATCGATTTCGCTTAAAACCTCGAATTGTACCAAGTACCTTTTGTTTTCGGAATAAATAGATTTTGTTGAGCTGTTGCAAGAGTGTCGGGATAACCATCAAACGACAATTATCGAAAGAGTGGAAGAAAATGTAGAAAATCCAAGAGCAGTTGAAAGAAAGCAATAAAAATGAATAATTGATAAAAACTAATAGCATCGGGAGAATAAAGGAGCAAATCATTTATATAAGGAGAGTTAGAAACACCGCATAAAAAACAATCCTGACTAACCGAAAAATACAGAGTGAACTCACAGATGAGAGAGGAAAAAATGAAAAAAGATCTGGCCAAAGATAGTATAGGGTAAAAGAGCAAAGTACGAAGAAAAACAAAGAAAAGAAGAAAAATACTAGGTGTAACAGAGACCAATGTTCTCCCACGCGGAAAGATCGCGGTTCTCGATATCGTTCGTCTTTTTCTTCATTACTTTTACTGACAGTTTTTCTCTCTTATTTTACCCCGTTACGTTCTCACGCCCCCGAATTATTTCCCTCTTGCTTCCATACATTTGCCAATACTACATTTTCCTTTCTCTTATTTACCAATGTCAAATCTTTCGAATTCGTTTCTTATTTTCTTTGACGCAATTTTTAATTATATCGTTACATTAGATAATTCATAAATTACCTTACATCGGTAAAAATCACAAAATATATATGTATTGTAAATTCAATAACGGTATAAATCGGCGATGAAAATAAAAAAAAATTTTGCTAAAATGAGATGTTGTCGTGGAATCTGCCATTATAAAATTATGGAAATACTTAATAAGCTGCTGTTTATTTTTTTTTTTTTTTTTTTTTTTTTTTTTTTTTTTTAATAATAATAAAATATACAATAATTTTATTGCTATTTTTAAACATTGATGAAAATTTTGATAAAATTTTGATATAAATATAACACAAAATATCATATCAGAATAACAATAATGCGTTTATATATCTCATATTTTTTGTTTAACATAATCAATATGTACGCTTAACCGCGCGAGCGCTTATATGTATAAAAGTGTTTTCATGTCTGATAATACACATGTTATATATTAGCGCTCCATCATATATTGTAACTAAGAAAATAGTTGGGGTCACCTCGAGTCGCATCGTAAACTAAATACTTAGGCAATTAGCAATACCACTGATTTCTCATTCTCCTTTCCTATTACGGCTCGATATCGTCTAAACCCAAAAGATTCAACGAGATAAAATCCGAAGGAGGACGGCAATAAATTCTTGCCAAGCTACGTTCCACTTTTCTTACTCGTCGTCTACAGTACTTTGACTAACACGTTTACTTACGACGATACACCTTGCAACTTATCTCGAATGTACTTCTCCGTTGCTACATTATTTTTATGAGGTTATTGCACCTGACTGAATTATATATAGAAGGAATATTTCATTTATTGTGTACGTTGATTAGCTTTTCAGTGCTTTTTTTCTCTCCCCATTTCGAAGGAACTGATGTAAGTAATGCTAAGTACATTTGTAAGTAATAATTATTATCTATTAAATTTCGAATAAAAATATACTTCCATTTATTTACTGTTTAGATATTAAATGCGCTTTTACCTAATTTATGCTTTTGACTATTCACAGAATAGAGTACGTTGCGTAATGTCGCAATAGGGATGTAAATATTATTATTTGAAGATTTTTACTCACGTGACAATTTCCAGAATGAAAAAATGTACTCACCTGTAATAAAACAAACAAACAAACATTCATTATAATATTAATTAATAATTTCATAATTATGATTATTGATTGATTATTCACCTACTACTATTATATAGAAATTTTTATTTTCACTATCATACTTAGTGTACAAGTTTTGGCTTTAAGAATTACGTTTTTTTCTCTCTCTTTTACGATTAAAGAGCTCCTTTAAAGCAAAACTCATGTGCTACTCGAAGGTTGAGCATATTTTAGACTTACACATACGATATTTCGCCCAAGGCTATATTTTATTTAATAATTTAGTATCTATTCGATTAAAAAATGGAATGGTAGTGATATTAAGGTATATGTTACTTGTCCTTGAGCATTTCAGAAACCGCCATCGATATAGAATTAATTATTAGCTTAATGTTCGTTAACTTTCTAATATAGTTGTTTACGTAGCGGTACGCAACCAAAACTTCAATAAGAGAGTATACGCGCAATAAACACACACACACACACACACACACACACACACACACACACACACACTCTCTCTCTCTCTCTCTCTCTCTCTCAGGCTGAGGACTAGTGCAAAATTAATAAAATTTTCGTGTTTGTCTTGTCCATCCTTTACTCGCCAACTTTCAAATTCAAATAATGTTCAGGAATCCCGATTGCACTGGTTTGGGCACATCAAATATCAAGTGCGCTCATTTTTCACGGAACTCGACGGGCGATTTTAATATTTCTCGCAACCTTCAGTAGCCACCCTCTTTATCTCTATCCCTCTTGCCATTCCTTTACTTCCTTTCAAACTTTATTTCGTGCTAACGCTCCGATTCTCCCTCTCTTGCTCTCAGTCTGCAACACCACGTATGTCGTGTCACACTGAATAAAATACGACAGGGGCATCTTTTATAGCCATGGTTTTGCCACTCGTAAAACATTTGCAATCGGTGAAGTTGTTATTGGAAAGTGTACAGTTGATAAAAGCATTTTCGTACGCCACATGTGTCCGAGACTCATTGGTCAAGTCCTTACGAAAAGACAAAACATTGTCTTTTCAACTTTATTTTATGCGCTTGAGGACATTATGGTGAAACTGCTGCCATTTATTCAGTATTAGACTGTTAAATTTTGTCAATCAATGATAAATGCTGAACAACATCTACTAAACAGAATGCGAATAATAATTTACCTAATAGAATTTAAGATGCATTTAATATATTTAGGGAACGCCTTGCTTATCATATCAAATGATAAAAAGTACTTTAACCATCGAACAGATGTAAAAAACAAAAAAAAAAAAAAATTTTTACTTGAATCCACGTCCACCGAATAACATTCCGTATTCTCTCGGCAAACCAAATGTAAAATTACTAGTTATTGAATGGACAGAGTAGAAGGAAATACGAATAATAAGTTGGTCTGATATTTTTCAATTTGACTGATAAGAATCGTGTAGCGAGCAATCGAGAGAGAAAAAACAAAGGACCTAGATCCAAGGTTCACCAGAAATAGTGGAGATAAGCAAAAGAAGAGCAAACGGAGACGAAAGAATTGAAAGAGATAGAGAGCACAGTTGCAATTTGTGAGCAGATAAGGCGGTGAGGGAGGGTGAAAGGGGATGGGGGATGGGGGATGGGGTATGGGGGGTGGAGGGGGAGGGAGGAGGATAGCTCCCGCGAGTTCAGCTGGCCTACATGCGAGCTCACAACCTTGGGGCTGCTTTTGGCCTCGTGGGGGGGGGGGGGGGGGTGGAAGGTGGAAGGGTGTAGTGGGAGGAAAGGTGAATTCGTCTAATACGAGAAACAGCCTGTGAAATATACGGATATACGGGCTGGCAATCCTATATAACGAATGCCTTGCTCGAAAAGAGAAGCGCGCGACGATAAATCTTGATGGCGCCTTAAAACTTAATTCCTGCGGGGACATCGCTCGCCAGACTTCCTTCTTCCTCCTCCACCTCCTCCTCCTCCTCCTCCTCCTCCTCCTCCTCCTTTGTCTTTGTCTCTATTCGTAGTTTTCCCTCTCACCAATACTGACTTTTTCTCTCTGTTGGGGGCTTCGCTAAGTTTGTCTATCTTGATAATATCGTTCTTTCTCTTATTGTTCATCTCTTTGTCTCTCTATCTCTCCTTTCATTCTTGCCCCTTCACCACCAAAAGCTTCGCTGGCTACTCCACCGTTATCCGTAATATAGCCTTTGACTTTCTATTCCATTTCTTATCATCGCGCTATTATTGATTCTCTTTTTCTCTCCACCCGCGACCCCCATCCCCACAACCACCCCTCACGGACTGTCAATTATGGTTGCCTTGTCACTTGTTCTTTTTCCTCATCCATTCGACTATTTTACTCGCTACAGCGAGGGGGAGGAAAAAGTTTAGAGCTAAATACAAATGTTCCTCCTTAATTAGGAATCGTAAAAGTAAGCCGCAAAATTCAAAATCCGTTCTATAAAAATAATGCAAAATCATTTTATCGTTAAAGGAATATTATTATTTTTATTGTGCTTGGATTATGCGAATTAAATTATGATATTGATATGGTGCTTATTAGAATGACTTCATTGGAAATTATCTGATTTAAAATCACGTACATGAAATCAATGTTATATTGCGTTACGAAAATACTTCGTTTTTATTATATATTTTTATCGTATAATTGCCATTATAAGCAGAGTATATTGTAAAATTGTATTTTTTTTCTCTCGATTTTATCATTCACATTAATCATAAGTAATCTTTATAATTTCATCTATATTATATTTATAATTTTATATCTTACATTCGGATGATTCAAGAAAATTATATATCTCCGACAAGCGACATTACACGCCACAATTATCCAATCGCATAATATAAGTTTTTAATTACAAAAATATTATTTTCTAAATAATTCATATACTGTTATATAAAGCATATCAAACTCCTGCTCAATTCAACAATTAATGCTCTACAATCAAAAACATTAAAAAAATACTAATGTATAATTTTTTTTATAATAAGTGCATTTTGTTTTTCCTACGATAGCCTTGGGCCAAACATTTAATCCAAATATCTTATTAAATGTGCTCGTTACTTTCTTCACAGAATTAATACAATGTATTGTCATAATTTATAAAAACAGAAATTATCTCATTATACTACTTATATTAATATAGATTTATGGCAATTTCTAATTGAGCAAACGTATAAAATAAAAATCGTTCACCAAACAGATGGATATTATTGGAAATGGATTTTGTATTGAGCATTAGGTTTGTCAGAGATTCGCCAAACTAAAATTTTTATAAAAGAATAAAAAAAAAAATAATAATAAAGTGTCACACACAAGCACGCGCGCACATACATAACACACTAAGGAGTCGAGAAATCGTCAACTATTATTTCAAAAAAATAATTATTTCGTCGAGCAATACATTCTTAAAGGTACTCTTAACCAAGGACCCGACTGTGGGTTTTCCAAGAAAGTGTCTTTCCCGCACTCGGCTTCCTCACACACAAAGGGATAAAAAGGGGGCGCAGGAGCTGGTGAGGGAAGCACTTGAGCACAGAAGGAAGGAATCGACATAGAGAGAGAGAGAGAGAGAGAGAGAGAGAGAGAGAGGAGAGAACGAGGAAGAGAAAAGAAGGGAGAAACGACAGAGAGGGTTGCTCTAATCAAGTGTCGTATGAGAGTAGCAGCAGCCGAGTACGCGGTAGAGGATTTTTTGTTCGACGGCCAAGGCGAATACGTATTGCTGGATTACGGCGGTTTTCGGCTGAATTCGCCTCACGGGAGAATTGGGAATAATACGAGGGCACAAACCATCGCCAGCAGCGACTCCCCCCCCCCCCCGGCAACTGTTTTCATCCCCGCCCCTCTGTTTCTATTCCACTGCACTTGAGATGCCGCTCCACAATCATTTTTACGAGAAATATGTATATGGTGAGGTTGGTGTCACTGTATAACAACCAGGTCTGAGAGATCGCATTGGTTATAAGTTTTTTTTATCAATTATCAATGAATCGTTAATCGCCGTAAATTGTTACTAATTTATCTTTGCAGGCAATCTATCGACACACACGCGCGCGCTTCCTCTTTTTCTATGAACATTTTACACATTATAATTGAGATATTTTTGTCAACTTTGCTTGTTACGCGTATTATTAAACACTTTTCGCTATTTACATCTTAAAATTTTCATATGAATAAACTATATATATATATATATATATATATATAACGTTTCGCAGAATAATACAAATGATTCGAGGGAAAATGAAGTTTTGATAATAATTTAAGCCAGCTTCGGAAGATGTCACTTGGCACTTTATTGACGACACAACGTCGGATTTTACACGTAAAATTAATGACAATTAACATTAGCCGAATGAAGGGCCGTCGGGTTTAAATGATATAAGAGATATTATAAAGCGAGAGGGAGCGTCATAGTCGCAAAGTGAATCTCGTTGAGTTGGACACTCGATTCGTCCGAGCACGAAACGTCAATAATTTCAGCGACTTGTGCTGGGTTCAGCTAAAAGTATGGCAACAAAACAAAAAAAAAACAAAAACAAAAAAAAAACAAAAAAATGGAAAAAAAAAGGAAAAAAAAAATGGAAAAACGCCGACAAAGCGGAAAGTTCGCTTCCGATCCACGTTCGAACAAAAGCACCGACTTATATTATTCATAAATAAGGGCGGAGGTACGCGTGGCTTTGCCAACGACTTTTCAAAACAAATAGGATATGGGGATCGCGCGTGAAAGTCACTCGATCGACGGAAGACCTTAAACCCTCGGAACGAACAAAGTCGATTTGTTTTGAAAAAACTTGAACAAAACACTATTCGTCCATTTCAATATATTAATACAATATCTTTTTATTTTAGCTGTCGTGTGAAATGAAACCCTTAAGCGAGACAGGACTATCAGCTGAGAATGCAATTAATTATTGGCTAAAGGACGGGATGACGATGCGAACCTACAACGAAGATAAATCTTCGCTTTTCAGTCGATATTTCAATTTGATTTTACACGTATTCGCAGATATGTGAGATACGTGCGCGTCTACGTGTGCGTGTTATTCGAGAAACGTGATATATGAATGTAGATGAATGTGATTATTGATACTATTAGCAATTACGATATGTTGTATACAACATATCGTGGCTCTCGGTGAATAAATCGATATGATTACACAACGAGAAAGTTAATGTCAATTATCATAAGCATTGTTTTCCAAAAGGATTAAATGAAATTCTGAGATCCGAAGTAACTCCACTTAGCCATCAAGGCACCGATACGCTTTCCATACTCTATCCCTTCGCATAATAATTAACGTTCATTATAAGGGTAGTAATAGTTTCCAACAAGTCACGGAACAGCCTTACGAGAAATTAGAGAGGGAAGACGCTGAGAGTCGAAAAGTGTCGAGACCCGACACTCCCGTGGGCTTGAAAGCGAGGAAGAAACTGTTGGAGAAGCTGTCGCTCAACGGTTATGAAATTATTTCAAAACCCGGAATGGAGATAGAGATACGAAAATAAGGAAGGACGCGAGGGAAGAAAAATGGTAGCATCGATGAATACCTGAAGGATTCGCCGATTATAGGATTGGAAGGGAATAGGCTGACAGAGAGAGAGAGAGAGAGAGAGAAAACGTATTTACGTTCGTTTACATTAATTCAATGTTTACGAAAATCGTGATATTTAAATTCAAGTACGCTCTCTTGAGCTTGAAAAAATATGCTTTTATAGAAAATCAGTCTCGACGAATTCGACTTACTTCATTAAGTACTTGTGATTTTATCAATGGTACGACATAAGAGGTAATTGCAATGATTTATATCCTCCTTTAATAATAATAATAATCTAGGCTCGACGTACAAAATTGGCTGTACATTCGTTGCGCCTCTTGGATGCTTTTATCAATAATCTAATAATCTTGACTACTCAATCAATAAATCAAGTGGTTTTGTCAGATATTCTACTATAAACATTTTTTTTTTTTTTTTTTTTTTTTTTATAAATTCTCTTATGCGCATCAATATAATTAAATATATATGGTAATACGATATATTAATACATTAGCATTTAATATAGTTGTATGCATCGCTCTAATTCGCTTGATTTTATAAGATCGGAGAGAAAGGAGTATGGAATAGCTATGAATATTAAAATTTTCAATGCTACTTATATTCGATTATTATACTCGATAAGTTCATATTTGATTTAAGCAGTCGGGAAACATTGGTCGCGTGTTGAAAAGTGTCGATTTAATCACGCATTCGTCACCTGCAACTTACGATCTCGCTCCACTTCTATAAAAGGGGATACACGCACCAACTCCACAAAATGTAAATGTTTTAGCTGTCTCTTATCGTAAAAGATAACGAAAATTTCATGATATTAGCATTTTTTTCTTTCTTTCTTACCGCTCAACCTTTAGAAAAATCGTTAAATTATACTGACACATTGGTGAAGTTGCCGATGCATTGATACCTTGACTTTAGCACTAGCCATCTTAATTAAGTGATTTTAAGTAATGCATACGGTTATTTTGTTCGAATAAGAGACAAATTAGATTGGTAAAGACCTTTGCCATTTGCCGATAAAAATAATATAAAAGAAATGGAGAGAATGAACAAAGTTGCATCAATAAATGATAAATCTAACACAACTACATATATATATATATATATATATATATTGTTCATTAAGTCTCAAAATATTACCGCCTTCTAACATAAACATTAATCGGTACAATGATTGTTCCATCATCTTATTTTGTTTCTGATTATTTTTCTTTTTCAATTTTTTTTTTTTAAAGAAATTTAAATCGAGCTTTTCACATTGCATTCTATATTTTTTTTTCATTTCATGTTTAAGCCTCTGCATGCAAATTGACCACAAGTAGTTACTAATAAAAGTGACTTAGATGCCATGAGAAAATGGCGGCAATATTTGGAATATCCTTAGATTCGCGTCAAGTTTATTATTTGTAATGACAATAATGTGAAAGAATTTCTTCATTCCGTGTGCTTCAAAGAGTAATTTATGAAATTAATATTAATTTAAAAATAATTGGTTCGATTAGCAAACAATGCATGTCGGAAAAATTAACTAAATTAAGTGAAAATAAATTAAGGGAGAAAAAGAATAAAAAAATCCTATAAGATGCAATGTATAAAAATAAACAAAATTACGTATTAGGGACGTACGGCTTCAATGGATTCTAGGGTTTCATGAATTCCATTTGAAAATATCTCAATACCAGATTTTTTTACAATTGAAATATATACAATGTATATTTACGGATTTAATTCACGTAACTCAATTTTCACAAGCACACGCACACGCACACACAAGCCTATATTGTATATTCATTTTTAAATATCTAATGTAACTAATAGCGTGAGCGGGGTTAGTCAGTGAAACATCTTAAGTAATGATGTAAAAAATTTATCAAACATAAATGTTACAATCGCATCATTAACATTCGCAAGCTATAAAATAACGTTTTGGTATAAATAATGGCGAAATAAGGCAATAAATTTGAATTAAGAAATTAAGCACCGAACCAGTCTACCAACTTTTACCTAATGCGGATTTTATTACAGAGTAAAAGCCACAAAATTACAAGTCTTGCTTCGTCATTTTCTTGGATTAACATTATTCATCAACGAATTCTCATTTATATTTATCATCATCTTTCGTCATTTTTATCGTTAAGAATTTTAACATTTACATAGATAAGCAAGTGAAACTGTTGTTTCTTTTCTTTTCTTTTTCTTCTTTTTTTTTTTATATCGTCAAATCTCAAAATTCTTTCCCTTTGGACGATACCTAACAATATAAACATTAAACTATTTACTTACGTTTAAACTCAAATATTCTCATGACGACTATTTTTTGTATCCTTATGAATTTGTCGCTTAAATCAGTAATATTTAATTATTTTAATTATTTTAAGATACTACTGATTATAATTAATATGACAAATTATAAAGACTAATTTCATCTCTCGTTTATTGCTATCTTTCACCTCTTATATATTTTCAATTGTCTTCAACTATAATAGTACGTGTTATTGATAAAAGCAAGTGATATTTATTTATTTACTTTTTTCTTTTTTCTTTTTTTTTTTTTTTGTATAAATCAATACCCGTTGTTTACAAATTCATCGATCGCGCGTGGTTCAATTAAGCATCTCAAGGACTTTTGAGCTCGTGAGCACTTGAGGCACCGACGAATCGTCGTGTCTGTCAACGGAGAGTAGGTTTTCGCTTGGGCGTGTAACTGCCTCGTAACGATAAGGTCGTATGAATTTTGGCTGAGCGAGTGAATTCGAGAACCGTGTGGAGCGTCGTTAGCAAGTTAATTAAAGGTGAAAAGCGAGCAGGAAAAGGCGCTAGTAATGAAACCGGCATTCACGAAATTTATTGGATAATGTCTAATGTTAGAGCTACGATGCCATTATATAGCTTGGCATTTTATATTCAATCGCATTATTTTTAATAAAATGATTGTAGATGGCAGTAACAGTTAATGGTGTAAGTCAATTATTCAGCATTTAAAATTCATAGTCCCATTATTATTATTATTATTATTATTATTATTATTATTATTATTATTATTATTATTATTATTATTATCATCCGTTGGTTAGTATGCAATTTTCGATATTATGACTATAAAATTTTTTTTAATTTTAATACGAATATTAGTCCCTCTACATCTCGAAAGCTTTAAATAAAAATTTAAAGAAGTTTAATCCAATTTAGTTGTACTTACATAGGAAGACTTGATTTTTTTAAATGGCAAAAGAAACGAAAAAAATCTGGAAATTTTATTACATGAGCTTTTCAACACGGCTAATGCAAAGAAAGGAAGCGATAGGGATTAGAGTTAGAAATAGATAGAGAGAAATGGGATAGGGAGAAGGTGGTCAAAAGCGAGAGAGAGAGAGAGAGAGACAGAGAGAGAGAGAATAAAGAATATCACGTAAAAGAAAGTGCTATTCTGTGAAAACTAATTGCGCAGAGCTTTTCTCCATCGGCAAACGGACGCTACAGGGCAGAAAAATCATCCTGACAGGCACCGAGGTTTCGGGGTGGGAGAAAAGTGAGGAGCGAGAGAGAGAGAGAGAGAGAGAGAGAGAGAGAGAGAGAGAGAGATAGACAAAGGGAAAAGAAAATTACAGGCGATTCAATAAACTTTAAATTAAAACGAGAACTTGTCCACCTCCCACCGTCTTTTCCATTTCGTCGAAATGTACGGAGAAACATTGACATCTGGACGGAATAAGCCCACGAAGGAAATTTGTGATGAACTGTGGAAAACAATAAAAATAAGTAACCATAAAAGTAACGTAAAAGTTTTGAAATGGGTTTTCAGTACCGGTACAGTGACATTCATGGATTTAATATTTTCTTCAAACTAAATGCAACACAAGCTGCGCACGAATAAAATATCCCTAATGTCTCTTCCCTATATCTATAAAATCTCTTCTATTTGCATTATAAATATATTTCATCTTTATAATATTTAAATACAAATGATAAATGCAATGATTTTGAACTTGGTTGGCATTATTGGAATACCATTATGAGGCGAATAATACTCATAGATTAACAATCAATTCAAAATTATCTACCAACAAGCCTAAAGAATTTTCCCAAAACTTGTAACTCGCATTAACATGGTCATTATTCGTTCTCTGTACTATTATTTCAATTTAATCTTCGTACAAAATTACGAAAGCATAAATGAACTTTGCGTAGAATAATCATTGAACGATTAGCAGATCAGCAGAGGTAATAATTATAGTTAATCGACTAGATAAATGCTATCTACGCACACGCAAACTTTCAATATTTTTTGCTAATACTTCAATTTCTTATTAATTTCAATGTCCAATGTATCGCATAATTATAAAGCGAAGTCTAAGACGAATGAAAATAATGAATAAAGAGAAAAGGAAATTATAGGAGTGGCAAAGCTTACACAGTTAAAAATGTATACATCGTCATCGAAAACAAGACTTTGGGCTAGAAGACAAAGTACAATGAAGAGTAAAAGAGAATGAAGAATGAATGAAGAATGAAAAATACAAAAACGGGAGCAACGAAAGCAGTCGGAGTGAGAGAGTGAGAGTTAAAGAGCGGGATAGGGGGCGAGGGGTGGGGGTAGCGGGAGATCAGTAAGAAAGTTTGCTGGAGACGAGATATAGAGTACCCTTGGGCATAAACCTCGAATTACTTCGACTTCGTATACAGGAAGGCGCACACACGCGTGCGCGTCCATACGTACAGATGAACGCGTCGCCGAGATATTGAAGGACAAGGAAACTGTACGTCGCATACGGCCATGGATAAAGAGAGGAAGGAGAAGTGAGCGTGGGTGAAGGTGACAGCGGTGGGAGGGGCGGTGGTAGGGGCGGTGGTGGTGGTGGTGGTGAAGAGGAAGCCTTTCCCGCTAGCAGAACGCTGCTGTAAGCCGGAGGTTCTCTCGCGAAATTATTTTATACTGTCGGCGCAAACTTTTTCTTCCTTCGCTTTATCATCCGCGCTGAGTAACTTCCCGAGCAACACCACTGCAAAAAGAAAGTACAATGTACTTTGCAGCAGCCATCCGCAGCACTAAGTCAAACTTTTCCGCGCGGCGACTCTTATCCGTAGAGCTTGGGATGCCGCGTTTATACGTGACACGCGTGTACGTCTCCGAATTCTTATGCTTTTTCAAATTTTAGCTTCAGTCCCACTTCACCTCGACGCGCTCTATCGCCCCATCTTTCTTGTTTGCGCTGTGTACGGGCTGGCGATAGTGTGTTTACGCGGGGATAAAAAGTTTTTGCCTCGATTCACGGATAATTGGAACGAAATCCTTTTTTACCCGGCATTTCACAGGCCCAACGAGACGAGTTTGAGTATGATTTTCCGTGGGATTACCGCCAACTGCTAGGTGTTGCACGACACGAAATGAAAAAACAATTGTAATAGTAATTTTAGAATTTTCCCAAAGCATAAAGCATCAACATTAGCGAGGATAAGATGAGACGTCTGAAGGGACAAATATTGAATTCGATTTCTTTATACACTCATTTTAACATTTGTGTGTGTGTGTGTGTGTGTGTGTGTGTGTGTGTGGGTGGGTGGGTGTGGGTGTATATATATATATATATAGTATTTGCACGCGGGCGCTTGTGTGTGTCAAGGTACGTGCTCTAGTGGGTCTGGATATCGGGAGGCTCCATTGCCACTAAGCTTTTCAAAACGGAAACAATCTTTTTCTTCAAATTAATTTAACGCACGTGAAGCTAAAGGAATTGTTTGCCGAGCGTGCATTTTAATTGGTTGGCCGTAAAGATAATCGAGCTTGCAAGTCAAAAGTGCAAATGAGCTACGGCCGTCTCAAATGTCCGAAATATCACTTGGGGTAGATTGTTCCAGGTTGGAAGAACATAGTAAATAACAGCTATCGATCGCATACGTCACTCCCTCCGAAGGATATAAACTTTAGCCCCGCGGCATTAATATCCTCGCGTACGATTTCAAGAAAAGTGGAACAAAAGTTCGTCGGCCCGAAAGCCGCTTAATTATGAAAGTGACCAGATTTACAGAGAAAAGAACGACGGCAGTCGCTTGTCCAGCCTCCTCCCCCCGCCTCCCCCTCCCCCTCCCCTTCCCATTCACCCGCGCGAGATAACCCAATCGCTACGTCGTTAGCAATCGCTTAATGACTTTATAATCCGGCTTGCCGGGATGATAGAGCAGGATATCTGTTCTTGCGAATGCGCGAAAGGGACCAGCGCTGCCCCGTCGAATTGATTTAGTTTCGGAACAATTCAATTGTAATTTCCAGTCGGATGCGGCAGCCCGAGCACACTTTTCAGGCTTTCCTCATCTGGTCTGGCCAGGGCCAGCTTAGATGGCCTCCGGGGAAGGGGCGGAATTGCTGGAATTCCTTCGCGAGTTCGGCTCCGATTGCTATACGCCGATAACGGCGGACGTTACCCGTTCGCTCGTATGTAGCTAGGTGCGCTCGTCGGGTATCTGGCACGAGAGGGAGGGAGAGGACGAGGCGAGGGCCGGAAATGGTTCGGAGGAATGGGAGAAATGTCGGGGAGCTGGCTGAAGATTATAGTTAAAGTAAGGTGGGATGGCCGTGGAGAGTCTTGTTGAAATTCGAGTTATTTCCTTTTTTTTCCGGCTAGAAGTGTCGCTTAACTTGAGCAATTATTTCACTGTAAATGAGATTTATAAAAAGTCATTGAATGAGCGGGGGGGGGGGGGGGGGGAA
>NW_011948412.1:7650000-7678797 GCF_000503995.2 Ceratosolen solmsi marchali
GTGTGAAAGGAGAGGAGGAGGATAGAAGCGGAGATTATGAGCATTAATATCAATTTGTCGTGTGCCTTCGTACTCGTTCTTTTTTTTTTTTTTTTTTTTTTTTTTTTTTTTTTTTTATCGAGCACGTACACAAGTACCCAGGTTATTAGTTATTACACGAGTTATAATTGGAAATTCTTCATATTCATTAGCATTTAAAAGCAATATTCATCGTTTAGAGGACAGCGATAGAGGATAGAAAAATAACGAAGTATTTTGATTCGTATTTTTTACAAGTTGAAAAGCGATCGTTCCCTTACATTATGAGAATGGATCGCTGTCTTAAAATATTTAAGCTGATCGAAACCATTTATTCTTCCTTAATTGACTTGGCAATGCTCATAGTCATTATTCTCTATTCACTGTTTTTCAATTATCTGCGCAACCAACTTTCGTATTAACAAAAATAAAGTACTTAGAATAGAGGGGATTGGAAAGGGATTAAAGAATGGAATACAAGCTGCTCGTGTAAGGAATAGACAGCAGTAGAAGAAAGAAAATTCTTTCGAATAGTCACACAACGAAATAACATGTCTGCAACTTTAAAATACAGATTAAGAAAAGGCTTTTCAATTGCCTTATCGACTAGTACAACATTCAATATGGTTTTTATACTTTACTTATAATTTATAATTCGGACAATCCGTTCCAACTACAAAATAATTTATAATTACCTTTAATAATGGATTTTGAGACCGATTTAGCCGAATTAAAAGAGAAACGAAAGGGCAATTATTTTTTAATTTGCATTGCCAGTTGATTGACTGAATAGAGCAACGTCGCCATTCGTATATAATTATTAACCTTAAATATTATATTACATTATAATATTAAATATAAATTTCACTCAATATGATGCTTCGTGTATTATGAAAAAACAATATAATTAGGAAAGAGCAGGTAATAATGACACATCTACATATGTACATATTTGAAATCTCGATAGCCATTTCGATTATTTATTATATAATTAAGAAAATATTTATTTTCATTCGATTTAGTTTGAACAAGTTAGATTGAAGAAACAAAAATTATGTTGGTGTTCGCAGCCATTCGCTTGTTTCAGCAAGGAATGACGTCCCTTTAAACTTTTAATCCATCCCATCTTAAATATAAAGTTATTATATTGTACTTCGGTATATTCCAAGTTTGAAAAATTTTCATAGTTTCTATCTTACGTAGTTAGCTTAACTCCGGTTATTTAGGTCACAAGATATTCATATTTTATACGGATTTTATGATTGAGTAAGAAAAATCTTCCAACATAAATACAAAAATCTGTTTTCGTAAAACTATAAGTATTAAATTAAGTTTCATAAACTTTTCGATTTTTAATACTTTAAGGAAGAAGCAATTACTGAAAATTCAAGGCGATATTAATCTGTCGCATAAATAATTCGTAAATTCAGCATAGTAATGCTGCATACAATACATATACAGAGCAGTTTTATTTTCTCTTAAGAGTTATGGCGTATAAATGATTAGTGAAATGAAATTCGCACGGTAGAATAGTTGAGTAGTTATTGAAATTTCTATATAAACTTGTAATATAATACAAGAAATACAGATTTTTACTAAAAAAACTAACAGTTGAATCTATCCGCTAACAGTACTATGAATTTGAACTCTTCTGACAAATATTCAATTTTAATAGAAATGTTTAGTTGTTAGCATATAAAAATATTTAAAAAATAATTATGATATATATATATATATATATATTATATATATATATATATATATATTTGCGCGAAAGTACGCGCACATATATACGCGTGCTAGCACGTACGAAGTTATGTAAATATGTATATAATATTCAAGATCACGAGTCTTGTAATTGAAAAATGTAAAATTTTAATTGAATCAACGATACGTTAACTTATTTCAATTATCCATAGTGAAAGAAGAAAAAAAGTTTGAAAGATAAATCTCCAAATTTTATATATCTTTTCCTTTCAATGACTCCTGCGTAAGTATTATTGACATTATTATGGTTATTAATTATATAAATACACGTAAAGATAAATATGCAAATATAAGAGCTCAAAGCCAATACCTATAAATTAAAAAAATTTGATTTAAATAAGTGCTTAGACATTTCTCGCTTATACGCTCAAAGTTTCCTTAACGCGAAGGACTCAAAGCTTCCATGTGCAAAGATTCATCAAATTACTCGAAGAAAATAAATACTTAGAAAAGTTTTCCAAACACATCGTATACTTATCTCTCTAACTTAGCCTAGTCTGAGAACGCCGATAATACCTTGAAACGTTCCCGGAAAGGTATTTTCCACAAAGTCACGTTCGGAATGATGAACTTCTCACTCCTTTACCTTTACATGAATGAACTTCAAACAGACACCGACTATAGTGAAAACTGCGGATATTTTCCCTCTGCTACGTTCAGCTTTTTCGCGGCCGCAATTACAACTGGGTAAAGTAAAAGGAAGGAGTAATAAAGAGGGATATAAAGTAGAGAGAGAGAGAGAGAGAGAGAGAGAGAGAACGAGAGACGCTTGTTTCTCGATTACGTACTCTAATTCGTATTCGATCCTCTATCCCTGCTGCTAGCGGATTTCCCGAGGGATCAGCGGGATTGGTAACGCGGAAGGGAGAGAAAAGCCCTGGGCAGCGTTTTGTCATTTACGGACTCAAAAGCGGGTAATGTTTGGGATAAGGAAAGCTGGATAAGAGTGACGGAATGGACGGTGGGGTTTGGGGGGTCGGGGGTTAACGAATGATCATTTTTTCGTTATGAGACTTGGAAAAGACGAGCGTCATGCATGAAGTTCCTCTAACGGTAATGCGATTGCACTCTAAATTTAACGCCGTTGAGTTCACTCTTTTTCTTTCTTTCTTTCTTTTTTTTTTTTTTTTTTCCAAGTAAGAGATCTTTACAGACGGTTAAGTTCTTTGGAGTGAGATCGTAGCGTCTCCTTGTAGTTCTCCTACAATCCACTCGATTGTATGGCGCAGAAATTCTCTCAAATGATCGATAATTTACATTATAATTCATATTCATTCGATGAATTGAAACAAATCTCGATCATACGCAGTTACGAGCTCCATGTCAATCGAATATTTCATATTATTCGTTTAAGTTTGCCTATATTTTTGATGATTCCATAAGAATGATTCTGAAATGGACGTGAAATTCTATAAGAATTATAAAACTCTATTAATTAAAAATGCAAGATTATTAATGACGAATTATTAGTGAAACAGTTTGGTATCAATTTGGAATTAGAAGTCGAGTTGGTTTTTTTTTCAATATTTCTTTAGTATTCTAAAGTATACGATGTCAAATAAATGCTCTTTCAAAATAAAATTAATGTTTTTTTTTTGTTTTTTTTTTTGTTTTTTTTTGTTTTTTTTTTCAATCAATTTAAGCAGTTCATATTGCAATAAGAAAATTTATGAAAGACATTCGATTGGATTTATTATATCGTTAATATGTAAGGCGGCAAATGATATAAAATGCCTAATGCGTTAAAACGAAAATATTTGCATGTGTAAATGGAGCTTAAACATCGATATTCAAATAATTTCTCGATTATATTTTCCATTAAAAATATTCGTAATAATAAATTTAAACGCAATACCGAAAAAATTTTATATAAATAGAAATGGAAATATTTATAATAGATATTATTGGTTGATAAAATAAATATTTAAGAAGAGAAATTAATTCGATATTTGCTTAACTCAATATGCATAGTGTAATAATTATTATATTTTTGTCAAGTATAATAATGCCGAAGCTCAGCTAATATGACGTAAATAATTCGATTATGGACCTTCATACGTAAGTCTCTCTTTGTTTTATTAATCAAAAAAAGGACATGAAGATAAACTTTAATTTGTATCATAAAGTAACTTCAGTTTCCCTTGGATACATCGTCTTTACGATCGGCAGAACAAGAGAAATTATTTATCCTCTCAACATTTTACTTTAAACGCAATGAAACATTTTAAATTTCCGTATACGATAAAATTAATACCGAAACCCATAATCAAAATACAATTTATGACAGCCAAAGGGAAGGAAGTTTTAAATAAAATGCTCTCGTAAACCTCATATAAGATCTATATCTTTCTTTTCTTTCTCTCACACTGTATATCTATATGGCCATATCTGTATATAATCGTTTCGCGACATTTTTCAATGTATACGGCTGCCGGGCTTGGAAAAAACGTAGCCATTCTCTTATTCACCTGTACGCGCGCATACATATTATATTATATACATATACATATACATATACATATGCAGATAAATGCGCGTACACACACGTATGATAATTATGAATTCGTGCAAGGCGAAGGTTGCGTGCAGCAGCTGTCCCATCAAAGCAATAGCCTCATAAGAGTACCGTATATTATTATTATTATTTAACATTACGCCACAAAATGCACTTTGAGTCATCGCTCACTTTTCCTTTTTTACTACTTTCGCTCGCTAATTCCATTTTCACGTGCGCAGTGCCTTACAGCCAAGGCGAATCGAGAGCCTCTCTTACGACTAGTTAAATAAAGTATCCGTGTTTTACTTAATGCGTATACGCGACAATATACTTTTACTAACGAGCATAATTTTATTCGTCTCTCCAATTCACTAGGGTTTCTTGTTTTTTTTTTTTTTTTTTTTTTTAATTGAAAAGGTATAAAATAAATGAATAATCAAAAAAAAAAAAAAAAACAAAAAAAAAATTAATAAATAAGAAGAAAAAAAGAACGTATTTAGACGTTAATAATAATGATCGTAATTAAAATTTGACGCCTGAAATTAATATTCAACTGCAATTGAATCCTTTTATTTGTAAATATATGGTGCGCTGGAAGATCGATTAAATAATACCAAGAATACATGGCGATAGATTCATCCAAATGTCATGTATAAGTGTATTTAGATGTATGTGGCCGAGCGATTGAATCCATGAGCCGCGAGCACATGGATTGCGCATACCGACGTTTCTAATACACGCCATGATATTTTATAATAATAAAGTTTTATTTTATTGTTAAAATCTCGGGAGGCTTATTGTCATAAAGTTAGCTCTGAAATTTCGTTTCCATCGGCGATAAACGACCTCGAGATAAGGAAGCAAAATCTGAAGAAGACTCTTCAGATAAAAATTAAAATGTGTACCATCCGCTTGAAACTTTTTAATACCAGCTGTGTTTACTCGGTCCTAATGCTACTCTTAAGCATGAATAATTTTACCTATTGTCTTTATAAAACTTTCGTTACGAGTTTGCACGTTTAGCTTTGTTTGCCTTTCATTCCCCTCCACTGGCTCTGTCACCCTCCCTGTCTCCTTTATACACTAGCGCTCCTTCTTTCTCTGACTTAACTCTCTATTTGTTTGCACTCTTCCACGAATGGTCACGCAAAGATTCGCGCGGCACTTTCGTCTCTCGCGTAAAACGTCACGCGACCTAGCGCCGTTGCACGCGCCATTTTTGACGTATGAATAATGAGATCAGATAAGTAAGGTCAGCCACCGATTTTGCACGCCTTTGTATGCGAATCCTCACCATCGCCTATAATCACATGCATGAGAAAAATACTCAGTCCGCCATAGCTCTCTATCTTCCTTTACTTTCCTTTTTTCTCATTTTTTAGCAGCAAGGCTGCAAATGAGAGTAAAAAGTTGATACGCAAACGCGAGCTAAGTAATTCTTCAAATGTTACGCCTTTCGTCTAACAAAGACCTTCAATCGATAAATCAGGCTTCGCTATTTTTCTTTTATCTTTTAGTTTAATTTTTTGTGTTTAGTTAGTTTTATGATCGTTTTGTAAATTATTTCGCTTCCACATTACTTTCTCTGCAAACAGCTTTACATTAAAAATAATCACTATCGTTATATAAAGCATTAAATAATCTCTAAAGTTATAAAATGTGAAAATTACACACCTTGGAAATGTAAATTAACAATTTCATCGACTACACAATAGGTAATGTTCTTCATGAAAAGCGCCCTTAAAGACTGAAGAAATTTTTCTATTTTACATTTAAAAATTGTAATTTATTTAAATAATCTTGATTAATGTGTTTTTTATTAATACATTAAAACTTCCTAAGACCTGACCATTTTTATTCGTTTCAAGAACCCAAATACTCTCTACAAGTAGTTAACTAAGGATTGGGTCGGGCATATAATACTGTCGTTTAAATACTTAAAAATCAATGATGCATTCAAATTTATTCAAATAACAATTGTGTGTTGTTTATTAACTTTAATTAGTAGCATGGGAAGTAGAAAATGTATCGAAACAATTGTTACGATCTATGAATATATTAGAAAAAACTATTATGGGTAAATGAGTATGAATTGAAGAATTTGAAAAATTCTATATAAATACAATAATTCTAGTAAAATGGTAGATTATGATCATTTTACCTATAATAATCATAGCAGTATCATTAGCTTTCGCGTGCGAGATTAATATCTTAGTTAATTACATTTCAAATGACCCACCCACCTGTACAGATCCTTCTCCTCCTCCTCCTCTTTTACTCTCAATTTTCTGTTCGTCTTTGTTGAGAATTTAGACGCAGTAGAGGGACGATGTAATTCTAACGCGCCAAGATAGAGGCAATCAATCGATAAGGTACCGGTTGATCAAATTGCGGTACGTGGAATAGACTTGGATACACTGGTTAGAAAGAATGGGAGATTGATTCAAGTGGAAAACGAAATTCACCAAAATAAATATAAGTATCGAAAGAATTTATAAGCCTAATTAATAATGGAAAATAACATTGCGAATGAAAAAATAAGAACTAATTTACTATTTTCTAGACACTATACTTTATAAAATTATCTTGATTATCATATGGTATGTTGTATTTTCCAAACAATCGACTAAACGTATTTAATTATATTCGAAAAAGCGTTTTATTTTAAACACAAATATATATATACATATATATATATATATATATATATATATATATATTCTATTGAATCTTTATTAAGATGTGTTGTATCATTTACTTGCCATTATTGAAATATACTTACATTTAAGACATTTAGTTTCGGAAATTAAATTTGTTAAACTTTTAAACAAATCACTGTCCCCATCATTTTTGATTAATTAAATAAGCTTGTGCAAATTGTGTTTTATTCCTTAATGATACCGTATCAAGTACCACACTACCAATACAAATGTATTAATAAGTCAATATAATCAATGTAAAAAATACATGTGTGACCTTTGCCTTTAGAATTTGTAGGAGGGGGGCGGGTGGGAGACAAGCCATAATATAAAATATAGACAGTTAGTAAGATAGTTTATAAGAAAATAAGAACGAGCGACAAGGAGAAAGGAAGGAGAAAGAAGTGTAGCACGTTGCTAACTTAACTTGAGTGTTGTATCCACGCGGAATGACGATAAGATTCCTTCGCTCTCTCTCTCTCTCTCTCTCTCTCTCTCTCTCTCTCTCTCTCTCTGTATCTTATCTGACTTGTACTTGAGACTAGATTTTAGGTAACAGTAAAAGCAGCAGTAGTAACAGTGGTAGCAGCAGTAGCAGAGTTCTCCGAACTTTGCTGATCTTAACCCGGTAAACAGACAGGCAGATAGGACTTTTCGAAAATGTCTGTGAAACCTTACCACCCCTTTCCCAACCTAACTCTCCTTTCTGTTTTTTCTTTTGTATGCATGTTTGTGTGTGCGCGCGTGCGTGAAGGTGTGCGCGTGCTTCAATGTGTAATTCTATAAAATAGCTTGTACACATGAAGACATAAGTGTTCGCGTGGGTGGGAATGTTTGTATACAAGCACGTGTATTTACCTAAAATATTCTTATCGACATATATTAACATTCTTCTGCTGCTATCTCCGTCTATGGTCTTCGCATTCTCCATTCACCATTTACTTTTCCTTTTTGTGAAGATTCAAGCACGTTCTATACCCTTCTCTTAAATTTATCTACCCCTTGTGTGAATGTATACACAACCCTTTTCCTCTACCTTCAAAACAAACGAGTGAGCGAGTGAGCGACTAAGAGAGCGAGAGAGAGAGAGAGCGAGAGAGAGAGAGAGAGAGAGAGAAAACGAGTGGATGAGAGGCAAAGGGCGAGAAGGAGAGAAAGGCGGAAAAGAGAATGCTGAGTCAACCGGTAGAAAGTCAAAGAACAAACTTGAATCGCTAGACAAGACGCTCGCGCGTGCGCGTTTTGCCACGTAAGACACTAACTTTATTACTCCCCGATGTGCAGAATCGTAGAGGAAACACAAGTAGAATATTGATGGATACAAGTTTTATTTTCACTTTGGAAAGAAATATTTTGTACGTAAACATTCAATAAAATATTAATAATGCCTATTTTGTAGTAATAGCAACAGCAATAAGGAATAGTAAAAGTAATGATCAATAATAATGAGAGTAATAATAAATTGTATAGATAAAATAAATTTCAATCGATAATTGAATATGAAAAACCGAGCCATTACATCCTAAAAGTTAATGATCTCTTTAAATGATAATTTGCATAATTTGGGGATTAGTCTTTTGAATGAAGTTGAGTTAAATTGTGAATTAGTTCGTGCGTGCGTACGTATATGTGCGTGGGCGTTTACAAGAGAGGGAGAGGGTGAGGATTGGCGATGGCGGGTTGGTGAGAGGTGGGAGAGGGTGAGGAGGTGGTAGCGGTGGCGGTGGCGGTGCCGGTGGCGGTGGCGGAGGTGGAGATGGAGGTGGAGGCGAAGGAGGGTTAGCGATGTGTGTTCCCTTGTGTGGCTCAACCCGTCATGTCGCAGCCGAATGCCTCGGGAAGAAACTTCATTAAATGCTCTGGTGACTCTGGCTATTCGGGACTCCAGTTTTCCTTTCTTCATACGAGAGGATTTTCGTTAATATAAAAAATGTTTTGAAATATCTCATTGAATTTTATTTTCGCAAAAAAATGTGTTTTTAATGCTTGATTTACGAGAAATATGCGCGTAGGAACGAGTAGGCAAATAATGAGGCTTCGCATTTTCGAAAATAAACTAATATTAGTATGCGCTTAGGGTGGCTGTAATTTTTTTGTTTTCTTAATGTATTTCGTAGTAAAAACGAATTTCTACATTCATTCCGACATTTTTCTACATGAATTTTAATATATATATATATATATATATATATATATATATATATATATATATATATATATATGTATATATATTCATGCATAATAATTGGAATTATATTTTTGCGCTAAAAATATTTTTATTTTGCTGTTCAATGGTATTATTAGTCGAGCCACCCTATGAATATTTATACGAAATATTATCAGATGATATTCAGTAATTTATAAAATGACATTTGTATTACAGATTTGTTTAAGTTTGATAAGGAACAATGATAAATATTGAATTTTTTTGGCTCTTATTAAAACCCCGTGGCACGTCTGCTTCATAAATAGAAGATGGATTGCCATCTGCATCACATGTAAATATTGTAAAACATTTTCACGGATACCCTACTGGATGTAAAATAATTAAATTGATTATTTATTAAGCGAACGAGAGTTAATTTAATTCACGGTTAGCTTTGTAATGGCAATGTTCAACATTTTTAGGAATTATTTCGTTACATTAAACTTTATTTCTCCAATTTAAGCATAAAAATGCACGTGATAATAGGAAAAAAAACTTACTTTACATACAAATTATTAATATTATGAATAAATTAATGATATTAACAAAATTTCATCTCATATCAACGTGATTTTCTATTCGTTTTTTGTCATTGTTTCTCTCTCTCTCTCTCTCTCTCTCTCTCTCTTAAATTGTTAATTTATGCACGATTGCTGCTAATTATGTATACGACATTACGTTTTAAACAGCTAAAAATAGTATGGCAATGTCGAGAACAGATTAAGTAATAAATAGTATAATTATTTTAATGGGTGGAAACATAAGTAAACGTAGTCATAATATAGAAACTTCTTTCACACAAAATACTCGCCATTTAGCGAATTGGCAAAATCTTCGTATCATACTTATGTATTTCGAAGCATCGATTTGATTTTCACTGTACTTGAATTTCTTAATATTTTCATTCGATTGTAAGAAGAAGGGAAAATCGTTTTAAAAGAGAAGCTAATAATGCTCGTTCTAATGGCAATTGTTTCCCAGCGTATAATATATGTGTGTATGCTAAATGACGTAATTGACACGACGAGCGATAAAACTGAATATTTCTATTGTAACATCCATCGTTGGTCTAAGCCGAATTATATAAATCATTTCACGTATCACGTTCCACAAAGACATTTAACAATATTAATTCGCTCGAACATAATAATTCTACCCCTTTCTTTCTTCGATTCTACCGCCCACCTGACAATTAATTTCTCATTCTCGGCGTATCTATAGCGGGGAGCCCCCCACCCCACCCACCAATAATCCCCAATTATCACTAAAATCCCACTTTACTCAATGGGAAATTCCGTTCAGCTCGTGATCGCTGATAATCATTGCACCATCACAACAGACAACTCCCGCTGCAGTTGACCAAAAAAAAAAAAAAATGTCTTCCACCTCGCAATGAGGCGCAATGGCCGAAAAATCCATTAGTTATCAGCAGTGGGCCATGCTGCCTCGCACCACCAACCATCGAGTAAATAAATGAAGCAACGGATGATAGAATTGATAAATAATATTTGACTCACCGGACTCCGAGACAGAGGGACTGCCTGCAGACCTATCGGAGTTCCTGGAGCTGCCGGTGGAGCTGGTCGAGGAGGCGGTACCGACCGAGCACTCCGAGACGCTGCGCCTCTTGGAGAGGAGGGCCGCCGCGGCCGCCGCCGTGCCACACGAGGACGTCACGGGGGCGCTCGAGCTCAGCCCGTGGAGGCCCGGCTGACCCGTCAGCTGCTCGAGTCTGCGCCTCAGGAACCTCTGCTCCCGGAACAGCTGCTCCTTATGCACCGCGTGCTTCCTGTCCCGCTCCTCGAGACTCTGTAACAGAGGTCCGGTCCGTCGATTAACCTTTAAATTCCCATCGTAGACGCCCTTACTGCCCCCCCCCCCCGGCCCTAATTTGGCATCTGCTTCCTGCATCTCTTGTCCGGTCCCGAGCGAGTCACGCGATTACGCTATGTAGTACGTATAGCCATTGCCCTATGCTGCTGCTGCTACTGCTCCTATTGCTCTTTGTTCGGACTCGATCTATTAAAAATAAAAATATAAAAGACGAGATGCTTTTGTAGCTTTTCAAAACGCTTTTCAATCGCAATTGTGCGCGAGGTCCTGGTTTTTCGCCTGCCAATACACAATGTGGACGCATGTGCGCGACATTGCGAATCGACTTGTGCTACGTGCGCCGAGTCCTTAAAGGTGAAAAAGCTGTTGGACGTATTTTTAAATTCGTTCTCACCTACATGCTACGTGAATGTGTATTCGCCGCTTTTTCCGCCTATACTATACTTTACGCGTGGTGGATTATTATAGATTTATATGCGAATCCCAGTATTTACTCACTGTGAATAATTTAAAAATTTGATCTCTCCTTAATGTTACTACTTCGATGAAGTTCTAATCCGTCAATCTACTAATATCAATCAATTACTAAATATCAAGTCGGATAATTCTTAAAAGTCGCGACATCTCTTTATAAAACTGAAGATATATTTCAACGGAACTTGCGCTTCGATTCATTAAGCTTACATTAGACTCTATGATCAAATGAGCCAAGTAACTTCTGTTACGCGTACCCGCGCATAAAAAAGAATATTAAAAGTAACAAAGAGACTTCACTACTTGCACATTTTGACTATTTGACTAAAGATATTCAAGACGATGAAATATTGAGAAAATACATTACACAATTAGTTGAATTACTGTGTATATATATATATATATATATATATATATATATATAAACTAATTGATGAATAATCAACGAAGAAAACTCAACAATTTAAATAAATTCCAACTGAACAGAAAATTTTCTGAATCTCGATCTTTCGGGTAATCATCAAATTAAAATAATTACGGATTATTGGCTTGAGTCGTCGACGGCATTACCTCGTTGCCCAATACTTTCATTCGCTCGAAGACGTGATACATGATCTTCTCTTTTGAAAAAAGTAAAATTCCGAACCAAGAATTGAAGATGAAAAAAGAGATAGTAAAATGTAATATATATATATAGACATGTACAAATTGTACTCTAAGCAGATTCAAATTAAGTCGCATCCCCTGCAGTCAAAAATAGTGGTAAGAATCTATTGGCCTCGTCTCTCAGAGTCACAGGAACAGCATCTTTCTTTTCTATCCCTCTCTTTTACTCGCCCTCTAATTTTCACTCACTCGTTCGATCTCTCCCTTCCCCTCACTCAAACTCGCATACTCACTTACTCTCTCTCTCTTTCTCTCTCTCTCTCTCTCTCTCTCTCTCTCACTGACATTCACTCTATTACTGTGCCAATGTGTCTTTATCTTCCTATGTATATCGCTATCTCTCCGCCTCACCCTCTCTCTCTCAGACTGATCGGTAGTTGTCGTAATTGCGACGATGCCATGCCAGGGGGTCCCACATAATTGGTTTCCTTTGTATTGTGGGACCCCCCTCTCTCTCTCAGACTGATCGGTAGTTGTCGTAATTGCGACGATGCCATGCCAGGGGGTCCCACATAATTGGTTTCCTTTGTATTGTGGGACACGCCATTTCGTAACGCCAGGCCGATCGCCTATCCAGAAAAGAGGCTGGCCAGTTCCGGCATCGTCCATGAAATATCCCCAGGCGAAGAGACAGACAGACAGAGAGAGAGAGAGAGAGAGAGAGAGAGAAAGAGAGAGAGAGAGAGACGAAATGATAAATACAGAAAGCGATAGAGCGTTCTGAGGGGCAGAAGGGGGCCGATGGTGGTTAGACAATGAGAGTCCGTCCGACTCGTCGATTGTCGTCTCGTTTTAACGAGTCATCTTTAATTCCCACCCCAGGTCAACCGTACAACGATATCACTACAGGGATATAGCAAGGCATCTTGGGTAGAGTTATTTCAGGGTTTCGATATATTTAATTCGGAGACAATCCAAAGCAATATTACGACAAAGTTTTTGAATACGGAGTACTGAATTTTAACTGCCTGTAAATCAACGATAAAATGATGCAAAACAAATTTGTAAGCAATTGCTCAAAATTTAAAGTTAAATGTAAAGTAAACATTTCATTGCCGATTGGAACGACGGTGGATAATACGTCAAAAATCCCAGTCATTCAAATTGTAAATTTGATGGTAATTTTACATAAATAAACTACAATCCAATGATCGATCGTAATTGCATACACTTTTACGTTCAAAAAGTAGAATTAGATAAAAAAATTAATTATTGTTTTTTAATAGACGATTGCCACGAGAAATTATAATGCATAATTTAGGATTTAAGCTAAACTACATTGTCTCTTGAATAATTGCAAATAAACGGGAATAGATGGTGAGGAGTATTAATAAAATGATTAAAGGAAATTTCCAAATGTTCTAAATACATAATAAAACAAGCCGTCAAACACTAAAGCGCGAACAAAAAATATAATCAGATCCATGAGCAAAGTGAAACCGAAACATAAAAAGTCTAAAAAGTCTCATTTGCGAAAGACAAAAACGAAAGTGGAAAAAAGAAAGAAATTTGACAAAAACAAATACATTTAACTGAAACTCGATTCTAGATTCAATTATTCCAAAGCTCGCTAGACAATGGACCCGAACCCGGTTTCGCGTTCGATTCCCCCATTCGAAGAAAAACGATATTCTTTCGCTTTTCCAGTAAAGTATAGAGGGATTTCATTCCAATTGATTAAACTTTTTATACACATGTATAATACACGCGTGATCGTAGGATTTCATCGGTACGACATATGCGCGCTTTGACACGAAGTCTGTCTTTCTCTCGCATCTTTAAGTAATGCTATGGAGCAAACAAAAAATTTGATAAATTTCAAAGGACAAGTATATATGAAAATTGTTAACCCCGCATTGTTCGTGTAATTTACGTAGGCGATGCCTCGTTTTTTTTTCTTTTTTTTTTTTTTTTTTATGAGACAATATCGGCAATTAAATTAATTAATGGGAGATAGATCGTCGCTCGACATATGCTCAATATTTAATTAATAATTATTAGTTACGATAGATAATGTGATAAAACAAAAAAAAAAAAGAAAAACTTAATTGTCACATCATACATTAATAATTGATTGAATCTTTGCTTATGATGTATTTGAATTTTGTTAGAATAACAATTAATATAAACTCCCTTTTTTTAACGTAAATCTTTATGCCGTATCTACCGTGGAATCAATAAACAAAAACAACAACAAAAAGCAATAGCAACGGCAGCAGCCGCAAGATGTAACAACAGTAATAATAAATAATAAATAATTAATAAACGAATGATATTGTATCGATTGCGATCAATAACATTTACGAATATATGCGCGAAGAAATGATCAGGGGTCGTAAGAATTTTAATAAATTTTTACAATCTTATTGTTCGGTCTTTTAATACGAGCTCATGATTATAATAACATCAGGTAAAAAATATGTAAAACCAACGATTATCTGCACTCGGCCCAATACAATATAATAGAACATTAATTATAATGTGCGCGAATGCTTTAAAACGATCGTCGAACGAAATATAAATAATCAGTATCGTCTTTAAACAATAAATTATCAAGAGCATTATTTTTTACGTAAAAGTGAACAACTGTGCCTTTCATATTTGTTTTGCTTTCGACAGAAACAACTTTTTTGTCTCTCCGGTCGCCGCTGTCGTCTTAAAAACAAACGACGCGTGCACACGTGATCGCAGCTCACGTTAACACACGTGCATTTTCGCTCGTACACGCACACTTATACGGCCCAGATCCAACGATCTTGAACAATGCGAACGAGCCACAATGCACTTTGGTAGTTTTTCGCGCTCGTACGAGTGTGCCCGTCGCCTTTCACTCGCGCTTTTCTATTCGCAGGCTTCGATCGAAGAGCTGGAAAAAGGAACATAGACATGGGAGGAGGCGCGTGTACGTGAGCGCATACTTGTCAGTGACGGACGCTCGGGTCGTTTGAACTTTACGAAGCAAACGGAATTACGTCCGCTCGGAAAATTACGCCTCCTGTGTTATGTACATGCGAGGACGAGTGCACGGATAAAGTGAGAGAGCGAGGGGGCGAGAGGTAGGCAGAAGAGAGAAATGTAACGACAAAAAAAAAGTAAAAGGACGTAGCATTGTAAGGACGAATGACATAGACTTGAAGTCTCGTAGAATCATATTCGTTTCGTTGTTGTTGTTGTTGTTGTTGTTGTTGTTGTTGTTGTTGTTGTTGTTGTTTTAATACATTTTAATTTACGAATGAAAATTTCATATGCGAATAAAAACTGTATCGGCAGTAATCGACGATATCCCCTCCCCTTCCACGTTTACGAATAAAATAAGCTACTAAGCAAATCTAGTGGAGCGTCGAATATATATATATATATATATATATATATATTTCATAAAAGCAATATTTGTTTGATCGACTATTTTTTTGTAAGCGGTGTTTTAACAATAATTTCATTGAACATATTGAAATTATTAACGTGCGCGTTGATCATTGAAAAATAAAAAATTTATATAAAAAGTAGGTGTGCTTTGTTGTGTCTGATTTCGTAGTTGCGTATCCCCATGAAAGTGCAAATATTAAGAAATGAAACAAAATATAAAGTTTTTCGTATAAAAAAAAGAAAAAGAATTGTTATAAAATTCAGAAGGCAAATATATTATAAACTGCTAGCAGCCCCATTAATTGCCAATTTGTTATTCCAATTTATTTCGCCCAAGAGTTAAGAAAGTGTAAAATATACTTCTGCTTACAATGGGAAAATGGAAACATTTTTAATAGCATAGAGTCGCATAGTGCATAGTTTACGCTAAATTTCAATAATTCTTCGAGGAAAGATAAAATTTTCCATTACGTAAAATCAAATGAAAAGTTAGTACGGTTGAAAAAGTAGTTTATAGGTAGTTCTCCGACATCTTGACCATCATTAGTTCATAGACAAAACTTGCTGCTTGCGGCAGAAAAGTTTTTAAAGTCTGACTTGGAGAAATATTTTTTGAAGTTTCGCAAATTTTATCCAGGCTGCAGCTTTTTCACATGCTTACGAAACTTTTGATCGTGGCAAAAGCAAGAAAAATACACCAGCGAAAAGTCCACAATTGTAAAAATAGAGCAAACCCCCCCCCCCAAATTCAAAGTAATATTAAGCCAATCGTAAAAAATGACGTGGACGATCGCGAAACGAAAAATAATATGTGTAAGCAAACAGGAGGACAAAAAGAAATAAAGCGTATATAAAGTGTACTGAGAGAGGGAACAATAAGTAGGAGAAGAAATTTTCGCGCTCGGGAATTTTTCGCGGAATGAGCAGCGCGACGAGGAGGACGAGGCGAACGGCAGAGCAGCTCGTGGACCTGGAATTTCAAAAGGTCCTCGGAGGTACGCGACCGCGACAGAGGTGAACAGCAGGGAGGAACGCGAAAAGTGGATACCGAAAAAAATTTCCATGAAAATGTCTGCCCAACGCCGTCGACATTTTCGCCGTTTTTGTGTACATTTTACTTCAGCCAAGTTAATAACACGAAGTGCGCAAGTCTATTCAAAGGGCAAAAAGAAGAAAAAAATTTCTTCGCTGACAAAGAAAAAGGTTATTAAAATGTTGTCGACCCGCGGTACGAGTACACTGCATTGAAATTCAGTAATTAGAAATGTAGCTAGACATACATTATTTGTCTTGTCTCCCATTAAAATTTCCGTAAAATTGCGTTAAACATTACCGATACGCCGTACAAAAATCTCTGATCCACTACCGCGACTTTAATAACATAACTATCAGAATTTTTAATTTTAACTTCAAAAGCTGCCTTATGCCCGCTGAAGAAGGTCATCGACTCTTCGTTTGTAGTTCAACGAATCGACACACGTAAGCATCGGATATACAATGGATTTGTAATAATAAACTTAGTATCAACAATACCAATGCTCGCAGCGAGCAGTAATTTTCCTCTTTAATAAAACTATTAATAAATGGACGGCGATGCCCAGACTCGTTGATAAGGCAACAGTCACAACCTACCATAGGCTCGCTCGTAAAGTCTAAATTCAACGCACGACATTTCTTTGTAAGGAAATACTGTAAACGGAAATTTCATCTACTACCTCGTCCCTTTGCCCTCTTTGTTTCTCCGTTCTGTTACCCCTTCCCCTCATCTACCTCCTACTCCCAGTACTTTAATGAATTCCCGTGTAATTTTTTTATTCAACGTGTACTGGTTATTTAAGAAAATGCTTGTAAATAAGAATTAAAGACGGAGAGTCGTACTAGATAGCCCTGGGAAAGGAATGATGAGAGAGAGAGAGAGAGAGAGAGAGAGAGAGAGAGAGAGGGATGGATTCGTATACGGGGAAAAAGTATCGTCCTCGAGGATCCAGCGAAATTAAAGAGCAGAAACCGCGCTAGAGCTTAAAAACTTCAAGAAAAGCGGACTAAAGTAAATAGAAGGCCAGAAAGATCAGAAGGGGCGGATAAATGTAAGAGAGAAAACGCTAAAGAGTCTGAGCCTTATGGAATCGGACACACTGTAGCGAGATTCACGAAATACGGGATATAGACGAGAGACAGAGAGAGAGAGAGAGAGAGAGAGAGAGAGAGAGAGAGAGACGAGACGAGACGAGACGAGAGAGAGAGACGAGACGAGAGAAGACGAAAAAGTAAAGTACAAACGTACTAATTGCAGAATCCGCAACGTGGCATCGTACTAATTGAGTTTTTAGCCACGACGACGAATATTTCGTGATGCCTTCATTTTTCGTATGTAGCGCTATGGCTGGAAATTAAACTCTACCTGTCCATGTTTCGCTTCGTCTCTCCCTTCTTTTCTTTCCCTTTCTTTTTGCCGGCCACGCTTCTGTCTCTTTTGCTCCTTGGAAAATTAACGACTTTGCTGCTCGCAAAAGCCACCGCCATGTGTTTTCAAAAGCACGCGCAACGTGCTGCATTTATGCATGCGTGCGTGCGTGCGTGTGCGTGTGTGTGCGCGCGCGCGTATCAAAAAGTTACCACGCTAGAAAACATACCACCCCAACGTCAGCTTAACACTTTAAATATTACATTTTACAAGTGGTGAATACTATGAATTTATTCGAATTCACATGCAGTAAGAATTATAAGAAGTAGAGAGAGGAAGAGGGCAAGAGAGAAAGGACCAACATTAAATACTGTGGTTACACTCTAAAGAAAACAAGAAAACCTTGTACTGTGAATGTGCCGAGTATTATTCTTGATTAGTGCTTATGTTTCTCCAAAAAGCTGTACAAACTCTGATATTTTATGCACTTTTAAGACTCGGTATTTTAATTATTTATTACATGTATTTAATGCGCTAGAATTTTCGAGATCAAAAGATTTGAAGTACGTTTATGCGTATTTGTGCATGGGTGGTTGTGTACGTAGCTGCTTGCCTGGCTATTTCTACGCACGAGCATAGATAATATTAACAATATAATAGTTTGCAATTTTATTATCAATAGAAAACTTAAATAGCAGAATAGCAATTCGTGATTTATATCTAATGCTAACGAAACATTGACTTTTGCGCGATAATATACAGAGGGGATAAACACTAACGGAGCGAAACATTAACGGAGAGTGTTAATTATTTCGCTAAATACCTACGGAATAAATCGATCGTTATTTTTATGATAACCTGTGATACGATAAAAGTGTCGAACAATTATAACTTCAAATTACTTATCATTTCACTTGATGATGAAAGAATTAATAACAGCCGATTATTCGATGAATTTGTATGAAAATGTATTCATATAACATAAATACAAAATGAATATTTTCCAACAATTCGTAATTTCTATTCTCGGTTATGATCCGCAATACTTAAAGCGTGAAAATTCTTTGAAAAAATTGTATATATTGCTGAATAAATTGGCTTATCGGAGTAAAAAATCGGCTATTCATTCATCAATATCAGCTATATCAACATTTTTTCCTACATAAAATAAGTCACAGAAATATACGCCTATCTTCGTCGCAAATACAGATAAGGTAAAATCAAAATATCCAATACTGTTGATAACGGTGAAGATACTATAAAACGAGTGACGGTGGGAGTAGTGGAGCGGGTGGGCAGTAGCGCACGGGTGGGGGGGGGCGGTTATAGATGTACATGGAGAACGAAAGGGAGGAAGAGAGAATAAAATAACGAAAAAAAGAAAGCATAGCCTATCTATCCCGCGCCCAACACCAACATAAATATCCGCACGTCCGTGTGTGCTCATAAAATATCGGGATAGAAAATATATGGCAATGGGCCCACTAGTGAAGCTGCGACAAAACAGCCACGAAGGGGTACATGATCTTCAATGCTTATCTCTCGACATCATAAATCGAATATAAGTGTTTATTAAAAATAAAGAGAGGGCAAATAATTGATGGGGATAAGTGAAAGAGACGAAAACATAGAGATTTAGGAAATGCAAGATAAATAATGAAGGCATACGAAGATGAAATAGAACGATGTAGCGGATTGTCATATCGATAATGAGCAAAAATAATGATTTAAAGGACTTTTTTAAAGGAGCTTTTAATTAATAAGAGCTCGGTAAGCGAATAAATAAAGCCATCCGCTTAAATAAAGAGATTACACCTTTTATATAAAATTATTGTTAAAGCAATATTAAGTGTTGGATTAATGTGATAGAGGTTACCTAATAATTTCACAACTATATAATTAATTAAATTGCCTAAATGTTAAATGTCTTGTGCATAATATGCCGTCTGAAAGAATATATTTTAATTAACGTCTTTTAATTTGCAATTAAAATGCATTAAAATGGCCATTATTTTTTATTGTAAATGTTTATTGTAAAATTGTATATATTAATTTGCGTTCTTATACTTTTTCCTTTTCTCTCTCTCTCTCTCTCTCTCTCTCTCCTTGAGTTGGCATTTATTAACGATTCAACGTACATTGTATATATATATATATATATATATATATATATATATTTATATACGTGGGATACTTTACACGTATATTTGATTCCTTGTCGCAAGAATAAAAAGAATCTTTGGTAGGAATTTAATATTTTATCGCTTCACCTAGTAAACTTCAAGCGAAGTAAAACTTTCGATACTTGAGCAAAAGCGTCGTTGAAAAATACAAAAAATACATTTCTCAAGGTAGAATAGCAATAATAAATAGCGATACTGACAAAGACAAACCAACCGGCCTATTTCTTCTCCTTTTCCATTCAAAGTTTTCACTTGCGGCAGTTTACGTTCGACACGCAAAAACACCGAATCGTAAAATAATAAAGTTAAATCAAAAGTCCAAGGGGTCAGACAGTGCTTGAAGAATAGCGTGTATATGAGGAAGAGAGAAGAGTTGGATAAATGGGAATCAAATATCTGCACGCGCGCGTACCAGTGTCGTGTAATCCGAATACAGAAAGGGAAAGGCGAAGAAGAAAGAGAACGGGGAAAAGTTCCTTTGCTCATTCTCTCCGATATGACTTTACAACATTGGATAAGGATATTAAAGCAACCATTTCGCTCAAGTCTTCCTCGTAAACTTCTCCGGCTGACCCTAAGGTGCGGAAGGACTTAGCCGTACCACCGAATTCCCGACACTATTTTCTTTCGCCACGGTTTTCAAATTCCTAGCTTCTCTCCCTCCACTCTTATAATACAACGTCTAAATATCATGATACAAAGTTACAAATGTTTTTCAAAATTATTCCAAAAGTTTTCTTATGCATTTCTAGATTCTTTCTATTCGTAAGCTCGACAGAGGATTAAATACTTTAACCGAATGTCAGGATGCTTGCCATTGTCCTTGCTTACTGTAGCTTCGCAAAAACATCATGGATGCGAATAAAGACATATTCATACAAGAATAACTTGTTAGAGAGGAAGATGAAGAGTGTAATGTAAATTTTATTCGAAATTAACCATTAAAGTTAGTCTTAAAGATATCTGCATAAACATCATCTGACACTTGGCTAACTTTATTATCGACTTGACTCGTATTTTTTATATTGCGTGTGCGTTATAGCAGTTTTTATCATATTCTTTCTCGCCTTTTCCCTCCAACCACTTTTATATCACTCTATATTGCAAAACATTATTGCAAGGAATAATACGTAAGAGTAACGGTAATTGCGGAAAGAGGACAGCCTAATCTCGTAGTATATTTACATGCTTAAAAGACAAAAATTGCGCGTATAAGTAAGTCAGTACTTGATTCCTGAAATTTTTTTTACCTTTTCATTAATTGTCATATCGTTTGATTTTTTACTTCACCATTATTCTTCAAGCGTTTCTCTCTCTCTCTCTCTCTCTCTCTCTCTCTCTCTCTCTCTCTACCTCGTTAACTATTTGTCTCTTATTTTTGCCTCGGCGTCATTTCATTCCTAAATACCACTCTTGCGCTGCACTGCAACTCCTTCCATATACGAGGGTTACTTTGGACGTCTCTTTCTCTCTGTCACTTCTCCATTTCCTATCTTCCGCTTGCCCGTTTATCATCTACTTCGTACCGGGGAGCTTAATCGAAAGTATCGCCCCGACTTCAAGCAAGAGCACGACCAGCTATCGATCGACCTTAACCCTTCATTTCGTAACTTCCTCTACCTCCACCAACTATATGTTTCTCCTTCACCCTAATTTCCCTTTCTATCGACTCTTTCCATATCCGCGATTCGAAAAATAAAATAATAAATAATAAAAAAGACTTACTGCCTGTCATTTCTCTGCGAAAAATTTCAAATAATGAGGTAAAATATCACATAAAATATAAATGAGAAATATTTCAAATTGGCGCACCCCGTGCAAGGATAAATTGTTTCATTACTGCTAAATGAAATTATAACAAGTGATAATAAGTTTTTAAATTATCTCCGATGCTTCGTTTCCTTTTTTAATCGAAATATCAAACTTCCATTCGGCTTAAATTGAATTTAATTCACTGTAATATTATTTCAAAGTGATATTCCCTACTCAGTATCTATCACGATAAATTATAGATGCATAATGATTTAAGGGATTTAATGTAACGCTTCGGATACTTAATACGTATCGGCCGTATTATGATATTGAATTGTATTTCTTCATGGTACAGTACAGTCACTTTGTCCATAGATTTGCAAATAAATGCTGTAGATTACTTTGGTTGGCAAACGGCAAAAAGCGAATAATGAAAACGGCCTTAAACGCAGCGATCATTCATTTTTATCGAAAAAAACTTGAGTTGGCACTTTTATGGGCAACGGCAGGAGTCCTCGCCCACTGCTCCCCCCCCCCATCATTTTGTTTAAGCGCATTTTTCACCACCACTCACTAGCCCTCACACACTCACTCACTCACTCACTCACTCACTCACTCACTATCTCTCTCACCCTCGACATGCCAAGAAATCGTGAAATCACGCCTTAATGAACAGCAGCTCTTATATAAAAAGCTGCGAGGTACTGCCAAAAAAGAAATAAAAGAACAGCAACTAAAGATACGGATGCAAGTGAGATAAAGAGTGAAAGGCGAGAAAAAGCTAGTGGGACGGGATGGTTAGAGAAGAAAGGAAGACCAAGTTACTAGCCGAGCGTATTTTCCTGACAATTAAACGCAATTGTCGCTATGATGATGTCCTGATAGTCTTCATCGTCCTCCACGACGAGACACTCACTTGAATATATCCGAGGACCTCGTGAGAGTTCCATTTCTCCTTTCAACCAGTGAATACGTGAACGCACTTGGAATTTATAACAACGAGAAAGCCAAGAGAAAGACAGAGTGCTCCAACTTTTGAGAGCAAAAATAAGAGAGAGAAAAAAAGATTGCACCCAGTATAGTGCGAGAAAATGAGGAAGGGAGAGAATGAAGAAGTAATGTTTTTCATTTACAATTTACATTCTAATAAGATTTCCTTCTTCTACGCCTAATACTTCAAAAACATATACAGCATTAGCGTTATTCTTCATTTTTTAATTTTAAGACATAATTACTTTTACTTCCCGCCCCTATCGATATTTATATTAATATCTATGCAATACTCTTCAGCATAAATAACAACACTTTTATTCACTTATAATGTACTAAATTATTAATTTTTCATATAAACTCGAGATAAATTTTACAAAATAATCTGTAAAATAAGTAACTTTAATCATAAGGTGAAAAAATCAAAATATTGAATTAGTTGGATACGAATGATGATTAATAAAGTCGAGAGAAAAAAAGAGAGAGATATCGTTATAATATGTATTGTCTTGTCGATAATATATATTTCCGTTTCTTTCAATTTCGCTTCATGTTCCCATTTCCCATCAGTTTATTAATTTTTCTATTTCTCTTCGCGATATTAACATTTGGCTATCTCAATTTCCTTTAAATTAGCGATCATTTCCATGAAATTCAATGATTTTGAACGTGTCTTACAATGTGCACGCTAAGCTTTGCATACTTTTCTAGTCTCTTGAGTGAAAAATCTAAAAATTCCGATTACTTAATATATGCGATAAGATTGTAATGTGAATTGGAAGAAATGGAAGATTCGTTTTTTTTTTGTTTTGTTTTGTTTTTTTTTTTTGTTTTTTTTTTGTTTTTTTTTTTGTTTTTTGTTGTTTTTTTTTGTTTTTTGTTGTGAGTATGGATTCTCATTTATGATGATTAGCACAAACGGATTTAGCAACTTTTACCATATAATAACTTGTCTTACTTTAAGCTGTACCACACAAGATAATCAGAGCAACATGGATTAATGGTAAAATGTGTTAAAAAATATAATTTTTTAATAAGATAGAAAAAACAATTATAATTACATCTGGTAAACTAGAAATTGTCATAATAAATAAGTAGAAATTTTTATTCGACATATTTTAAATTGATTATAAATTATTCGTGGGATTTTGAGAGATATAATGCAATTAATTACTTTTATCAAGTAATAAAAATTAAATTTCGTAAAGTAATCGCGATTGGCAGTACTTAAAGGAAAACAATTGAAACGAATGAATAATAAATACGTAAAATATTGTTACATAAAGTTTCTATTTCACCGGCAATATTACAATAAAGCAATAAACACTATGGTTAATGCATTATCAATTAAATTACGAATCTCCTTCTCTATGCTGATTATAATTTTGTAATATGAATTACAGTCGATATATATTATGTCACAATGATAAAATGTGATGTGTCAGTGCGTCGAACTAACGTAGATTTCGAGAAATTGGCTTTAAGTAGCGTGAAATCGTGTAAATTTAAAAAAAAAAATGGCTAATAAAATGTGCATTGCAAAAAATATCTATTAAAATAAATTAAGTTCAAGTGCTTCGTGTTAAATTCGTGTCTTATTCAGTTTCTTCTCTGCGTCCTTCTGTGCCACATTCGCATCTTTTACGATCAAGAATTTAGGAAGAAAGACAGGCAAAATTAGTTAGCACTAAAGCAAATAATTTGAGCGAATTAATGTCGGAAGGAGAGAGAGCAACAGACTTTTCACCGTACCGTAGAAGAAAGAACGAGATGGAACATTGAGCCGGATTGTAGATGAATCGATGGGCAGTTGTCACTAAGTACAATGTCGGAACGTTTAATTGCACCGACTGTAATCCGATGGGTTTACGAGGGGCGTCGTCCCCTCCATTAACCTAACAGTCCGTTGTTCTCTGCCTGCAACTGTCATCATGTACGTCACGAACAACGGGGATAGACAAAGGCCGAGAGAAATCGTAATGCATACAGAGATGGACGAGAAATAGCGATGGATATAGATGGTAATGGAATATATATCTGATAATTGCGCTGGATAGTTTGAGTAAAGATGGAAAACAAATAAAGGAGAGTATCATGGATGCAAAATCAGAGTGAAATGACTGGAACGATGCAAGATATTAAAAACTGAAATCCTTACCTAATAATACCATCGATTGATTATTAACATTTTCGAAATTTAGTAAAAATTACTATTGCCTAAAATTGTATTTATATTCCACTAAACAATTGCTGTAATTTGATTATCATTAATATAATTATAATTATCATAATCATTATCGTAATCATCATCATCATCATCATCATTATTATTATTACTATGCAGCAGGGGCAAGAGGGCAGGAGTAACATCATAATTATTTAATCGCTATTTGTCTAATGATAGTATAAATATTACAGCACATCATCAATACAATTCTACGCGTGTATTGATTTTCTTTCTAATGACCCTACACGTTTTATTATCTGCAAGATGAACATTTCCGCGAATCTGCCAACTTTTAATTCGCTCAAACAGCAGCAAATTTCTAATATCTACCTTATCGGTTGTCACAACAAGAGCAGCTGAAGTGACGTTGCCGGCCAATTCTAATAATTATTATTATTTCCTAAATAATTAACATCAATTAATTAACATCGTAGTCGTGTATTTGTTTTACTTCCTTCCAAAAAGCCGCCCAACCACGGCACAAATAATGTATTTATCTATGAGTTTGCTGGGGGCGATCGATGGCCTGGAGCATTGAGTTTCAAAGAGCAAGAAGGTGATGGATCGTTTGAGCGGAGCATGGAGGGGTGGGAAACAAAAAAATGTATACGACAGGAGAAGGTATACGTCGAGCGGAAAGGACAAACGCGCGGAGTTGGGAGACGCGACTATCGGAAGCGTCGTTAGCACGGATACGCAATAGTGCACTAGTGCCGACAAAGATGAGCTTGACCAGCAAGCGAGAGAGCGCGAACGGGACGAGGGGGTCGTACAGACGATGGAAAAGGGATGGCATTGGCGTTGGTGTAGTGTGGTGTGGTGTGGTGTGGTTGGTGGTGATGGTGGGAGGACGGGGTGAAAAGGAGAGGGGGAGAAGCCTAAGAGAAACTTTATCAATAGGGCTCGGTCATTAAAGCCGCCGTCGACGCGCTCGTACAATCGAGCCTTGGCTCTTGACTAATGCGGATTCCGCCTGATAATACGGGTGACAACGGTACCGCGATGATTCGGCCGCGATGGCCCCAGGAAGCGGGCCACGCGTCAGCTTTGTTTAGGGGTAAGGCGCTTGGCAAGCGGGAGAGCATCGAATAGAATGTCTCCTCGCTGATATGACAATGGCGCTCGAGTGACCAACCTATCACCACACTTGTGATTTTATCGTACCGTTGCAGGAGAAGGACGATGATAGGATTGCCGTGACGATTCATCGAGTGTTGAGCATTCATACCGTGGATCTCTCCTATGTTGTTTCTAATAATGACTCCGACCGATCATCGACATCCGACTTGCGATTCGCAAATATTCAGGGCTGACGGATCACTTGAGATAACTTACGGATCTCGCTTTATTTACTACGCTTTTATTTTATTTTTCATGGCAATCGACAAAACGTAATTTTAAGCTTCGTCGTTCATCGTCGAAAACTAAGTATGTAAAATGTATGTTTAAAATTATGTTAAACTTTTTATTCACTTCATCTGACATTCGAAACAATTAAATAGATTTAAATAAATCATGAATTTGCAATAATTTTTTCGTTGTTTTTTTTTTTCACGCACGCACGCACGCACGCACGTACGCACACAAATCTATTAATCAATCAATAACCATGTAGGTTGATCGATAAAATAACGGAGATAGTATTTAGTATAGAAAGATAGAAGCCAACAAGATTAGAATTTATATAATATTAGATATGAAATTAGTACTGGAAAATTAATGCTGATTATCAATGTAATTATTTAAAATTCTAAATTAAAGTCTCATTAAACTTTCCACCAACAAGTATAGAAAGTCTTCCGAGCAGCATGGATGCATAGACGTACTATAACGCATCCAAAGTTTGCAACTCCCGTAGCATATCCGTAGGTATGGAGATGGAAATAGCGTAGGAGAGAAAATAAGAGAATAAACGACATAACAACAAGCGGAGTAGGTAGTTGGCGCAACTGTTGACGTATCGACTCGGCAAGAAGGTAACTAATGTGACGGTGAGAAAGACGCATAATATGACAGAGACAAAATACTTGGCGACGCCTACAAAAAGCATGAGGGATGTAGAAAGTAGAGCGTAGGTAAATAGCGATAAGAAGGAATGAAAATTCGAATAGTAAGTAGTAGCGTGGAAGCGGGATATATGTGAGTGAATAAGAGAAGAGTAGTTTATTCTATCGTTATTATTATTATTATTATTTTTTATTTATTTATTTATTTATTTATTTATTTATTTATTTATTTATTTATTTATTTATTTATTTATTTATTTATTTATTTATTTATTTATTTATTTATTTATTTATTTATTTATTTATTTATTTATTATTATTTATTATTTATTATTATTATTATTATTACTATTATTATTATTATCTACACTACTACACTACGAGACATATTGTAAGGTTTATATTTTGCCGAAGATGAATTTAAGTGAAATATACGGAAGAAAAAAACAATTGTGGCAACTGCTTGCTAAAGAATGAAGGAAGAGCGCACAAATTGTGGCACATGCATTAAAATGAAAATAAAAAAAAAAAAAAACATCATAGCGTGTAAATATTTCGATGCTATTTATGCAATAAAATAAGCACAATAAATAGATTGAATCGATTAAATATTTAAACAAAAAAACAAAAAAAACAAAAAAAAAAAAAAAAGAAAGAAAGAACAAACGACGGAGGGTATGAGCCGTAAAAGGAAAATGTATTTTATCGAGTATCGTAATCGGTAGAGCAAATAACAATTATCAAATACAATATAATGAATTTATGCGGGTATTAAAATACAACTAAACGCATATAACATTAAGCGCACTTAATGCAATCAAACCTCAAATTATCATAAATTGAACATGTTTATTCTTAAACTGAATACGTACTACATCACTCGTTCGCTCCCATTAATGCTATAACAATTTGAAATCAACTTAATTATCTTTGAGCGTGCATATAATTAAATTCAAAGCATAGTAAATAGAGCTCGCATCGGGGTATAAAAATATTTCGTGAATGCGCATTCGGTTGTAATGGAATAAGCATTAAAACCGAATCGAAGCAACAATAAAACGTTAACAATAAAATGGAATCTTGTTGATGGAGATGATAAAAGCAAAAGTTATTACAAACAGAGACCTAATATTACTAAGAACTGGGTTGAAAGATCCAGTCCTCGGCCAATAAACATCAAATCACAACTCTAATCTTAGATCAACGCATGGGCCAGTGAACATCAAATGAGAGTCCTCGCTATTCAATTAACGGCAAGTAGACGGAATTGTGAAATATGTTATTTCACTCTATCGAGATAGATAGAGATGCGCGTATATAGGGCGTAAAACTTAAATTAATTGTTCGAATTACATTACCCTTAATGGCGTGCACGTAGCCAAACAGAACTATTACTTTGTCAACGAAAACAATGCGAAGCTATAAATGAACGTGCAGAATGACGATGGGGCGATGGGGGTAAGGGGGGAAAGGGGAACGGGGCAGATGAGTGAAAGGAGGGTGGCTTCGGAAACGGACGACTAAGGTATAGAAAATTTGCAAAAAATGGAAAGCGTTAAGTACATGCAAGAGCTGTTGAAATTGTGTGAGTCGTGGGTGTTGGGCGAAAGAGTTGGTTGGCGATGGAAGAGGAACGGTGGACGGGGGGTTAACGGTGGGTGACGGAGGCTTGGGCGAGGAGGGAGATAGGGATGGAGGGATGTAGGGAA
>NW_011948412.1:7678807-7692864 GCF_000503995.2 Ceratosolen solmsi marchali
GGGATGGAGGGAGGGAGGGGGGGGGGAATACCGAGGCCAGGCGCGCAAATGCAAAGGAACAAGATTGAGCGAGGGAGTTGGTAAGTAATCTGAAAAGAGAGGGAGGAGAGGACAATGCCGGTAAGCTCCGGGTAACGAGGGAGCAAGCGGGGCAACACCAAGGGTGTGTGCAGCGACACGCGGCGCCAGCACATTAGGTAATGAATATTCCGTTGTTCCTCCACTCGTACCTCATCTCTCGACGATTCGAGCCGCTGCGGCTGTTACCGTTCCCGTTTTTTCTTTTTCGCGCAGTTGCGTTCGTTTGCTCTGCTGCATTTTGTTTCTCTCTTTTGTCTCGCAGTCAAAAATTACGGGAAGAAGGACAAAAGCAGGAGCGATCGAATCGCCGATTTTTCATCCGACTTACGCGTCCGCGGGACTTTGCTGCAAAATTTCAAAATTAAAAAATTGTAGCTTTGGTCGCACTGCCATCTTGTTTTACAATCTCTCGACTACTTGTATGCAATATATCCCTGCTTTCAGCTATCGGCCGAATGAATGAGTGTGAACAAAAATTTTCTCTTATTTCAGCTATATCGTCGTGCCCCCCCCCCCCGCCCCCTCCGCCCATCATGGATAATGTTTCCTATATGCTTCAAGGAAATAATTTCGATAAATCCGATATTTTGGAAAGTTAGATTACTTAAATTAAAATATAGAGGACGATTCATCATATTAGTTGCGCGTAAATCATGTATATTGCATTTGAATTTTGAGAAAGAAGTTGTAATTATTCAAATTATGATCAACTCATGATCATCATGAGTTTCATCGATATCTAATTATCTATCAGCGACAAATTATTTGCCTCGCTAATCCAATGTATTTCCTTGATAAATCGCAAGTCATGGAAAAATTCCATTTCTACGCAATCTCTTGAGAACTCTCTCTCTCTCTCTCTCTTTCTCTCTGTATATCTCTCTCTGTCTCTCTCTCTCTGTCTGTCTCTCTCTCTCTCTCTCTATCTATCTATCTATCTATCTATCTATCTATCTATCTATCTATCTATCTATCTATCTATCTATCTATCTATCTATCTATCTATCTATCTATCTATCTATCTATCTATCTATCTATCTATCTATCTATCTATCTATCTATCTATCTATCTATCTATCTATCTATCTATCTCTATATTATATCATCCAATAATAATTATTATTATTATTTTTTTTTTTAAGAACAAAAACTATAGAATTTACATTCAATTTTCATCCCACAAGCTTATTACAAATTTAATGTATATATACTTTTTTTTTCACCGAGAGTAAAATATTTATTTCCAGGAGTATATATATTATGAATTAACAGGCAATTTGTATTAGTTTACTTATTTACATTTACAAATTATTAGTATTATCTTCAATATTATTAAATTATTATTAATATTATCGCCTGGTGATTAATATTCTTCATTTATATTAGACAAAACAGTTGTAATTTCAAAGTACACTCTGTTAATACATAATGTAATTGAAATAAAATCTTAAATGAAATGTTTCATAATTAATATATCGTAAAATTGTAAGGAAATGCGTGGAATTTCAATACTATATAAATTTCATTTTATTATTTATTTATAAAGCAATATTGTATTAAACACATATTTGTATACTTATATCTTATTAATTTACATTTTACACATTATTTTAATGAATGATAAATAATATTTAACATAAAAACAAATTTTTAAGTAAGTTTATGAATTTTATATATTAAAAGTCCATATATAAAAGTTTTTTTTGTAAATTCGTATTTTTCTTTAAGGCTTGCGTAATTATATGTTTGATATCTTCAAGTTTATGTATTTATAATATTATTAATATTTATTTTCAAAATTTCTAATCCAGGATATTTTATATTACACAATGTTATCATTTTATTTTTTATCATTATTAAGCATAAAAATTTTATCAGTTTAGTCGTTCCATTTCCAAATATATCATTCATGAAATAAACATTTTCTCTTGCAATATGGATCTTTTATGCTTATGTCGTTAAGTTATTTACTATTTAACATTTTATGGCAACATTTAATAAGAAAACTAAATTCAGTTATTCTTATCCAATTAACTTACAAATCAAGTTGATACTTATTTTATCAATTGTTTTGTTGTATTTGTTATATTTAATTGTTCGTAACTCGGTAAATTAAAAGTTTTTTTTTTTTTTTTTTTTTTTTTAAATATCTAAATATGCAATTTCTTTTTATATTTCAAAAAATTTTGTAATCTAATAATCAACTGTCCGATAATGCCTCTTAAAATCTAACTTCTTTCACTTAAATATCCATTTAATTATATTTTCTCTTCAACGAGGATTGAAATACTAAAAATCATGATGTTTAAATGGACAAATAAATACACTTGGTAGAATTTATTTTAATTATGATCAAATTCTTTTGCCAATTGCCTCATAAAATAATACAACCAAATTAATTATATTATTCTACCACATATTAATAATACCACATAAATTCGTAAGATATTAAATATTATATCCACTCAATAATTTTATACCAGATATTTTTCTGAAAATATACTTTAACCGCGCAACTTTCAATTTATAAAGGCATAATTTATTAATTCAATTTTTTTTTTTTTTTTATATATTTAAAAAACATAAATAGAATATAAAGTTACATACTTAAAGTATGTATCGATGATTAATACAAATAATGTGTATAAATATATTGTTATAAGTATTATCTAACCAAATTTTTTTGCAAATAACGAACTTGAATATAATACTAAGTGTCATAAATTACATTTTTTTTGTTCTTTTTTTTGAACTACGTTTTTATTAAATATCCTATAAATAAAGTGAATTTCAATAGAGGAGTGAAAAAATTTATGGTACCATGAAAAAACTATTAAATAAATGTGTATCATTTATCGAGATAACAAAAAAGAATATCATGTAAAGTTAATATTTATTTTATAAATATTGGATTTTTCGTATATATATATATATATATAAATATATGTTATTTGAGTTTCACTTGATTTTGAATAAACGTTTCATTTAGGGAAATACCGTTGGATTTTATTGTAAAACTATTTTCTATATCCAATATACTATATTGTAATAAACTATATTATAATTATAATACTATGGTTATGTATATTGTATTCAATTTATTTTACGACATTAATTGTATTAAATATCGGTTTATGATAAAAAAAAAAAAAAAAAAAAAAAAAAATCTTAATTTATATTCATAATAAACTTCTCTTTATAAATATTTTTTGATGTTTAATTGGATAAGAAAAATCTGATATCTTGTTGCAGTTGAAAAAAGCCGATATGAAAAATAGAAGACGCAATTATTTTTATAACAAATATTCATTTTGAAATTGCCGGCAATCTGATTTACGTTATAGTTATTTAATTTTTTTAACGATTAAGTAGCTTTTAATTGAAAAAAATTAATCGAGTATTGGAAAATATAGTTGTTTAATCGATGAACAATAACTGTGTAAATTGCCCGACCTCGGTTTATCGCACTTAATTTTTAAATGAAAAGTCATAATGATATAGCAATGTATACGTGTCCCATTCCCTAAGCCGAAATATTGAAGAATAATAATTGGTAAATGGAAGAAAGAAGGGAAGTGGGGAATAACGGATCGAATAACAAAGGCTCGGGATAAAGGGTAAGAAGATGTATCAAACTAATGCATACAGGGTGAAAGACGGAAAGATAGACAGACAGACAGACAGACAGAGACAGATAGAGATAGAGAGCGCAGCAGCAGCGGCAATAGCCATGCACAATGGATGTGCAGTTAGTAAATTCGAGACTGTTAAAAAAAAAATATGATGTTGTCCTTCATCTCTTTTTCATCTATTTCTAAAGTTATCTTACTTACTCCGTCTGCATGTCTATATTTCACTGCTTGTTTCCTTTTTTACACTCGCCTTAGCTCATTTTCCGTTTTTATGCGACATCCGTTTAGCTTATGCGCTTTCTTATATATCTTTTCCTTCAATCTCGTACACTATGCGTTTCATCTTTCTTCATTAGTTATTATTTCAACTATTAAAGTGCGTTAATTTGAATTGCAGAGGCTATGCTCCGTCCATTTACCAATCAAATGAGACACTTTCAAAATATAAGGGTGAATAATCGCCGTTTTAAGAAAAACGTTCTTCATCCGGTACGTCGTCGAAGTTCAGAAGGATCATTACCTAAGGTTAAAGAATGACAGGCATTTCCTTGCTTCTCCTTCCAAGTGAAACGTTTGCCCGTTGTAGGTACCGAATCAGTCTCCATTTGTAGACCAGTAATTTTCCAGCTTCAGATTCCGAGAATACGTTCATTAATTAACCGCCTTACATACGATCCCAGCGAGACACTTGTCCAATTTAGCAATTACGTTTCTTTGCCGGTATATATTTGCCCCCTGTCATCCGACTTTCACCGAGTAAATATAATTTTCGTCTCTCTCTCTCGGCCTCACCTCCATTTTTATCTTCGTCATGACGGGTCTCCGTCCCCATACTACCTCATAATCACAGCTACGTATCTCATTCGCTCATCCGACTCCTCTTCCGCTACTCTCTTTATTTTCCACGTAGTTTATCACTGTCTACGTAGCTGCCTGGACGTTTCACTCTCTACATAAGCGCTTTCGCGCTAAACAATTTTACAAGAGGGCCAAGATTCGCCCACGACTAGGTTCAATGTGCCATCGCGCCACTCGTTATTTTAACAGAGCGAGAAACTCGCTCGTTATTTATCGCCATTAATGCCGACATCGGCGGTTATCCTTACTTCGATGTCCTTGCTAGGGGTACGCGCAGTGAGTACGGGTAATGCTCGGGAGCTAAGATTAGGTCTTATCGTTTCTATACATCGAGAAATGATCGTGTTACTTGAGAAAAATAATAATATGGTCGTTATTTTATGAAGGATAATGTAAGAGTGGCCTTCACATACCAAGGATAATCCGTCATTAATCGAGTTTACAGGACCCTTCGATTCCCAGCAATGCGCTGGAAAATTGATGATTGATCATTGAGAAAGGCGATTTGCATAGATAGGCCGTTGGATGATATTATTTAAACAAGCCGTGTTGACGTAAGACTGTGTAATAGCACTTTAATTCACGCATTTTTCATCATTAGACGAGATATTGCAAATACTTTGAAGTATACGGCATTGCGGGGGCGGCGAGTACGGAAAGGCAAGGCAAAAGTGTTGAAGGTTCGCTGCCGTTGTGTTGTAGAGCCAGACAAAACGACATGGAGCTCGTTTTAACGGCACCCGAGACTACGGGAACGGGATATTCACTCCTGCAGCATTTTTCCCAATAAAGTTGAAAAAATCAGCGCGCGTTCGTACTTGCGGGCCGGTCCGAAAACTCGCAGCTACGCGGTTGGCGGAGGGGTTGGGGGTATGGGGCGGGGTGAGGCTCGAGGATCTCCAAAGTCATTGTTGCGCGCCGATCTCGAGGGTTTATTTGGGATCGGTCAATCCGCTCGAGCTCCTCACGGCCATAAAGCCAATAGTTAATGTTGTTTATTACCGCGGTCAAACCTCTTGTTCTGGTGGGCCGCGGAACGGCGGACCGCCGCGGACGCTCGTAAAAATATACGAGCGCGAGGCGGCGGGACAGCGAGGGTTTATACTGGATTGGGGTTGGTCGTGGAGGGGTTGTCGCGGGAGCATAAGGATCGAAGACCCGGGGGCTCTCCTCGTAAATCATGTATTTTAAAAGCCGTCATTAATCGAGGACGTTGGTCCTTAGCGTGTCGTAGGCTTGTCTTTACGATTGCCCGCGAGTTGGCCTGTCCCCGACAGTTATTAAGAGCGAAAAGTGATTAATTATTGCGATAGATTTATGAAGACTCGAGGACTATTGGGGATAGCTTTGTTTTTATCTCGGAGTAATGCCATTGCTTTGATTAAGGACGCCTGGAATGTCATCCCTAAGTCTCGAATTATATTATCGATTGTATTGATATCGAGTGTATTGCGGTAAAAGTACGAAGTTCAATGGAAAATAGGCCGATTAATTTTCCGCTTGTCATTTACACCGACAGCTTTCGAAGATAGTGAAAATAGGTTTTTTCAAATCGTCCTAGAAATAAATTAGGTGACGCGAGTGGCGCGGTATAAGGCAAGAGAGACGTACGTAAGTTTGAATCGAATGAATTATGCGAGCGCTGAATAAAAATGTATGGGACATTACGGCGGCGTATCTCTGATTTAAGTTTACCCCAGTTTAATTTGATTTAAGCTAAAGCCAGAGAGAGATAGAGATAGAGATAGAGATAGAGAGAGAGAGAGAGAGAGAGAGAGAGATAGAGAGAGAGAGAGAGAGAGAGAGAGAGAGAGAGAGAGTGAGGGAGGGCGAAAGATAAGACATTGCGAATTATTCAATAGGTGTATTGTCTCGCTATTCTCTTGAAACAAATTGTTTTGGTGCTTAAGTACTTCTTACGTACTCCCAGGAATATCTACTGGGCTCGACCCTTCACGCATACATATACACATCGGTCCTCGAAAAATTAACAAACGCATCATCATCAGGCCATGTGAAGTAATTTTATAATGCTTTTTCTTGAGCACGACTTTGCGTTTTTTTACACTTCGAACTTGCCATTTCCTCTTAAATTCAAGCGTTCGAGGCGAAAAAGGGCAGCTCTGGGCTTGTTGGCTAAGGAGACGGATGCAAAGTGAAAGGACCCGAGGCGAAACAAAGGAGAGCGAAAGAGAAAAGTCTTGGGCAGTTTCGACCGATACTTAGCGAGCTTCTCCTGCTTTATCGAGCGTAAAAGTATCGCTCGTCCCTCCGTTGGCTCCCTTCGCGGGCGCGCGCGCGCGCGCGCGCCCACGAGCCTTAAGATAATAATAGCCTATGTTAGGGCATCGCTGTCGTTGACAGTGTCGAAAACACAGGAGGACGAATGGGAGTCGATTGGCGGGGTCGAGAAAAAAGCCGAGCTCCCGAGGGTGGACTGTGTTTTTCGACTGGCGCTCGTTTCTCTTCCCGGCGAACAATTTCTCTTACCAGACTTTTCCATTCTCAAAGCATTCGACAATTTCCGCGAATGTTTTCAGAAGTAATGGATTTAAATGCACTTTTTATATAAAATGCGGACCAACTGTAAAAGTGTTTAACTTTGCAGATGATAATATCTTATTCCTATCAAATTTTACTTTTATGAGCTCTTTCATTGCGTTTCTCTACTTACGCGAATAAAAATAATAATAATAATAATAATAATAATAATAATAAGTATATGGTGTTGCTTGGTCTCGGCGGTTGAAACGCTAAATATCTCCGATTTGCGTAAATCGAGATAAAGGTTTTCATTACATCGAATCAATTTGATATTATTGTGCTGTTAGGAAACTCTTGATAAATGAATAAATAAATTAATAAATAATACATACGAATTATCATCATATTATCCCGAGTATTTAGAATTATCGTGCTTTCTGTGCACAATATTCGTTAATATTCGATAATTTCTACTTTCGTATCAATAAAACACCACGTAAATTAATTGTTTTGGGAGCATTATTACTAATACATGAATTTAAATATTCTATGCATACATATATATATATATATATATATATATATATATTTGATAGCACTGGAACAAAAGTTTACATTAGCATGAAATGAATATAACTTTGTATGCAATCTGTCATGAATTTTTACGCGAATAATATATATACTCGAAGACTCGAAGAATTAGCTTGGAACGCATAAAATTAAATTTTTTTATCCCATTCATAAATTTCAATAATGTAAATGCAATTTAACCATTATATTCAGAATTTCATTTTTCAAGAATTTTTCATTTATTGGAGCGAATACTCATCGAATAATAAAGTCGATATTAATTCTCATCAATACCATCGATAGCCACACAATTTATGGATGTGAAAATGTCAAGCGCCTGAAATTATCTTCCATTAAACCGTAAAGCTCTAATTTTTACAAGCTGAGTTACAAGTCCTCGATATAATAAAGTTAACATTCTTCAGCGCAAGTTTTCTAATACCTATACGATTATAATTTCTTATTTTTGTTTTGTTTTCTATTGTATTGTTTTATTTTGTTTTGTTTTGTTTTGTTTTGTTTTGTTTTGTTTTGTTTTTTTTTGTTTTATTATTGAATCGTCCAGACCAGCGACTCCGTCCCCGCTACGGCACCGATCGACCAATCGGCTCCTATCTCATTTTCAGGGTGACGTTCGTTTTTAGAATAGTCCTTCGAAAGTTAAGTAGCAAGGTCAGGCGCTTCCTCGAGAAATCGATTTGGCCAAGTCATGCGCTCATCCGGGCACAAAATTATCTCTCACTCTCCGACCACTTACGCATCCTATTTAAGATTAAGGAGCCTCGCGCTTGAGGCGGAAAAAGAAGGATACTTTCAATTTTCATCGATGACCGAATTTCGTCCCTATAAAAATTATCCTCGCTGCCTTACAGCACCCCGATCGTGTTTTTTTTTCTCCAAATTTTTCTTCACTCCTAACTCTCAACGGTCTTTCACGTCGCTTGCTTGAAAAATTTTTTTATGGATTCTCGAGCCACTGTAAAGACGTGCCGGATACTTAATTAGTAGATAACCAAATGTTTAATGGACAGGGACATTTCTTAGCTCCATGAAAATGATGATGGCTGTAATCGATGAGATAAGAGAGAAAAATAAATTAAGCATTGATTGAAGCGAATCGATCGATCGATTTATTATATAGAAACGAGTGCTCATTTAGGTTATACTAAAGTACGAAACCACGTGATTTGTTTGTAACTAAGTGTGACACGAGTGGTATTCGTGCGCATTCTTACTACCTAAACTCTTGCCACTAATGAAAAGAAAAACCGCGCTCTTGAAGCAAAAAGTAACGAGCCCACGCTTCCCGACAAAGTATCGTAGTGATCTATAAAATTTTCCGGCACAGACAATGGCGGCGCAAGGAATAGAAGAGAAGCGGAAATTCCGCGAGACTTAAAAGCCATCATAAATAAAGTCGAGTTTAATTGTAACGTTTCTAGTCGACGAACGCAATGCAACGGAGCCCCAAGGATCCTTAAGGATAACCGTAAGCGAATAACGAGCCCAAGGCTGAAGATGTAAGAGACGGCAGCTAAGGGGTGGGGGAGTAAAGAAAAAATCGAAAGAGTAACGCCCCATCCCCTACCGGCATTTTTCACGGTGTCGCGACCAAGAGAAAGAAATAATAAGACGAAGGGAAAAAACACTGGAATAAGTGTGCTCTAGATGAGTTGGAAGAAGTGCGGGAATCTGTCTTGAGAGCGTGAAAGTGAACGAGAGGCAATTTAGGAGATTTCTAAGAATGATGATTCAAATATACCTTTAAAGATGATGCATTTTCAGTTTCGAGGGAGAAGAGGATCGTGAAAATTAAGTCATTTGGCGGGGCATTTGGAGTAACGAGGCCTATTTTATGACCGGCTTGCTTAGAGCGATCTTTGAGCATTGAAGTTATATTTCAGAATGTATCTATCCGCTAATTTGTAACATTTCATTTCATGAGAAGAGGAACAAAGAAAGGCATTAATTGGAAAATTCAAGGGATCGTTCAATGGGGATGGAGGCTCGATTTCATAAATATTCCTTTGCTTTCGTGCGTTCTGTTTACTCATAAGGTATAATATTTTAGGATTTCGCTCGCTGAACTGTCGAAATAGGAGCAACAACCATTGGATTAATCGATCCTTATTTATAATGAATAGACCGTAATTTAATTTATAAGCCTAAAGAATTATACAAAAGCACATGAATTACAAGCGATATCCATCATAAATCTTAATTTGACGTTGGCAAAATCGGTAGATCCTGGTCAATTAGAAAAATATTATTCACCATCGCAAAAACTCGAATGCTCTTCTATTTTTACAAAATCAATTGCGTAAGCGTACAATGTGCAGAAAATTTAAAGGAACGATCGATTCGTTTCAAGTTTGCATTTAAATTTTAAATTTCAAATCAAAGTCACTTGTTTGTATTGAAACAAACTTACCGATAATCAGAATGGCTGAACTTATTCCTCGTCCAAGTTTCAAATTAAATGCACAAACTCAACGTGACAGATGAAAGACATTAATTATTTATTCAGTATACATAACTTATAATATTTCCCAATAAATAAGCATTGATGATAATAATAAGTAGCGTCGACCGGATTCGCTTGCAATCGAAAAACAATGAGAAGAAGAAGCAGAGGTAATAAATTAGCATACTCGAGGTGAGAAAATAACTCGCAATATCCGCAATAATAAGCTGGCAAGAAAGGACCGAGTAAGAAAAAGATAATAGATATAACAACCCCTCCACCCCTCCCCGTACAACGTTCATCAGTTTCGCTCTTTCACAAATTTTCGCCGTAAGGAGATTTTGCGCGATTCTTTTAACGCGCGTGGGGCGGGGGGCGGGGCGAGGGGGGACGAAGGAGTCAGCAGACGACGATGCGAGAGCGCGCTTCTGTTAGTGTAAGAACGAGAGTGAGAATAGAGTGACGAAGAAAGGGAAAAGGAGGGAGTGAGAGAGAGAGAGAGAGAGAGAGAGAGAGCGCCGCGTCTTTTCCGCCGTATTTCTTGCTTAATTACCCAGGAGTTGTTTTTCAACGGTCCCTCGAACCACAAACTCTGCCACGCGTTCACGGAAACGACATGAAATATTCAAGGATCCGCCGACTTTACGGCGCAAGACGTCCTCTCCCCCCCCCCCCCCCCCCTCCCTCACCCGAGCCACCATTTACTCTGCCATCCATTCTTCTCACTCGCTCTTGCCCTGTATATCTACAATCTGACTGAGAGGCATTCCTTCGTTATTTCACTCCTCTTTTTTCATCGCTGTGAAAATCTTGTACTTCGCAGGTTTACACGATTTTCACTAGAGCTTGCATTCCGATGAGCGGAGGTAAGTTTTCTGACGAGAGCAGCTCCTCGATGTAAGATTTTTTTCTAACGAGCGCCGTAATTTTCGGTCGAAAGTACGCTACGTCTACTAAGGGCTTTCTTTTTACCTGTACGTAATTATGAATGTGGCAATCATTATTGGTCGTTGGATACTTAGGCTCAATTGAAGAATTAAACGTATTTAATGTATTGAGCGCAATGAGCGTAAAAGCATTAACTAATCGGTATTTAATAAAGAGCAATATCACATCACTGAGGTGTAATGTAATAATGCGTATCAGACGTGTGAAATGTTATTATTATTCGACATATTCTTGATAAGAATGCATTATATAGAAGCAACTATTAGTTTTCAAAAAGTTAAATGTTCATTATTATATGAAATTTTCAGGCTCCCGTAAGATCGAATAATTTATTTAGTTTATCCTAACTCTTCATCATAACAACAACAACAACAACAACAACAATAACAACAACAATAATGTATAAACTGTTAATTAATAAAGGTAATTAATAAATATTATGAGAAATCAAATTAATTAATGATCAATTGTCATTACGAACTAATATAATCATTGTAATATATTTTTCTTCTTAATTAAAAACATTGAGAAAATTTGATGGATAAATTAATTGAGCAAGTAGTAAGGCAATGAGTTGAAATATTAATCAATAATCATTAAACTTTAAATCTTGCAATTACTTTAAATCCTCGATAAGATATCATGTTTATAATTTTAAATCGGATATGTAGTAATGTAATATACATTTACTTATTCGTAAGTTTTCCATCATATAATTTACGCTCGTCTGATCAAACTATTAATTTTGATGGAAATAAATTTTTAATTGAACAAAAAAACGCAAAAGGTCTGTGAAATTTTGATTATTGATTTATTTATATATTTATATATAAATATACAAGTATAGGCTAATAAATTTATAAATTTAGTAAAATAGTTCACGTTATAATTTATAATTACAATTAATTACTCATTTATGAATAATTAACATTACTTTCATTAAAATCACGCTTACAGTTATTTACAAATTTTCAGTTAAAGAGTTAAAAAGCAAAAAAAAAAAGAACAACAATAAACTGTCATAAACGTGTTAAGACAAAAAGGACATAGATATTTCGTCAAATAATTCTATTATTTTGGGATAAACTAGCCTTACCTGCCATTATGTTATACGATAAATTACTCAATTTTACCACATATTATGAAATTTCTAATACACTATTTCTATTGCACTAAAATTTCCGTAAATACTTTTTTTTAACGTCTGTCTTAATATTTAAAATCAATTTGATAAAGAATTGAAAGTATATTGCCTGCTTGATCAATTTCATTAAAATAGAGTTTTATTAAATTTTTCCTAATGCTTCGTTCTTTCAAAAGCCCTTTTTTTTCACAATTCAACTGTAAACCAAGATTTTTATAACAATTTTTGTTACAGAGCTTATCAAAACTTTTCTACAGAAGTCGCTTATTACTTTTTAACAGTTTTAGTTTTAGTGACTTTAAAGATTATAAAAATAAAAAAAATAAAAAAAAAAATAAAAAAAAATAAAAAAAAAAAAAAATAAAAAAAATAAAAAAAATAAAAAATAAAAAAAAATAAAAGAAAAAAGGGAAAAGGAAATAAATCTTTATGAAAGTCCGACCTGATCGTTGTACATAAAAATTATTACTGCTGGAACGAGCGTACTATTAATATATTTTCCAAGGCTTTTTTTCACTTCAAATAATGATCATATAAATTGTTTTCTCCCTTACACGGCACGAAAAATATAGTAACTAAATTATGCCTTAGGCGAGTACCATTTGTATGTACGAAGGAAAGGTGAACAAACGACACTCTGTATGGCGTAATACATACGCGCGCATATATGGAAACAGGAGGTATACAAAGGATACGAGATGTGCTGAATTAAATGGGAAATCCTCTCCAATTCTCAATTCAGTCGCTGGGCGGAATCGTCGAGTAGCATTACGTAGTAGTGGACGCATTCAAGAAGATATGCGAATAATGGCGCGATTTCGGTGCGTTCGTTTTCTCTCTCTCTCTCTCTCTCTCTCTCTCTCTCTCTCTCTCCCGCTCGCTTTCTCCCGCTCGCTCTCCCTCACCCTTCCTATTATTCTTCCGATAGACACGAGCTAACATATTCTTCTTTTCCTTTGCCTTCGACGTATTTCCGACCGCTATGATTTTTTCCATACTTTTTCGATTACGTCCTGCTTTTCACTCCACTTCCTTATTACATTTTTTCCTTTCGGATTATAACTCGCATTCGTCAATGTTGTTTAATTCTAAATCATCATGAATTTCCGTATCATAATTGATATTGCAATGCAAATTCTATATTCATTCGAATATGCTATTTTTGGGGTATTTTATTAGATAATTTATTTGAAATTATCAGCACGATGACCGACGATACCATTGTCTATCCTTAATTTTTATTTTATTCGTCAAAGAATAAATATAATATGAAAAATAATAGCGTAAAAAAGACGTACATATGGACGATATAAGAAATATATAAATGTAAGAAAAGTATAAAGAACTTACACCGTAATGTTGCGAATGAATAATTCTTTATTATTATTATTATTATTTATTATTTATTATTGTTGTTGTTGTTGTTGTTATTATTATTATAATATCGAACTTTTTCGAATTATTCTCCTTTACAACAGTGTACGGACTATACAAAATAATTTAGCTATTCGCCATGCAAAATTAATAATCCTTAAAGCTCCACTTATTATTACGAACATCGATATATTGTTAACAAGATAATAGGCGAATTAACGAATATTAACTCGAATTAAATGTAAAGATAATTGCCAAAGTTATTACCTCGCTAAATTGAAATCTGAATAATTTAAGGCAATGCTTCAGCATTAAGTGCTTTTTCACTAAATCACTAATCATCCGAATGCCCCAGTAGTGGCGAATTTGTATATTATGATTGTGAAAAAAACTAATCCACCGCGTTAACATTTAATCCAACGAGCATTACAATTTTTTCACAATATGACACTTACTCGTCCATCAATATATCATATTAGCCAAACTCACCTTGATAAAACGT
>NW_011948412.1:7692886-7698961 GCF_000503995.2 Ceratosolen solmsi marchali
CGTCGTGTGCCTCGACGTCTCTGGACCTAAGGGAACCAGCACTTTCAGCTTCTCGAGGCAATTCCTGAGGTGGGCTCTCCTACAACAGAAGAACCAAAACATGCGATTAAGCGATTGCACCGTGAAATTTTATCTCGGTAGAATTATCTTTGTACATACTATCGGTGCATTTGCGTTGGAGGTAGGAGATTCGATTATATTTTGCATCCGAATGATGCTGGTGAGACTGATGTATTTCATAGGGCATTAAGTGAACAGAGTACGAAATAGGTGGGCGGGCTTCTGTACAGAATGTGGGCAGGCAGAAAGAAGGGAGCCGTTGAGAGAGAGAGAGAGAGAGAGAGAGAGAGAGAGAGAGAGAGAGATAGGGATGAAAAACATATTCATCCCTATTGAAAAATTTTGATTAATTATCTGTTCGATGGTTACCATTCAATGTGCACTTGCAAAGTCCGTTTTTTCAATTTGTTAATACCGAGTTTATGCGCTGAGAGGTCGAATTTTGCAGTGTTAATTAAACGAAAAATATTATTACCATCTCTTTTTTATTTTTTTTTTCGTTTTTTATTTTTTCTCTTTTTGGGGGGGGGGGTGGTGGTGGTGGTGGTGGGGGTGGTGGTGGTGGTGGTGGTGGTGGTGGTAAATAAGGGAACCGACTGTTAAAATAATTGACGGGGGGAAACATGCCGGGATATTATATATTCTGTTAAATCGCTCGAACGAGGCTCGAGAATCATGATTTCCAATTATGTACGAATAACCGATAATACAAACTAAAGATACATAAAGAGCGAAAGAAATGCGCCGCGTATGGTTCGCCATATCAGTGCGACTTTATAATCACAAGTGCGAAAGTAAAACTTATACGGGACGCAGTGGATTCGATGTCAGTGAGCGGGAAAAGTGAAGAATGGCGGCACTGCAACGCACGGCTCCGCGAAAATCTCCAAACATTCATTGACGGCGGTGTCGCTCGTGTATTGTGCGCTCTAATGAAAAAGATAAACCGTATTGTTCACGCCGCTCCTTGATAAATAATATCCCCGGCAAACTTTTGCCATCGAAATTTCCCTAACAATAGTTCTTGGAGCGACGCGCCCCTGAATTATTTCGGCCGTCGCAATCTATTTTCCCGCGGCAAGGAGGAGGGAGGAAAGAAGAGGCGCAGTATCAGAGCAACAACGCACAACCCGCAGGAATAATTTCCGAATGATTCGCGCGCTCCTGCTCGTATTTCACGGGTATTTATCGTTAGTGGCGGCGCGTTCGCGCGACTAATGGCCCGTGATCGCGTCGATAACTTGGCTGGCAAGCGCTTCTTTTGTTTTTTTTTCTTTCTTTATTGTTTCGTTTTGTTTTTATTTTTGTATTTGGTTTGTTTTGTTACTCGCGTAAGCTAGCCTGACTCATCGTACCCACTGTCACCCCGCCAATCCATCGCCGTCCTGGCCTTTCACGTCGCACCGAAAGCATCGACGGCACGCACCTTGTCTGTTTGGAGATAGTAGTAGCTCGTAGCTTGTAGCTCGTAGCTCGTAGCTCGTGTTCCTTTTTCCTTTTTCTTCTCGCCTCCGACTCGTTTGCCCGAGGGTCAAATGAATAAACAGACTGCATCCTCGACGGGGGAATAGAGGGGAATACCGTTCGAAATAGCCTCAAGAATTAATTCTTACTTTGTGCTGAGATAAAGGAACAGATTTTTTTTTTTTTTTTATCGACTGTGAGCAATTAGCAATCATTGTACGCTGTCGCGTGTATTAGCGACAAGGATTAAGCATTCGTCAGATTCTTTTCATTCTTTATTTTCCGTTTTTTTTTTTTTGTTTTTTTTTTTTTTTTTTTTTGGAAAACTTAATAAAAGCAATAATTTTCATCGTAGTCGAGAAACTTAATAAAAGCAATAATTTTCATCGTAATTTCTTTTGGTGGTTTCAAAATTTTCTCAATTTTATTCTTTATTCATCATAATGTCAAATGCTTATTCGTACGCGTTAGTCCTGTACTACGTCTTTGCATCTCTTTCGCCTCGTAATAAATTTAAAAAGCAACGAATGACGGATGATTTAAATCTGATGGATATCCTTTGTTAACATTTTACGTTAAATCAAGCAATACTCGTAAAATGTACGAGAATCCTATTAACGTTGTTTTCTGCTTTTAATTAATTTGGTCGAAACGAGTGAACGCAGAGTACATATAATTTACGTGAAATATAGCTTTCTTATTGCCTAAAATGTCGCTTCGTTCAATGAGAAAATGCAGATGAAGGGGGGGGGGAGGAAGTAAGTGAAGTTGCTTGGAATAATGTATCACCGACCATGAAATTTGTTTATTGTAAATATTTTTATTGAATAAAGCGACGATTCTCGTAGCGCGAATTTCTATTTCATCTGATTTATATGACTGAACACTAAAATCGGAATGCTCCTTTATTCTCCTTTATTTTGAGTGCCATTCCTCGAGAGCAATCCTTGCCAAAATACGACACGATATCGAATTCTTTTTATCGAACTTTTATCTCACTTCTTTTCCTCCTATTTAGCCAATTTCCGGCGAATCTCAGAGTTCAGAGATTGCGGAAGTGGAAAATCTACATTTATGACGTTGCCAATAAAGATTTTTAAGCTTTTTTCTTTTCTTTTTCTTTCCTTCTCTTTTTACTTTATTCTCGTTCGATTGGCCACTTTCGCGAAACATTTTTGAAATATGATTCCGGCACTTATTAAAAACCTATCGAAGAAATTTCACGAGTCATTAAACTCCCTGCTACAAAATATGCGAAGTGACTTACATAAATACATAAATGTGCGTGGAATTGTCGGATAGGGACAACATTATTCGTTATCGGGCAGCAAAAAATGTTTTCGGCCAAGACAAATTGTTAATTACGCATTTTGGGCCAAAACAGCGAGTCGGCGGTCCACGTGTCATTCATTCGTCGGACGGCAGCTCATTGCGTTTTTCTCACTTCAAATCCACCTCACTATTCTCAGTTTGAACCTCCTTTGAATATTAAATATGGATAGAAAATAAAAATCTCCGGCATTAGGCCGATAGATGACGAGTAAAGGACAGACTGCACGTTAAAACGATATAATTGATTTGATTGATATTTGAAGAGGCATCGATTCTTGTCCAACATCAATCATCCAGCAGCTCCATACAAAATACAAAGGCTCAATCACCAGTGTAATAACATGTCCCATGCGAAAATTGAAAATTGCTTTCATAATTGCGTGTGCCGTCGCGCACAGAGAGACTTCCTCCCTCTACGTGGAAAAAAAACAAAAACAAAAAATCGATGCCACATTGAAGCCTGTCTCGGGAAAAAAGAACTTTCGGGAAACTGCCCGCGCCGGAGGAAAAAAAGTTGGGAAAAAGGGAGAGAGCAGCGGCCGTTAAACAAAGCGAATTACAGGGAGAAGGAGAGCGAGTGAGCCAGAGCGTTCGAACTCGCGTCCAGTCGAAATTGGCAATTTGCAAATTTCTCGCCGCGTTCCCAGCCGCGTAGCCGCCCGCGCAGACGGACATGCGCCATTAAAGGTGTTTAATTATATGTTTATACGCGGTTTACTGCTCTCGCAGTGCCTGCCATCCCTGGAAAACTGTAATGGCGTTGTGGGTGTTAGTGAGGTGAGGCGGAATGGGGTGGAGTTGGTGGATAGGGGCGGTAGGGAGGGGCGGTGGGGAAGGATTTTGCGGGGAGGGGTGGTGGGGAGGGATGGTGAGGGTGCGTGCGTGCGTGCGTGCGCGCGCGCGCGCGCGTGTGTGTGTGTGTGTGTGTGTGTGTGTGTGTGTGTGTGTGTGTGTGTGTGTGTGTGTGTGTGTGTGTGTGTGTGTGTGTGTGTGTGTGTGTGTGTGTGTGTGTGTGTGTGTGTGTGTGTGGAGGGGGGGGGGTGGGGGATGGGTGGAATGGAGGGCTATCGAGTTAAGCCACCCCCTCGAACGGTAGCGGCTGGCTGGAAGGCAGTTTGACGCGAGCCGAGTGCCGGGCTTCTGTGTGAGTGCCCCGGGGGTTATAAATTCAAGCTGTAACGCATGGGCGCGTGTGACATCCGTGTGGGGAGCCGCGGCTAAGTAGGCACACGGAGATGTGCGCGCGTGTGGCTTGGTGCGTGCGCGCGTCCGCGGGTTGAAGCGAGAGTGACGCTCGGCATTGGCGTTTTACGAGAAACAATAAGCCGGTTCGGAATTAATGACGTCATGAAATGGTATTGTGTCCTCGGTTGCACGCGAATCTTCCCCCTCCGCCGAACTTCGCGTTATGCCCCACGGTGCCGCGCGTTCTTCAAAATTCTCCGCTTTCTCTCGTTGCAATAATTTTTCCTGCCCTTTCATAATTCAAATGCGCGGCGGAGATTAATGGGCCAGGGACGAATCGACGGATTATTTATTAAAATCGGTTTACAATTGGGTGGCCATTAAGAGCGAGAAAGGCAATACGTGTGTAATAGCGATAATCTAGCCCCCTTCTATCCCCCTCACCTACCACCATTCCACTTCCACGGAAGGCTGTTTACATGCATTTGGAATGTAATTGCAAAGTCTGGCAGAATCTAAGCGGCCAGGCCCTAAAAGATCGGGATGAAATCGGCAATTGTTGCGCGGATTACAGCTATCGGAAATAAAAATAAAATATCCTGATGGGTATTTGGAATTGTCTCCTCGGGAAAATGCCAATTTGGAAATTCAGAAATGGGGATAATGTGACCGTGCCGATAGTAAGATTATCAACTATATTATTGGATGTAAATTACAATTTAGCATATTTTCCTCGTCTTTCATACTTGATAATGCAAATAAATTACTTGGCATAATGTCATAATAATTCTAAAGGATATGAATTAAGAGAGGAAAAGGATGTTACTCTAAGGATAATCAACGTCCAATTCCCTCATTTAATGTCTATTGCTTTACCTTTAAGCCATAGCGAGACTGCGAATTCGCTATTCCCAGTACGATAACTGTTTGTCTCTTCTCCCTCGCTCCCTCACTCACTCTCCCCCCCCCCCCTCTCTCTCACTCTCTCTCCCTCACACACCCGTGCAAGCAAGCGCACACTCACATATAGTTGCGCTCACTCTATAATACGCTCTCACATACAATATAATGCGGTTGAATAACGTAACCGATAGTCTATATTATCGCTTTTTGTAGGAAATTGTTAAGGAAATGAGAAAAATATGTAAAGATAAGAGATTTGTCGCGATAATTCAGCCGATAAAGTTTTATGTGAGCTTGTCATCAGCCGATAGGGCCATGAAAATATATATATATATATATATATATATATATATATATGTATATCCATCTATTCGATAAAAATGAAGACGAGGATATTTTCAGGACATTGTACGAAGATGAATACTAACGGTAAGTGGATCTATTAACCTGTAAAATAAAAACATCGAGTACCGAATATCAAATACCGAAATATCAATTAATAAAAATTAAGCCGGCGATTCAAATGTTGTTGTTTAGTTTTCAATTGTAATGTTGTTGATTATTATTTTATGACTGTGGCCGTGTTAGCGCTACTCATTCCCTACTACAAAAGTACATTTATTAGCAATTTTCTAAGGACAATTACGACTTTCGAGGCGAACGAGTAGTGGCCACTGATAGTAACCACGATCCTCTATAATGTAATTTATTATTCAATGTTCACATATTTGAAAATTCAAATACTTGCTCAATCCGTACTAATAATAATAATAATGGCGGACGAACCCAATGGGATAATATCTTATTTCTAATGGGTGTTTTTCTAAACTAGCGAAATTTAATATAAACCGCTTCTTTATTGTTAGCACCACTAATAAAGAATATAATAGTTTTGTAAATAATACATCGACATAAATTGTATGGTTTTTCATGCGAATATTCATTAAGTCTCGTTTGTCTCTCTAAATGCAGATAAAAACTAATGCTCTCCGCCAACTTTATAAAGTAACGTAAGAACGAAATATTTCACATCTGGATAATATTTCAATCGTTTAACGTGGCTTCCAGTGAAAGGCAAAGTGCTCGCCGAGGAGGTGGAGGAGGAGGAGGAGGAGGAGGAGGAGGAGGAGG
>NW_011948412.1:7699054-7707315 GCF_000503995.2 Ceratosolen solmsi marchali
GAAGAATAAAAAGATAAATGCTCGAGGAAGAAAAAGGAGGAGCAGGAGGAAACAAAGCTAAAACACGCCGACACAAAGGGCCGTGGAAACGAAGTTGCCGGCAACGCCGGCATAAGCAGCTTAAGGTCGCCTTCGCATTTAAAACTCCAACTCATTCGTAATCAGGCTCGCTCAGCACGCCCCTCCGTATAAAATAATGGTACTGGCACCAACCAGCGGATGACCAATGACGAGGAGGCGAGGAGGTCGGTCGCTCTGTTTCGTCGGGCGGCGCGTTTCCCCCGCGGGACAAAACTCAGTCGCTTGAATTATTGAACGAGTATTACGATTCGTCTCGGTGCAATTTCTTCGTTAAAGAGCGGCCGAGGTGCCCCTCGGGGTACCCCAGGATCTTATCCTCCGCCGTGGCGCCACGTGTAAGGACTCGCGGAGGTGCTCATTCTCCCCACATTAGCGACGCACTCGCACTCGCGCTCGCCTACGGGCCTTTCCTCCGACGACGCACAAGGCTTTTCCACCAAGATTGTCCAACGGTCTGCAAAATTTCACGCACATTGGCATTTGTCGAAATGGCGCACCTCCAAAGTTCCACACGCAAGCACGATATAACCTATCTACAAACGCACTAAATTTTCTATATACCTCCATAACGTCGTGCTCCTTAAGTTTTCAATCTCCTTGTCTCATTGTTCATTGTTCGTTGCTCATCTCTTCGTTTTCTCTCTTCCTACCTCCCGTACCTCATCCTAGCCCCCCTCCCCTTTACTCCCGCCGCCACTCTACCACCACCCCAACCCCTCCCCCATTCGTACCTCCCGACCACCATCATCTACCGCTCGCTCGTTTCTATTCCATTTCATTGTCTATCATAAGCATAGGCGTAATTCGGTGCAGTTCCCAGAGCAATTGGAATTGATCCTAAACGAAGCGCACTTTGAAGCTAATTCCCGGCCTGTTTAATGCTCTTGGTGAAGGGTACGCATCTACTTAGAGCATCGTAGCGACTAGCTCGAGCACTTCTCTTTTTAATGCGTAATACCAAGTTCGGTGCTGCGCTCCCAAGTTATAATGACTTTTAGAGCGGCAAAATTGAAAATATATTCAAGGACTTAGTGTACGCGCAACTCTATTATATTACCGAGGCGCTATTGCAATATTTATAAGAATATTCTCATGTTAAGATGAAGAAATTCAATGTTAATCCAATGATACGATTAAGCGATGTATTTTTATTATTAATCGAAATTATAAAAATATCCTCAATGACGATAGGCCGAATAATGATAAGGACGAGTTGTGCTGCAAACATCTTGGAATATAAGAATGGAAAAAAAAAAAAAAAGATAAAAAAAAAAAGAAGCTTATCCTTGTTGAAATATAAATTAATAAACGAGTCGCTCTTTATTTGTATAAATGGAGTACGTTGAATTACTACTAACCCCCCCCCCCCCCCCCCCCCTCCATTTTGGGAAGATGAACTCGAAATGCATAGGCAATTAATTCCACGTAACGCGCATAATGCTATTATTTATAAATAAATTAGCAGCTCGTATTTTTTGTTTGCCAAGTAATTAACGTCTCCATGTCGTTGAAATTATTCCTAATTAAAGAAATTACTTTCTAGCGGAGCATGATGCAATATTCTATCCTCGACGGTATCTGAAATTTATATTGAAACAAAGATGATCAAACAGTCTCTCTCCCCTGTCTCTATCTCTATTTCTCCTAGTTGATGCTGCTGCTGCTGTTGCTGCTGCTGCTGCTGCTTCTGCTACTCTCGAAGCAGTAACGTAGCGAGGCGCCTCCGAGGCCCTTGAGCATCATAAATTCATGTCGAGCCAGGAGCCAGCCCCGTCTTTCCTTCTACCCAAGGATAAAAAGAACCTAGACACTAACTAAACAATGTACATAGATGATGGGGTAGCGGAAGTGCTTCGGTGTTAAAAACACAACGGAAGTGAATAGGAAGGACGAGTCTCGTGAAAAGCGAAGAAATAAAGTCCATAATCCTCGAATATGTCGTTCCAATTGATGCTTTTACATGGCTACGACAATATTCTCTATTCGATATGCAAGATATTACATGCGAACGTATTTTCATATGCACAATTTGCTTCACATTGTACACGCGATGTCTATATTATCCTGCACTTATTCATTCGGCGAATTAACGTATTAGCGTGAATTTCAAGGATTTCGATGCATTATGCCAAGATTTTACGATTGCTGAAGAGAGCGCATGAATATTGTATCAACTTTGCTTTACTTTGTTTTAAAGCGAAAATGAAGTAACAATTTTACATTGGGGGAGGTGTATTTACAAAGAGGAAAATCAAAAGTGTTGGTTGAAAGTTTATTACGTTCGCTTGCTAATGCTGACCTCGACTAATTCACATCCTTTCTGTTACATTGTTCCTAAGTATTTTGTGTAATTTCTAATAAGTTTTAACCCTAGAATCCATTTCTTGGTACCATCATTTAATTAAAGATAAGTGCAGTCACAATACAAGAAGGGGGATGGTGGCGCAATATTCGTCTATTACAGAGAGATTTCGTTTGTGCGCGCGTGTATTGCGTGTATGACGTAAAGACAGAGAGATACAGAGAGACAGAGAGAGATACAGAGAGACAGAGAGACAGAGAGACAGAGAGAGAGAGAGACAGAGAGACAGAGAGACAGAGAGACAGAGAGACAGAGAGACAGAGAGACAGAGAGACAGAGAGACAGAGAGACAGAGAGACAGAGAGACAGAGAGACAGAGAGACAGAGAGACAGAGAGACAGAGAGACAGAGAGACAGAGAGACAGAGAGACAGAGAGACAGAGAGACAGAGAGACAGAGAGACAGAGAGACAGAGAGACAGAGAGACAGAGAGACAGAGAGACAGAGAGAGAGACAGAGACAGAGATAGATAGATAGATAGATAGAGAATGTGAGAGAACGTGGCACGAGGGATGGAGAGGGGGAAGAGGCTGTTGGATGGAAGCGCTGCTGGCGAGGCACGAAAATTACTCGCTAATTCTCCAACAAGTTTCTACTGGCTCGCGTAATACTCTGCCATCAGCCAGTGTCTTTGCACCAACTTGCAAGGTCACGTCTCTGGCCCCAGGGCGACTATGCATTACACGTCTATACGCGCATATGTATGCGTAAATTATAATGTACGTAGAATGGCGTAGTTGAGTCGAAGTAAATTTAAATTACTAAAATACATAGCGTGATGCTACTAAGTCTCTCTTTCGTACATAATATAGCTGATGGCGACGTTTTTCCGAATCTTGTACAGTTAAAGGAATACGCCAATTAGACGATCGAGTTACTTTCATTTTTTCAGTGTATGTTTTTTTATTTTCGTTTTAACTCGCTGTGGCGAGAGACGAGGGACCTGGTCGCTTACCAGTACATACCACTATAAAAGATTTCCTTAAGATTTTCATGACGATCGTCAGCTCGTGGCATTGAAATTTCGCGCTCACATCAAGCGTAACTTAATTTTACATCATCGTCATTTGATATTCGCGTAACGACCCTTGGCGATTGCGCATTATGCAACAATGTGGCGAAAGGAGAGGTCACGTTGCCTATAGGATTCGTAACGCATGCGCGTCACTCAAGCGAGCATAAAGCTGAAATATCTATACGTGATCGCTAAAGGAAGGTGTAGTTAATGCGCGTCCGATGTTCCATCGCAAAGGATGCAGTCGCAAAGGACGAAGTTGCGATACGCGAGGGCCCGCTGTGCGCAGACGTAATAAACGTAAAGTGGCTTCAAATGCGTAGCATCCCGACTATCCGTACGTTAATCCGTAAAAGTCCAAACTAAAGTAGCAGCTGGAAAAATAGTAATTCAGCCAGCTCACCGTGAAATTAAATTCTAAGCACGAGGGCAAAGCGGCAGCGGCAGCGGTAGCGACAGCGGCAGCGACAGATATGTCCTGCGGTATAGACGATGATAAGGGACTAGACGAGAGGGTCCAAGTGAGTTTGCCAGCGAGCGAGGAGAGATTTGCAAAGGCACCAAAGCCAGTGGAATAGCGCAGCGGCCATGAAAGGGAAGGCGAGCTCAGTCGAGGTCGCTCGCAGAAAGGAGCCCCCAGTCGAGTGTGGAGAAGCGTAACTTGTCGCGTTTATGCTTTAGCCAGTTACGCTAACTATATCGACTCTATACATACGTAAGCGGATCGACGCCTAGATGGGGTAGTTGGACGGGGATAGGAGGGTGGGAGGGGCGCTCCAGGAGGTTCCGAGTCCAGGCGTGGAGAGTTCGCGGGGGGTAAGGAGGCCAAAGAGGAGAGGCTAAGAGATCGAGGCTGAAACCGACGCTGTGATACTCTCGAGGATCTTGAGGACAAACAAAGAAAATGTACGTTCGCCCAGCAGCTCCTCAGACTCGGGAAATTGAATGATAAGGCGCGCGAGATAAGCATCGGGGCAACAAAGTTTTTGTCTAAAGATGAGCCCGCGCCGGTGAGATTTAATGAAGAGATTAGTCATTTAGGGACTTTATGACTGGGCTGCTCGAGCGGCGCAAACAATGAATGCAAAGATACGACCTGCCAAAACCATTGTTTTGGTTATTACTGGATAAGATCAGCAAAGTCGAGATCTTGGAGGTCGGCTATTTACTTGGCATTCGACATTGACGATAAACTTTAAAGCGCAATATCAAGTTTGTTAAATCGCTGAAAGCGATTGTCAACCTCGACTTCTTTATCCAATTGCGAGGTGAGCTTGGACGACCGAGTTTCCATAAATCCAAATAAAGCTCCCGGGACTATTTGGGGAAAAATGTGATGGATGGGACGGCCGAGCGCACGAGAGGCCATCGATAAACAATGACGAGGCCTTAATAATGTAAGGGCAAATATCGTTATAATTAAACTCCCAGGGTGCGAGGGAGTGTGCGCGGCTGTAAAGCCAGAGACAAGGAGATAATGAAGGAAAATTTGGGAAACTTCCGTGAGCGAGCTCGCACATTCGGCGGCGCTGGAATTTATCCGCGTTGCGACTGTGACACGCGCGACTTTGACGACAGGAGCGTCATGGCTCCGCGTTATGGCTCTGTCCTACTCTCGCAATCTACGGAACTTACGGAGTAATATACCGAGACCCTCTTCCACAAACCTTTGAGAGTTCTCGTCAATCCCACGAGGCACAGCTTGTGAAATAGTGAAAATGGAATGGCACGATCTGCCAAATACTCCAGTCAATATTTAATCAGTTTAAAATTGGAGATCGTGAGATATTTAGGTTGGATAGTAATTTAAGAAATGGTCAAGCCATGTGCGCGCATAATAATAGCATTGATGCGAGATAAATTTTCGATTGATCGTCCTTTAGTGTGGAGTGGTGGTGCAGCAGGGGCCGCTCCGCGTCCCTTGGAATTCGTCGGCGAGTTTTTTCTTTTTCTTTTTTTTTTTCCTTTTTTCTTACATTAATAATAGATTAATAAGATTCTTGATGTTATCAAATTGTATATTTTTATAATGCACAAAGATATACTGGATCGTCCACGAAAGCTAATATAAGAATTAACGAAAGGATTATCGAGCATTAGAATGCATTGTATGGATTTATGGGAAGCACAAGTGTAATTTGCGATATAAATAGAAGATGTAAAAGAGAGAGAGAGAGAGAGAGAGAGAGAGAGAGAGAGAGAGAAAGCCGAATACGTATTGGAGTTCGTCATGCTACCTTCCCGATTGTCTTTCGATCGTATATTCTTCCACATTTGCCATCCTTTGCCCTCTTCCTTTGTTCCCCCCCTCCCGCCACTCCTCGATTTTTTTGATCACTACTCCATTTCAATCTTCCTCACCCTCGCCCGTTATGCCTTGCAAGTCGATTTCAGATGAAAGGTAAGAGCGATTTTACGATTGCGGAGAAAACGAGGTGGAGTTGTGTACCGATTCTATCGGATATATACATACATACGCGCGCGCGCGTGCGCGCGCACACACACACACATATATATATGTATAAGAAAGCTATGATACCGAGTACCGTTTGAATATTTCTTTCCCTTCTTTTTGTTTAGTGGCTTATATTTTCCATCTCTTTCCCCCGGCCTTATCGTTTCTTTATCTCTCTTACCGACTAAAGTGCAGATATAACAAATTATTTTTACTTCGAGTAACTTAAACTTACATGCGCGTTGATAATAATTTTCTAAATTGTAGTGCATTATTTGCTTTGCGCACGATTGTTTTATAAAAGTGAAGAAAGGTATTATAACGTCGAGTTTTACGCCCGTTATTAACCTAGTAAAGCCCATAAAATTCTATGACAATAAAAAAAAAAAAGTAGCTACAAATAACAATGCGAATAAATATTTTATTATTTTAATTTTCTCTTTTCCTTTCTTCGTTTTTTTCTTCGTCTGTTTGTTTGTCTTTGCGCTTTTTAATGAACGTAATTATTCAAATTATTATTGCAAATATGAAATTTAATAAGCAGCTTAATCTTGCATTTCGATAATCTGCAACTTAATTTTTGATTTTCAGTTGGAATTAGCCGTCTTTGGTAGATTAAACACGTAAAGAGGACTGAGCATAAATCCCACGTGCATAAATTGCGCAATTGTAAAGAACTATTTAATTACTAGGCAAAGTTTTTGATTATAGAATGTATAGTTTACCTAGTGTTTATTAACATTGATAAACTTTGTCAGAGTCCCACATTTCTACATCAATTTTTTCTTTTTTTTTTTGTTTTGTTTTCTATTCCTTCTCCCTCTTCAGTACCATCGATAAGTCTCTATCTCCCCTTCTTGTATTTTTTTCGTTATCTGTATCCCACTATCATGTAATCGCACTTACTTTCCGTTTCCCTCACCTCGCCTCGACTCTATTGCTTCTTTTTTTCCCTCTCTCGAGATTTTCTCTGCTTTTTTATATCACGATGTAATATTCTGGCAGATGCACCATCCTCCTTCGCCGTAAATACTCCGACAGAGATTCAAGTTCCTGTAAAAGCCTCCGAGCGATTGGAATCGAGTGAAACTGAATGATTATGAAGGAGATGGCAAAACTTTTATCTATAATACTGTCGCTAGTGTATATGCTACTTTAAGCCTCCTATCCTTCTCTTTCACACGAGGAAATTTTCGTTGCTAACGCGCTAATTCCTCCTCCTCCTCCCCCGGTTCTACTAGTACGACTAGAACAAAATGGCGCATCGATGAAATCGACGATTATACACAAGCCCCAACTCTAATATTTTTCTCAATTTGATTAATAAAAAAAATCTAAATATTTCATTGTCCAATTTAGCGCAATAATTGAACATTAATACGCGCGTGCATTATTAGGAAAATTAGTCCTACATTAGTGTCACAACGAAGTCACATTGAAAATATTCATTATTTTTAAAATGAAAATGCAAAAAAAAAAAAATAAAAAAAATTCTGCACGATGAACGAAAAAAGAAAATACCAATGAACAATCAATGAACATTATCGCACTGACAAACGACATTAAAATCTTTTAATTATTGAAGAATTATTTATAGTTCTCCGCGAATAACGTATCCATGAACTCAATATCTTTATCAAATTGTACGTTAAGCGATCCGAGCACTTGTATGGAAGAAAAAAAAAAAAAAAAAAAAAAAAAAAAAAAAAAAAAAAAAGAAAAGGAAAAGAGAGAGAGAGAGAGAGAGAGAGAAATGGTGAAACAACGGTTTGAGAAACACAGCTGCTAAACTATAAGCTATTTTTAAATAATAACCGGCTGTGATATTACGAAATCCTTGAAATATCATTAAATCTCGATATGATATTTATTCCTAATAAACTCTATGGCCGCGAATAGCGCTTACAATAATAGGTAAAAGTGTAAAAGTGTTTAACGCTCGGTAGTTTGCCCGTTTCGCCGAAGCGATACGCTTATAAACTCCACGAAAATAACAAAACCACGATGACCTATACGCGTAAACTTTTTAGTTTGGATTTTCGTTTTAAAGCATCCGAAGCGTAGTGTAAGAAAATAAAACGGTTAGGCGATGAGCGAGAAAAGGGGGCAAGAAAAGAGATTGAAAAAACGTATTCGCAAAGTGGTGCTGCAGTCAGGCCGAGAGTTGCCACTTAAAATACGGCTTACGCAATCTTATTTTCGCGAAGGCTCGACGTCATATTATATACGTTCGCGAGCTCGCTTATATATGTATATCTAGGTCGAAGTGAGCGTTTGACCACGCGCGTGGAGGCTGCGCCGTTACGAGCGACGACGCTTAAATAGAAAAGAATAACGACGGATGGCGG
>NW_011948412.1:7707372-7708584 GCF_000503995.2 Ceratosolen solmsi marchali
GGGCTAAATAAAGGGGAAATCACTTTGCGCGGCTTTATCGCGAGACGATTATTATCGACGGGCGCGTCGATCGATTACACTACGGCAGCTCGTGATAATTCCGGCGAATAATGAGGCCGTTTGAAAAACATCAATTTCAGAAAGTAGATCTCTAAATAACTTAAATGTTGAAAGAGCCATAGTAAATTACGCGCTGGTCTCTCTGTGTACGTGCACATATCCATAGGTAACAACACTATGCGCTAAGCCTTTCCACTAATTTATATGTAAATGTACTTTCCAATTATTTCCTTAATTCTTAGCTTGTTTGCCTAAATTCTCTCATTTACTTAGGGACGTGAATTCAGACGCGAATGCAGACGGTCGCTGCAACATTCGTTCCTTCCTTTGGATTTTTAATTTACGACTCTAGTCCCCGTCATCGTCTTTCACATTGTCCGTTTTACGCGAGCACACTTTATTTATATACTCCGCTTGATAAATAAAGGAGGCAATTATTATTAATCGTTACAGTTGTTGAAATTTGATTAGAGAAATTCTTCGCTCCCTTACCATTGTCATGAATTATTTCAAAGCTCCGCATTTAGTTATTCCAAAGAATTTTTACTCCCGAATTAATTAGACGAACTTATCGATAAATTAACCCTCGATTAAATTAATAATAATAATGAAGAGGTTCATTTTACTGTATCATCATAGAGAAAAACCATTAATCTTTCGCTAAAAAGAACTATAAGAAGCAATATGGCACGGCATTTCCGTCGCGAATAAAGTGCATTCGCATTTGCATTTACCACGATGAATAAAATATTCATAATTTAAGAAGAGTCGCGAGTGATTCTCGATTGTCCCCCCCCCCCCCCCACCACCGCCACCACCACCGCCACAACCATACCACCCCCCATCACTGAACGAGTCCCCAACCTCTCGCGGACAATTTACTCAACTTTCGACCCACTGTGATTCGATCGAACGATAACAAGAGAACAATAACCGAAACACCACGATAATCAGATAATCCCTCCATCCATGAATTTTTTGTAAATAAACGGTCGGACGCTTTGAATTCCTCGCTACCTTCGGCCGTGCACTATCCTGCACAAATGCACGAAGGAACCGCACCGGTCGCCAAATTTACAATGCACTTTAAGATCCAGGGTTGCGCGTTTGACTTTCTTTTTCATTGGGACTTATCGAGAGGCGCGATGAATA
>NW_011948412.1:7708594-7709194 GCF_000503995.2 Ceratosolen solmsi marchali
GAGCCGAGATAAACGAAAGCGATAAGAGCAGCGGGGATAACAGGTAAAGTCGGCGCCTCTTTGCGGAGGGTTGTGGGGCGTCGCGGGGCGCTCCAACGTGGGTACGGTGGGGCGTGAGGAGGGCTTGCAGGAGGGGGCGGAGGCAGCGACCGTCGCGGCGCGTCGCAAAGACTCGGCGGGTGCATTGCTCGACCATGAGTTAGATCGCTTTAACAGCTGCCTGTAAACAGCCTCGTAACTTGTCCCCGCCCCTCTCCGTCTGGCGCGCCTCGGCCTTTTCTCCTCCTCCTCCTCTCCTCACGCCACCTACCACTCGCTCTCTTCTCTCTTCTCTATTCTCTCTTCTCTCTCTCTCTCTCCCTCTTTTCTCTCTTCTCTCTTCTCTCTCTCTCTCTCTCTCTCTCTCTCCCTCTTTTCTCTCTTCTCTCTTCTCTCTCTCTCTCTCTCTCTCTCTCTCTCTCTCTCTCTCTCCCTCTTTTCTCTCTTCTCTCTTCTCTCTCTCTCTCTCTCTCTCTCTCTCTCTCTCTCTCTCTCCCTCTTTTCTCTCTTCTCTCTTCTCTCTCTCTCTCTTCTCTCTCTCTCTCTTCTCTCTCTCTCTCT
>NW_011948412.1:7711963-7712586 GCF_000503995.2 Ceratosolen solmsi marchali
TCTCTCTCTCTCTCTCTCTCTCTCTCTCTCTTACACTTGACCATGCCTCTCTTGCCGATCGGTGCCCCGCGCTCCATCAACTCCCGCATCTCATGCATCTCCGCGTGTTTTTCTCCCTACGCTTGGCGTCGATCGCGATCGACATTATCCGTGGCTGGCCCGTGGGCTTAGAGACCGAAGCATAGAGCATCCGAGTCTCTGCGCTCGTAATGGCGCGATGGGGTGTGGAGGGGGGACGGAGATTAAGAGAATCAGTGCTCGCCTGTAATTCGCGTCCGCCTAAGCTGCCGCTGCCGCTGCCGCTCGGTGTGGAGCAATGCTCGAGGAAGGTCAGAAAAGTGATTGTGCGAATGACGTTTGTGTCGAGAGCGCGAGAGCCGCTGACTCGATGATTTCATGAAGTTGGCACTCATCCGTCCGTGATTCTCGGGCTCATGGATATTCGAAGCCGACGGTGATCTCCAATGCATTGCTTGTGCGCTTTAATTATCCTGTGAATGTGGCGCTTTAATACGCGTACAAAATATAAGCGACCGTTCATTTAGCATTTATGACAATATATTAATTTTTCTCCCATTCTGCCTTCGAACGGCTTAACCCCCCCCCCCCACATCCCCCACCTC
>NW_011948412.1:7712609-7716466 GCF_000503995.2 Ceratosolen solmsi marchali
CTCGCCCCCGTCCCGAAAACCACTATTTTAATTAATTAATTGACCTCTTTATTTTTCTTTAGCGCTTCTTATCACCATCGAGTATTCATATAAAGTTATATTCCTCCATTGTTTCATAAATCTGCGGTGGGCATTTTAAACAGGATTTAAACAATCTTCCCCCGAGCACTTAACAAATGAAAGCTAAAGAAGGCGTACTCGATACATACGACTATTAGAACGTTTATAAATTGTTTATGCGCAAGCATAAGCATTTATGTATACACGTATAAGCCTTTTATTCGCCCCCTCCCTCCCTCACCACTACACCATATAATCCTTCGCTCATCTACTTTAGTTGTCATTAATCACGCATCTCTCTCTCTCGCAGAATCTTGTCCTCTAGCTCCTTGACTTCGTTTTCCCTCTCTCCAAGGCGAAGCTCGTATTCGTCCGTTTTACTCGTTTTCCTTCGACTCTTTTGTTCGCGTACGTATACCTCCATTCGCTCATCTATGCGCGCAGCCACTCGTCATCTCCACATGACTTATACTTATTTGTTTCACTTTGCTTTTTATTTTATTGCCATTTGGAATAAAACATACATAATAAATTTCTAAATATACCAAATTATTTTATAACTGCAAGCTTAATAACATTTATATTTATATCCTTAATTTTGTTGATTTTATGATTACGATGATTACAATAATAACAATAATGATAATAATGATAATAATAATAATAACAACAATAATGATAATAATGATAACAATAACAACAACAACAACAACAACAACAACAACAACAACAACAACAACAACAACAACAACAACAACAACAACAACAACAACAACAACAACAACAACAACAACAACAACAACAACAACAACAACAACAACAACAACAACAACAACAACAACAACAACAACAACAACAACAACAACAACAACAACAACAACAACAACAACAACAACAACAACAACAACAACAACAACAACAACAACAACAACAACAACAACAACAACAACAACAACAACAACAACAACAACAACAACAACAACAACAACAACAACAACAACAACAACAACAACAACAAACAACAAGTTGATTTAGAATAGTCGCTTTTATTATTAAACGGTATTGTTACGGTTAATGAAAATTGTGTGCAATTACTAATGAACGTAAAATCGATATGAATATGCATTTACAGAATTCTACTTTCTTTCTACCAACTAATTCTTGAATTTTGATATTCGTTGATACTGCACATTTTTAAAAGCATAAACAACTTGAGCAAAATATTTCACGGCAACTGATTTTCATCAGTTGCGAAAAAGTTAGTTGTTTTCAAGTTATATGCCGAGCCACGAGTTTGAAAAACTTACTTATATTTAGTTTCGGCTACAGACTTAAACTACGTATGCACAGTACGATGAGTTAATATTTGTTCAGGAATTTTTAATTTTCTTTTTATTGTTAGTAATTGCTTTTTCAAACTATTCTTCAAGATGAATTATCTTGAAACTAAATTATCTTGTATCTTTAAAAAAAAAAAAAAAAAAAAAAAAAAAAAAAAAAAATATTTAGAATAAAAAAGGAGAGCTTTTCATATAAATTATCGAAAATAATTTATAAGTATTTCAACTTAAGTTCTAGAATAACAATATAAAACTTCACATGAATAGAGATATAAAAGTTGGCAAGATAATATAAAGATTGCAACAAACTGACATTGTGATTAGAAATATTTTTCCTTTTTATTCGATATCGCTAATACCGATCGATTCTATCAACAAAATACAACAATTATTAAACGAACGCGTACACTCGTATCCCTCACCCCCGCCCGCCATACACACGTACACAAAATTCGACACATTTCATGATTTTATTATGGCATGACATTAGCATTTCAAATGTAAAAAAGGACGACTTAATGATCTTGTTTGCGTGGCGCGTATCAAGAACTATCATCGACAGTTTTAAAAGCGACCGACGTCGATACGTCGGCAGTGGCTTGCAGCGCGATAAAGGCTAAAGAAAATGGCTTTTCGCACACCTTTACAATCCTTTTAATTCTCCTCAAGAGCACTAGGCCACAAAAGTATAACCCACTCCCTCATCCACCGCCTTCTCGTCTCTCCCCCTTCGCGCTCACTCCCCAGCCAGTCTGGCCATCCCGTTTTCTCGTTCTTTTTGTCAATGTCGTCCGCTCGCGTAATTATCACCTACTGTCTTTGCGAACGATAAATCCATCGGACTAACAAAAAAAAAAAAAAAAAAAAAAAAAAGGAAGAAAAAAAAAAGAAAAAGAAGCCTAATAAGGAAGGACGCGATATTTTTATCCTCCGTGTTTCTTGCCTTCTCGTAAGCGCGAGTGCACTTTATGCACCTATTGTCCGAGGCGGATGAGGACGGCTTAGGAAGCGGCCGGAGCTTCTTGAGAAAATCGTCGGCTCGTGATAATTGCATTGTATGCGCGCGCGCACGCGCGGTCGAGCAGCATTTTTCTTTCCCGTGAATCGAGTGTGTGTGGGTGCGCTCTACGTTCGTATAATAAGCCAGCCTAGCCGTAGGCAGTGTATGACTTACATGATAATGAAGGCGCGCTAATGAACGCCATGTCATGTGATTGTTTTGCAATTATGGCGCGAGAGGGAGGCCGTAGAGCGGCACGTGATCGTTTAATTAAGTCATGGAGTAGTGGTAAAATCCGCGGCCTTTTCCAAATCCATTAGGGTTTTTTTTTTTTTTTTCAAAGCGTTGTCACTCGGCGGATTTAGCAAGAGAGTTCAGACTCTCTTGTGCTGCTCTTGTTTCCCGCTGGCTTTATGCTATAAATATGAGCTGAATATGTAAGCTTGGAAAGTTTATTCAAAATGCAGTTTATAGCGGCGCATACTGGTTTCTATTCACGATATATTGCTGGCAATTTACTTTTACTACACTATTCGTAACATCGAATCGCAATTCTATATATACATATATATATATATATATATATATATATATATATATATATATAATAAATAATAATAATAAAAGAATAAAAATAAAAAAAGTAAATAAATAAATGGTCGAGAGATACGAAGGAGAATGGTGGAAGGGGGGATGGGATAGGGGATGCTGGGATACCGAAAAGTATTAGAAAGTCCAACAATCAAGTAAATTAACACAGCGGCCTTTGAACAATACTAAACATAACCTGTCTCGGGCCATTGAGAAAACGCGTACAAAATCCCTGCCAAGTTAAACTTTCTCGAGTTAAAAAGTAGGATAATGCACATTACTATAAAAGTGGGCAGTCTGAAAAGTTTTGAGCGAAATCGTACAGAAGAAAAGCTTTCCATTCATATGGCTACCAATGGAAAAAGCTTAAGTAATCGACTACGAACAGTCAACGCATTTATACAAAAGATGTATCCTTCTCTTATTTGCCGTGAGTCACGGTCTTGTCTTACATTGTATTGGTTGTATTGGCTGTATTGGCGCCCTCCAGCACATTATTATTATTGGCCTAAAGGATTCTTTAGGATCAAAAGGCTTAATTTCATTTTTCTCTTAAACTTGCCACCGCTGAATTCTACAAGAGAATTATTTATCCTCAATCGACAATCTGTGCTTTTTCACGATTTCATAATTTGCCGACAGATCCTATTTACGTCCACTACAACCAATAACACTTAGAACCAATGATCACCCCTTGCTAAACTACCAAACTGCACTATTCCTCCAAAGCCGACCATAAGATCTTCGAGGAAATAGAAATAATAAAACAAACGTTAAGCGATCTCATAGTGTCGAATCATTCTCCATTTGTTTATAATATTCCTCATTTCACTTCTGAATTACCGAATTTCCTTCATTCGCTCTCG
>NW_011948412.1:7716476-7739344 GCF_000503995.2 Ceratosolen solmsi marchali
CAATAACGCAATAATAATCATCGATCACCTTATCCTGGACATCGGTGCCGCGCAGCAGTCCGATAACATATATCTTACAAATACTCGTCCCCGTTACTTTATCATTATCGTATGTAAAAGCGGGTAAGAACAAGGTCATACAAGGACGCGTAAGAACAAAAATGACGGAATGAGAACGGGATCGATGGACCGCACGGAAATTGCGAGGGAACAACGTATAAGGGATACATGGCGGCCATTGGACGTTTAGCCGGACATGACTGACTGACGTTACTTTTACCGCTCAAAATTTACGTAATTGCATATATTTTAGTATGTTGTATATACGTCAGCCGGTGGGAGGAATATTATTTTTTACCAACGTCCGTCCCTACGCGGCATTTACTCCTTTATACTGGATTTTTTAATATGGCTGTTTTTCATTATGGTTTACCGCGGAAAATTTGCATTTTTTTGCCCGCGTGTACTGCTGCTTCTGCTTCTGCTTCTACTTCTGCTTCTGCTTCTGTTTCAGCTTCGGATGCTACTTGTGCTACTGCTTCGGATGCTGCCACCACCGCCGCTACGCTCGCCCCATTAATTCGTCGGAACATAATTGTAAAGCGTTTTCACAGAAAAATAATTACAGCTTCGAGATTTACGAAAAATTAATATACAGCCCACTGTGATTATGTTTAAAGGCCAATATATATATATATTTTCTTCTTCTTCTTCTTCTTCTTCTTCTTCTTCTTCTTCTTCTTCTTCTTCTTCTTTTTCTTTCGTGGTTCGAGCACGAGCTCGTGCGCTGTTAAGTCTAATTTATGTCAATATTTATGAAACGTAATGTAAATAATATTTATTCAACCGAACCAGTCTTCTATCGCTAGCGTACGCCCGATTCACGGTCACTTTACTCGAATGAAAAACCATGGCTTACGCGGAATAATGACGCGAATAGCATTTTTGGAGATAGAATCCGGAGATTGAATAGTATTGTGGATGCAAGCATTAGTGATTGTCAAATCAGGACACGCATTATCTACTCCGAACTGCATTAATGCACATATTAAATTCCTGCATTTTAATCATTGGAACAAGTTTAAAAGGGGAAAAAAAAACAAAAATATTTTACCATAAGCTGCATTATCATTTTGATTTTCTATTAATGCTTCCATGAAATTCAAAAATGGTAACGGCCGTTTTTCCTCGTCCAGGTCGAATTATCGTCGATTAAAAGAAATGAATAAAAAAGAAGAAGAAGAAAGAAAGAAAGAAAGAAAGAAAAAACGTAAAGCAACATTTGATTCCACGGCAATTCTACTACGTATGACGTTGTCATATTATGGCGTACATTAAATTCTTAAGGCTAATTAAAAATTTATGTGCAAATTTATTTGCAATTTATGCATGGATTATTGCGCATTGTTTTCTGCAAATTATCGCCGAATAATAATTGTATAATAATTGTAACGAACACATGTGCAACATACCAACCAACTCATTATAGATTAAATAGTAAAAGTACCGATGGTGACAATAATTTGTAATTTCAATTCTACGTGGCTTTAAAGTACAAAAGATATGTAAAATATTGTATTTTAAGGAATAAACAGCAATTGAAAATTTATAATTGCATTAAATATACAAGTGTGCTTAGAACAATACGTGACAATCGACATTTCCCTCAAAAGCCAAATTCTCAAATATTTACACTCGACAAAATCAACAAGCCAGAGATACTCGAGCAATAATAAATCGAAATACAATTATTTTGCTACGCATCGACAATACGCAGCAAGTAAACTTTACCTTGTTGTTAAACTCATTAACGATCACTTTAGAGTAAAACATTTCCTTATCTATTTATTAGAACGCGTAGCGCTGTTCATTTGAATCGAATTCGAAATTCTTTCAAATCGAGCGCTTCAGCAATTTTCATCGTAGTATTTTGACGAAAATTGACAAGACTGACTTGGAAAAGCGTCACTCACGCGTCCCCGTAATTAACCGATGAATTAACGAACAACAAAACTCGTTCGCTCAGCTTACAGTGAACTTTTAATAAAATCATAATAATAACGAGTCGTGTAATATAAGTTACACACGTAGTTTACACAACAAGTACATAATTTTCAGCTTTTTTTTTCTTATAATAATTGTCTCATTGCGAATTACCAATAAGCTCGTTTATTGCAAAATATCTTCAACTCTTGTTCTTCGTTCCTTGAGCTCGGGTGCATTTTCAGTTTGCTCGTCTCGTTTTTTCTCTTTGCTTTTCGCAACATTTGGCTCTCCATCTCATTTTGCTAGTCCGTGTGATTCGCGCAGAGCACACCTTTTTGCATTCCGCGACTACTGCAGAGCAGCCAGGCCTTTGTTTTATGTATGCTCCGCGTCTTCTTCTTCTTCTTCTTCTTCTTCTTCTTCTTCTTCTTCTCCTTATGCTGAGAAAGAAATTTGTCCTCCTCCTCCTCCTCCTCCTCCTCCTCCTCCTCCACCATCGCCGTCCATATCACTACCCCGACCCGCCTTCCACTTTTGATGCAGCCGTCGGGAGTAATAAAATTGTGGGGCTTCTTTCTCCTTCTCCTTCTTCTCCTCATTCTCAACCTTATTTCCATTTTTCTTAACTTGCTTATGCCGTGTCGCGCTTCCTCCCTCCTCCCATCCTCCCGCGACCACAACCCTCCTGGTTCGGGCTAGATTTTTCGTTGCTTTTAACGCGCTGGGGTGTAAATCACGCATTTTACGACCACTCATTATGTTTGGCTGCCCGAGTCGATTTAATTAGCGCGATTGCTATTCGCTCTCTGTCGATGATTTTTATGACATTTTAAACGGTATTTTTTAAACTTTGATTATAGGACACTGGATAATTTGCCCTTTTTTCTCTCTTGAAATAATCACTCACTTATTTATAATTTTTCGTCTTCTTTCAATTTTTCTTTCTTTTCTTCTTCTTTTTTATTGATTTATTTTTTTTTTTTATCTTTACGGAAAGTTGACGAACGATCTGTTTCAATTATTATTCTTCTTTATAAATTAAGAAATCAACGTATTATAAAAATCTGTGCTCATTAATAATATGCTCGAGTTAAAAGTATACTCTTGCTTATTAGCAGCTGCAACGAATTATTCATTAGATAGTAAAAAGAACTTGTTAGCACTACTACAGTCTCTGATCTTTTTCAGAATTATTCTTATCTCATGTTCGTGGAAGATATCTGAAAGTATAACTAATACATATTTAATACTTTCTTACTCAACTGTGTATCTATCCATTCTTTTGGTTAACCCGTGTCACCAGATTTCCCGGAAAATTGCCTTTGCGCTGACTCCTGCTGCAATAATTCCATACGCCTATTTAATTTATCATTTCCCACTACAATACTATGCGCTCTAGATGCACTGCTTTTTGCATCATTAAATACGTATAGACGCATAGTCATCTAAAATATGAAATGCGCAATTAAGTGTATGCGAATTTATATTTATATATGTGTGTGTGTGTGTGTGTGTGTGTGTGTGTGTAATTTGTGTCGATTATACCGAATCCAGTGGATCGATGGACTGAATTAAGTTAAAAGTGTAATGTTAATCAAGGCCTCGTGTTTTCTTATTAATTTTTCGATATTTCGAGTTTTCTAAAATACTTCCAACTATAGCTTTCTCCATAGATTTCACTCATACAAACATCGATAAATTTAATATAATTTCATATGTTCACTAGTGAAAAGCTTTCTTACGGTTTATTATACCTCGGATGTAATGATCATTACTGCACAAAGTGATACATTGTCATTTACTCCTTAAACTTGACAAAGTGTTTATCGCATGTAATCGCAATAATATAAAAGAATATTGTAATCATTATTAAATATTTGACAAATATTAAGGTGTAAAACCTCTGTTATTAATATTGCTGCATTATATCGTAGATATTCGAGGAGAGACATACATGAAAAAAAGAGTGAGTACCTTTGATCACAAGATACCCCTTAAGCACATTTGTAATATTGTATACGATGGGTCAAATTAATTGCAAATCCATTAATAATATCAAACTGATGCAACAATCAACCGTTTTCTCTGCAGTATCTTCCCACCCTCCACTTTCTTCGCTATATCCAGCTGCAATCGGCCACTCCTACCTCAATAGAGACACCGGCAAATTAACCGGATCGAGCCTATAAAGAGGTAATCGTACGCGTACGTTGCATACACAATCTGTTATTCGTGTAAACAAGCGATGGCACGCGCGCACGTGCACGTGCACGTGCGCGTGCACACACACGCACACACACGCACACACACGCATACACGCACACAAAAAAAAAGCACGCGCGTATATGCGTATATATGTGTATATACCCGTGGACATAGACACTCTAAGAGGGTGTACGTGCTTGTCGCGACTTCTTTCATCGTCAATGAAATATTAGGGCGCGCGAGTCCGCAAAGACGCAATCTCGCATGCTAACGACGAATTAGCACGCGTCTCTCGGATTTATACGTCAGCGATGCCAAGTCCGAGGAAAGGCCAAGAGAGAAAATGAGATGTCAGAATAAGGGAGAAAAAAGTAGAAGGGAACGCGACGCTATGCCTCTGGCATGGGGTGCGTGCGTGCGTGCGTGCGTGCGTGCGTGCGTGCGTGCGTGCGTGTGCGCATGCATACCTCATGCGTTGCGCTCTCTTTATTACATTCCGGGGCAGATTTACCTTTATTATTATATTCCATCGGCGGAAATCGAGTTTCAACGCTCGTAGCCGCTCCCGCCAACATCACCGCCGAGCCTTTAATCGCATTTTTTTAACTTCTTGCGCGTCTCGGTTCCTCTGTGTTTATTAAAATTCGCGGCCCCATCAAAGATTCGAAGGTCAATGAAGGGCGCACAGCTTTTGCCGTCGAAAGGTCTCGATCTGATATTGCTGAGCTCTTTCTTTGAACTTTAAGAGACTTAAGTTCTCTTTTAATGCAGGGGCTAGGCGTACTAGATGGTACGCCTAGCATACTTTGCCTTTCGTTCGTTCCTTGTTACCGACAAATATGAATTTCCGACTGGTGACACTTTAATCAGATTTATCGATTATCGCTTCATATTAATTTAAAATTATTTTACCTCCCAGATCGAACATTTTAGGCTGCGACTAATAGCCCTTCGTCATTCGTCTTTTAACGATATTTAACGATACGCGCTAATAATTGGCCGCTAAAGCGAGATATCGTGGTGGGGCACTCGTGGATTAAGCGCATCATAATGTAGAATGGATTTACATCGTTGTGCGCGTTTGGTCCTTCGAAAGATCGTTAAGGATAGATGAGCTCGTCGCTACTTAAGTACTATCGACGTAAAGTATCCGCAACTCGTGTCTAGATGAGCGCGTGCGGAAACTTTTGACCCAGATTCTTGGGCTCTTGCAGTCACTTGCCGAGAAAGGAAATCGTCACGGGGACGAACAACCGTCGTCTCGGATGATTGTTGTTCGTAATTCTGATAGCGAGAACAAGAGGCGAAATGACTTCCTCTCCGTGAAACGCGAACAAAGTTTTGTGGCGTTGACGAATGGCTCGTGTATAAGCTTCGATTTCGCAGCCGCTTTGCCGCGCTTTCATTCGATCAAAACTTTCTGGCCAAACTTTGCTTTCACCCGAGATTTTCCATTACCTCGTGTGCGAGATTAGTGAGCATAAGAATTGCTATCAGTTTGAGAAGCCGACCGCTCATTGAGGCAATGCTGGGTAACGGAGCTTCCAAAAACAGCGAAGCTCTTAATTCCTTAATGCAGCTCTTTGGAAGATTCGGTACAATTACGTACTGGAGATTGAAGGTAAAATGTATTTTAACTTTACGACGAGAGTCAAGGAATTAAAAAAAAATATTTTCAATTAATGGTGTGATGAAATTTTTATTTTCTTCTTTCTTTTTTTTTTTCATACGGCAAGTGTTGGATTCCATTAGAATTTCAGAAATTCGCACGTCACCTGCGTAAAAACGCGAGCTTCCGAAATCGACTTACATTGATAAAACTGATAAAACTAATAAAATTGATAAAACGCTAGTACGGCTACGTAAATTCTCCAATAATATATTAAGCGCGTGTGGATATTATCCTTTTGCCAATTAAAAGTACTTGAGATTGATTATCTTACGAATAATAATAATTCACAAATTAGACACGTTTTAAGAAATAGCGGCAAAGTCCTTAAATTAAACCGCCACTCGCGCAGTTTATCATTGTTAAGGATTCGTAATTATTATTCTCGCCCAATCTTGGCATTGCATTTTCATAGCTCTTAATTTCCTTTATATCGGCATAAATGTATTAAAGTGCTGGATATCCAAGCGCATGGAATAATATAAGAAATTGCGTTACATAGAGTGCCAGAAAATAAGAAAGAAGCTATGCTTACATTCGCCATATACAACGGACTCATTCGCTTTAATTCGTTCGGAAATAGACGCGCAAAATAAAACCTTAAGAGACGATGTCATTGTCGTCAGGGACACTTAAATGCACAAGGGCAAGGCAAAATTGACGCGAGATAGCGTGGGAGAGGTGGTTGGGAAGGGAAGGAGAGAAAGCACACTGGAGGAAACATAAATAGAGTGCAAACAAAAGAGACACAAACGTCCTGTGCACATTAGTCCCCGTCGTGATCTGCACGTGAAATATCAACAAGACGAGAGAGAGAGAGAGAGAAAGGACTTCCTATGTTTTGTCGAATTCAAAGGAATTAGGAATATTATTCTTTAATACATATGATTTTAGTTGACTTAATAAGAATGTAATTTAATATTACTGATGGCCTAGGCTATCCACGTGGCTCTAACATCGAGGCTTTATTAAGACTGCGAGTCATCTCGCCAAATTGATAAATTTCTTCAAAACTTTCATCGTCTAGGGATATATTGATAAAAAAAAAAAAAAAAAAAAAAAAAAAAAAAAAAAAAAAAAAATCATAGATTATATTTATAGATATAGATCGATAATTATATTAAAAATTTAGTGATGTATATTGAAATTCTTTATACATTATGTGACTATTTCCATATGCAAGCAAACTTTTGTTTATACCAATAACATAAACATTATGGAATTATTCTAAAAATAATATTTCGTGACCTAAATTTTCATCAAACGCCTCTTGCACATGTTGGATCTAAAATCAGCACAAATTCATTTATAAGAGAACTGTTGCACTCTGTTTCAAAATAAATACTATGCTGATAAATATACTGATAAGCGATAAATCTTGAGTTAAAAATGCAATTATTGTGAACTATTGTCATAACTATTTTTACGACCGAGCTTGCGTTAAATATGAAATTATGCTCTCACATGTATTGTTGTACGTCGCGTGTACTTGCATTTTTTTTTTCTTCTTCTTTTGTTGTTTGTTTTGTTGTTTGCTTTGTTGTTTGTATTGTTTTGTTTTGTTCTTTTACTTATAATTGACGAAAAATAGGGAATTAATAATAAGTTCTGCATGTAAATGGCAATGAGTTTGGAGAAGGTGTTAGGTCACATTGAAACTATACCTTTCGCGTATCTCTCGCGAGCAGAATTTTTATTAAAGTTTTAGCAATAGTACGGGCTCGCGTTAACCAAAATTCGTAACACACCGCGCCGTTCTATCTAATTCACCGCGCACACACGAGACCTTTCGACTAACCCACTGGCAGTACGATAACACCTCGCGCATCCGCATACATAGGCAAACACGAAAAGGTAAATAGAATAAATAGAAGGTGGTAACAACACAAGGGTGCCAGCATGATATCATTAGGCACGAGAGAGGTACGAAGAGATAGTGATACGGTGAGAGGGGGTGAGCAGGGTTGAGAGTTACTTTGGGGTGGGGTTGTGGTGGAGGTGGGGGCGGGATTGGGGGGATGGTGGTGAAAGGGGGTCAGCTCTCTACACAATAGGTAAAAATATACGCATAATGTGCAGCAGTTATTAAATTGCTAAACTAATAAACCCCGTGTTGCTAATACTAGCTCGCGAGGCGCGTGCGTGCGCGAGCTCTCGGAGCTAACGCGATGGGCTATGAGCAACGGGGGTGGGGTAGGTAGAAGAACGGTGGCGAGGAGCGACGTGGAAGGGGTAGGTAGGTAGTCTCGAATACACAGAGGCAGGAGCGGAGCGGCGCTTTCGCTTAATTAAACTATGTCTAGCACTGCCTTATGCTCGTCGGACTACAAGGAGATGGAAGAAAATGAGAGACAGACTGAGACGACGGGAGGCACAGGCAGCGGCGGCTGCTACAAGCACGACGACAAAGGCATACCGGGGGTGAGCGCGTGCCTTCATTAGGATTTGGCCGGTATATACTCTCCAAGCTGCTACTACTGGTTCTGTCCCCGTTGAAACTGCCAGCAGCGCCGCCACCGCCGAGACCGTCGTTACCGCTGCCACTAGGTAATCCAGAACAACGGAGCAAGACTAACTTCCTTTATAACTGTCCACGCCTCTTCCCTCCGCCCCGTACTCGATTTCTATATCTTTCTGCACTTTAACTGGCTGCGTCGCTACACTTTCAATTCCACTGTTGATCGCAAAATACGTCGGATCAAAGTCGCGCCCGTCGCAAGCTCAGGCTTTGAGAGAGCTTGTAAAGGTCATGGCAATGATCGGCATTGCCTATGGGAATGTAAATAAGCATGAGCCAGGGATGGCAAATGCCCCTATCTTCTCCGAATTTAACGTTCACCTTCGACATTTATATCGAGTAATTCGATCCGATGATCCGAGGGTGAGAGAGAGAGAGATAGAGAGAGATAGAGAGAGAGAGAGAGAGATAGAGAGAGAGAGATAGAGAGAGAGAGATAGATAGAGAGAGAGAGAGGGTGATATGGGTCAAGAGCCCGGAGCATCTTATTAAAGTGGATTTTCAATTTTAGTCCTACGATACGTTGGAAGATGGATTTCGAGAAAATTTCGAGGCTCGCGTTGACCGCTACTTACCCGACTGGTCTTGCGTCTAGGAAAGTTGAGCTCGCGGCTGTTTCTCATCGGACTAAGCGTGGAATGAAAATTTACACAGTCAGACGATAGCGACGGATAGTGGCGATAGTGGCTAGTGAGTCGTCGTTTTTTCAATCAACAGCCCTGTCACGCTGACAAAAATTTCGTATCGTCAAAAGTTGGGAGTGGGGGAGGGCTCGAGGGGCGCGGAAAGATCTCGTGAAAAGGAAATTCTCGCGACGTGTCCCATTAATAAAAGTGGAGAAAGCCAAACAAGTGTAATAAAGGGCAATAAAGGGCAGCGCCTTAAGGAAAAGATTCGAGGGTTGGGCGATGGCTCGAGGGCGGATGTGGAAGTGGCGGCGGCGGTGGATGGTGTACGTGGTAGGAGGGGTGAGGGAGCTAGCGAACGGCAGTGGAATTGAGTTCATTGGGAAAAAGGTTGCACGAATGGGAGGGCGAGTGGTACATATACGTGTGCGGGAGCGGCGACGGCGGCGACGGCGGCGGCAATCGCAAACCGGCACCCGTCCCAACTTTTCCTCTTTCCGACATTCGTGCTCACGGACTTTCCCTCGGATCCTCTCGCTCGCGCGTCCTCCTCTTTCACCTATTCTCAGCCACGCGATTCGCACGCCCTCGCGGATACAGCTAAAAGTAACCTTACGACGTAAGCTTGTTTCAGTTAGAATCGAAGTTTCTAGCGAGTTAGATATTTGGACACCTTCGTCGAACGCACATTCCTTGCTTTAGCGAGAGCCGGGAGAAGTTCGCGTACATTATTTACGTGGACGGGCGTACTTTTCTCGCGTCGTTTTATTCTTAGGACACCGACGGACTTCTTAATGCCCTCGGAATTTCAAATGCTTATCGCGCAATTTCTCTCAATTTCGTCAGTTTTCAGGAGGCACGCGCAAGGCAACAAGTCCCTAGATACGTTTATACCGAAGATTAACAATTGCTGCTGAAGCTCGATTATAACAGCGGATACGTAACATCGGGATAAGCCGCTAATGCGCACTTATAAATTGCAATATTACATTATAAATTCTATGGTGGAATAGATGAATGTACAGATTTATTTATCAGAGCCCCTATAATTATATTGGCAATATAAAGTTTTTCTTCGGAATTGCCGAGCTTTATTAACTCGATTACTTCATCATTGCAAAAGAAAATTGATTTTTTAATTCGCAAACAAGGTTATAATTATCATAGGCATTACCGTAGTAGTAATAATTATACTCTACGATCCTTATGTAAATTCAAATTACACTTGTTTCGTGTTTTTATTTAGAAAAATGAAAAGCGTATGAAAGAACAATAGAATGAAGAGCGATGAACCCAACAACGCGTTTAATATTAACATCGGAGAGTTAAGTATATATTTAGTAGCCGTATGATCTTAAATAAACTTGATGCATACGTACTCCCGTGCACCAACACAATGACGGAATACAAAAGACTCCGCGCCCGCTTCAATTTGCTTGCATGCGACACGCAAGTGAAACTAGTCAAAGTCGCGTATTTCTAGATAGGTTCGCGACCTTTTGTGCCACCGGTAAATTATGGAATCTTGGCATTAAAGTACACAAGCAAGAATAATCAAATTTGTCGAGCATTTATTGTGGTGCGTAAAGCCGACTTCAAGAGAACGAAAAGAAAAAAAGAGGAAAAAAAAAATGAAGAAAAAGAAAGAGTAAAATCATGGGAATAGCGATTCGTAAATAGAAAATTTCTTTAATAGAAAATTACTGTAAAATTCGGCTATTCAGTACAATGGATTTTAATTTAAGCTTGAAAATTGTGCTCGTGACCTATTTGCAATCCTTTCCTCAAAAAACAAAAACGAAATTGAAAAAAAAAAAAAAAAAAAACCCGGAAACACTAGATTAAATCCATACCCAATGTGCATTCTGATTCTATCTCACGTTATGTACTAAACTTTTTGGAGTAAAATTAATTAACAAAGCGATTCAATCTTTCTCTTATCACTAGAATAAATTAATTGTCGTATTATTTACTTTATTATATTATTATTTGAGACATAATAATATTACGTTTTAAATTATTATTATATGATTTTTAAGTTCGGTAAGTGCAATGTCGGTATATCCACGTGGGTTTACGTATTATAGCGTTAATTAAGACCTTCAATGATTTATAATAAAAAATTTTTAATGAATTGTTATCAGTTTGTATAATATGTCGATATTATTCGAAAGTAATTGTTAAATATGTATCACTAGTAAGTTAGCCCATAAGATAAATTATGAAACGAACAATCGAACAACTAATTTATCTATAAGCTAATTCACTAAATTATATATATATATATATATATATATATATATATTTATGCACGCCTACACGTATAATTTCAATAACAAAATTGATAAACATTAAATTAATAATGTGGCATATAAGTAAGATATATCGAAATCATTGAAAACTGTGTGTTATCCATTCTAATTCCATTACTACTACTTAATAATTCCCTAGATAAATTAAAAATGCAATAAAAGATATATGATTAGGGAATTTCAATAGTTTTTAACGAGTAATAATCTTATTTTTCTACGTATAATGAAAGAATTATGAAAACTCGGCTAATTAAGCTTAAATTCCGTACGCTGAATACATTGAACTTGAAATTCTCAATTATCTATCCTTAAAATTTAATCTTAATCCAATAAACCTCACTCTTCAATCAATGTTAATTTAGGCTCGACGACATATCCATGGATTATTTAATAAATTATTCGTTTGAAATGTTTCATTTTCGAAAATGAAAAATCTCGATTGCAATTCTCAGCATAGCATTTACTCCAAGAAAATTATACTCACTGTACATAAAGGGAAAAGTGTATTAGCCACGAGATTCCAAGAATTTTAACGAGACTCCGAGGAAATTTTCTCATACGTAAAAATTAATTCATTGATCTGTAATCTAATGTTGCGTTTTTTTTTTTTTTTTTTTTTTTTTTTTTTTTTTTATTCCTCGATACATGAGTAATTTTAATACGAATAGACATCACTTTTGCTGAACGCATACATTATTTAGGTAATTAATGAAATCATAAATCTGCACACGGATCAAGAAAGTAAGTTAAAAAAATTATCAAAATAGACATAATAATGCATAATTGAGAGCTTCGTACTATATATTTAAATAGTATCAATTTTCTATAATGTGTGCCATTAATTTCAATTGCAGTCACGTGTTTTATAAAAAAAAAAAAAAAAAAGAAAGAAAAAAAAAAAAAGAAAACTCTGTGCGCGAGATAATTATAAATAATTAACTCAACGAGTGTATGAAGAAAATTGAGAAAGTCAAAATTTCACGACTGTTATACAAAGGCCATGTTTTAATCAACCGACATCCAACTAATTTCAACACTTGACAATATTATATATCGTATCTTTGCTCGCCAAAGATTTATAATTAGAAAAGAAAAGAAGATCAACTGTAAAGAGCATTGATATTGATAATAAGTCTTAGGTCAGTAGGATCCTGTAAGAAAAGTTTAATCTTGGTCTCCCTCAATGTGAAAGAAAGTTTGAGAGTGCGAGAAGAGAGCAAATGACAGTTGATGTTTTTTTTTGACAAGTTACAAAAGTAGGCAAATAGGCTATTATTATGAAATTTTTATAATTTATCAAGTCTCCATAATAAATGTATGTTATAAAGCCGAGAAATTTTCATTGGTAATTTGTTGATCAGCTTAATAATCGGATGTGGAAAATAATGTGGAAAATTCAACATTCACAATAAGGAAAATGAAATTGATAACAATGCTATTGCACTTATTGTATTTAAACACGAATTCGTTAAGTTATTATTATTCAATGTACTCAAGTCATATTAATTTAAAATCTTATACGATTAAATTCACATTTCAAATAAGCTTTATAATATTGTTAAATAATATTCCATGAACAATATGACAATATTGTATAAAACGATCATTATGGCGTCATCAACATAATACGTAAAAAGATACGTAGTTTATCAATTACATTATAACGCCATTGACAATATTCATTCGAATTATCGATGAAAATGAATAGTCCTTTTCTTAAAATATATAATTAAAGAGCGCGGTTTAAATAATTATTATAACAATCTTGAAAGCTTTTATCATTGTTTTTTTTTTTCATTGGCTAGTTGTATTACTCTGCCAAGTTTTCGATATACGCGTAAATGTTTCATGAATAATGCTCAGGCATAAACCCCACCATTAAGCTCCATATTATGCACCCATAACATTTCATAATTCAAACGTTGAACTCGCCAACCAATCATCGATGACCTTCTATTATTATGCGTCCCTTTAAAAACCCTTGTGCAAGCTACATTGTATGCGCTATAATATTAGCGGCGGAGTTTTTTTTCCTTCCAGCGATCGGTCGACGGGGCGTTCGAGGCACCGGTTAAAAGGAACGAAATAAGCCATGATTAATAACGCGAAGAAGGATATGAGAATTGAAGAAAAAGGAGATAAACGGAAGGTGAGAGAAGGGGGGAGAGAACGTACTACAGTTGGAACGACGCCGCCGCTGTCGAGGAACGCGAGCCCTGGACTCTGATTAATTGCCACACGGTGTTTAATTACGATTAAGTGGAAGTAGTCGCCTGCGCCAGCCACCCGCCGATGTTGATGACGAGGCGCGCGCACACACGCACGCACGCACGCACGCACGCACGCACGCATGAATGCACTCCCAACCGTAATCTACACACACCCACTCTGTCTGTCTGTCTGTTGCTCTCTCTCTCTCTCTCTCTCTCTCTCTGTGCGCGTGCGTGAGAGAGAGAGAGAGAGAGAGAGAGAGATAGAGAGCAAAGTTTGGAACGAGGAATGTAAGGGCGTACGCGGAGACATATATATTTTAGAATCGCTAGACGCCATTAATCCCAATGTCTCGCACTTCGATGCGCGAAATACTGCAATTCCAAGTGTCTCGGGCCATAGGCACGTTTCACGTAACCTCGCCTCATACTCCATTGCCTACACACTTTTATGATTACGTCTCTTTATTCGATTTTTCCATTTTTCACAACGACCTTTACTTACCAGCCGTTCTATCTTTAGATATTTCTATCTCGATTGACTATCGCCCGCTTCGACAAATTATATAATGCGCTTCATTTTTTAAGGTAAAGGACTTGACTAATCAACGAACGTAAGCATAGGTTTTATGAAATTTTCATCAATGCGAATAGTGACAATTCCAAATACGATAAGGTACGCTCTTATCATCGAAGCGCTTTAAATAATAGAGAGAAGGATTAATGCGGGATAGAGACAGAGTGCGCGATAATAAATCGCTACGAAATAGCGTCATCTACCTGTCGCTTTATTATCGGCTACTTTTATACGATGACGCACGCTTATTCCTTTCCTGACAGATGACCGCGCCATATGCAAACGAGTAAGTGAGCATTTGCTGATGTATGATTAGTCGATAGAATTATTCATTAATTAATCAGAGGGTAACAAGGTAGTTGCCTGGAAGGCATGAGGTCATTGGCTTCACCTCTCCCTCTTCCTCTTCCTCTTCCTCTTCCTCTTCCATTTCCTAACCATCTCCCTCGTCCCACCCCTCTGCCCAACACTCTTATTAATTTTTAAGCTTTGAGAATCAATTTATATTTGTCAAACCTCCGTCTCCTCCGTTTGTTTATTATTTTCAGCTGTTAATTCGATATTGTTGTAGGAATACTTAATGCTTAATAGCGATATCGATATTCGCAATTTGTCCCCGTGCGCTTATTATTTTAAAAAGTTAATTCAATATCGTTGCCGAAATACTTAATATTTAATGGCGAAATCGCTGGATCACGAAAGTTTTAGCACCGATAACTTTTCGAACCTACGACCAACTTTTTTCCACCTCTCGTACCTAAGAATTTAAAGAAACTTATTCGAGCGAAATTCCTTTAGAAGGACTTTGATTTTAAATAACAACCTTTTTATACGTAATATCGAGACAAACATCATTGGACTCGAATTTCACGCGTCAACCAATTGTCAATTAATGCCGGGAAACATATTTGATAGAAAATCAAAACTATAATATCCATTTGCTAGATCCCGGCATTACTATCCCTTCACGATCTAATGGCAAAGTATTTTTTGTTTGAGGGCGCAAAAGTTTTTTTGACACCAGTAGTATATCGAATGTCTAAAAAAAAAAAAAAAAAAAAAAAAAAAAAAAAAAAAAAAAAGAAAACCTTACTCGATTATTATTAGATCATATTTCCTAAATCCTAAATAAACGGCAGGCTTGGGTAAACAAACAAAACTCTATCCAATTAAAATGAAATTATCCAGCATTTAACGATTTAACGCGAAAACGTAGTTTAGCCCATTGTCGTTATTAATAAACGAGAAGAGGGGAGGGTTGCTCGGTGACGAGGCATCAACGCTATTGTAAAACCGAGTGGGTCGGACCACTCGACTTGTCACTAAGGCTGTCACGAAAGTACGAAGGAGTAACCCTTACATACTAATCATCTATTTTCGCCACTTGCAGTAGACATCTACGATGCAGTCGGCAGTGTTGTAGTGTAGTCACCTGCCGACACTGCCTCTCTCTCTCTCTCACTCACTCGCCCTTCAACACACGTTAGACTCCACAAGTCTACACTATCCATGATTAAACACATTTTTAAAAAGCAATTTAACCGAGAACAAGTCCCCAATTTACAAACAATAAAATGTCAATTACTCAGCAATTACTCGGTCATAATGGGGGAGAAACTCAAAGCCAGTCACAGAGCGGCTTTATTCAACTTTTCAATCATGATTCACGTCCAAAACAGGCGCGAATATAAAGGTCCTGCGCACGTACGTGGAAGAACTTGGTACAGCCCCTGCGAGCTTTGAGCGTTAAATAATTTTTGGCATACAACCATGCGAGGCCGTTGGCATCAATTATTGGCCTTACTCCTATAATACCTGTACTGCCCAATACAGCAAAATCCCGGCAAATACGACTATGTGTTATTTTTAACAATTTTATCTTTAAGAATGCCTTAAGCTATGATGCTTTCGTATTGTATTCGCTTTCATTACGATCAATAATAAACGTTTATCGTCTCTTAAACCTCATATAGGCTTTGTTGTGCTTTATTATGCTTCTCTTTGTGTTAAACTGACATGCTTAATGTCAACAATTTCATGAATCTCGAGCTTCTTTTTCATCATTATATATGTATGTCAACAACATATTATATGCCAGATTAAACAGAATAAAAGCATTTTCTATCAATAAAGCTCTAAGTAAATTTGAGAAAAGTGGTTGATCGATTATTCTACGACAATTGTAGCAGATGTAAGCGATAGGGCGTGCATTGTTGCAAAGTTGAAAAATTTGCGCTAAAAATATAGCGCGTAATTATAAGTTCTTTTGAATTTGTTACGATATATTTTACGAGTAAAAACTAGCACAACGTCCATTATCATGTTAAGCAACTAAAATTAATATCATAATAACGGCGTTTTTAGTCAAAAGTCATAAAAAGTAATCGTGAACGCGCGAGTTGAACGAGCAAAGTCTGAAAAAAAAAAGAAAAAAAAATAATAATAATAATAACACATCCAATCTCCCGCCTAAGAAAACAACCAGGATACAGAAGCACTTTCACCTGCTCCTACAAAGTTGGAGGCTACATTGGCTGGATATTAAGCTACTAAACTGCAATAAAGCCGACACGTACTAGTGCGTTTTCAAATATATTAGCAATGACGCTTCTTGCAATTCGAATAATGGATACTATCACAATATTAAGAATAATAAATTCGTCCTAGAATTTTTATCTATAAGCACTCGCTGACTGTACAGTAGATGTTAATATCGAAAAATTAAATTTCCTTAAAACTTTGGCATCGTCCTTATGATAAATATCGATAATCCGATGCTCGATAAACGTTTGTAATAATTATTATGTATTTGTCGGAATATTAGTGAAACAGAGACAGGGCGATGTGCGACGGTCGAATAATTATAATTCTTCTCACTAGGGCTCCATTAGGAGCATCTCCTTTTACAAGCGCACGCACCCAGACGCACACACAGATTTGTTAATTTTGTTAATATTTAATTACTTTCACTCTCTGAGGCTAAAGATAATTAGCGAATGCACGATTATATAATCAACGTTAAAGTTGTCGACTATTAATCCCCCCCCCCATAAAAGCTTCGATCCACGCGGAAGACGGCGGTCTGGAAATACAATGCGTTTACATCTCGGCATCTCGGCCATTGGATGGCGTTTTTACGCAGTCGTCCGTCGCCAGCTATTAAAACATCGTAACCGCAAGTAAACTGTAAAGCTAACGACGCTGTAATCCATCCCCATTGACGAAGGAAAAGGAAAAACAAAGCGCGCGGAGGGGATGGGGTGGGATGCGGGGAATTAAAGCGAAATTCGCAACGATTTTATCCGCGGAAGAAGGGCTCGAGGCAATTACCGGCCATACAGAGCAAATAGTGACAAATAAGACAAAAAGCAGTCGACAGAGGCGATATAAACGAGTGAGAGGTAACGGCCTCGAGAGCTCGAGGTAAGCTTTTCCCCTTTTGCCGTTTCCCTCGCGCCGCCGCGCGACATCCCGACGTCCCTATACACGCGGTGCGCACCGGTTGTTGGCCCCGCGCCGCGTCGTCGCATTTAATTGCCAAGTGCGCGGTTTCTTTCGATTCCTTATCCGCGTCACACCACCTACATTCGACCGGCCTTTTCATTCGCTTTTAACCCCTGCCGCCGTCGTCGTCGTCGTCGTCGTCGTCGTCGTCTACGCCACCAGTATTACCAGCACCACACCATCATCCCCGTCATCCCAAAACGCTAAGCTTTCTTCCCCCCCCCTCCCTCCCTCGTTTCCTCAATTAGGGCTGCACTTAACGCGCACGCCAACCGAGTGGTAAGGACGATTTTTCTTAGGTGGAGGGACCTTATTAATCGGGCGATTTACTTGGGACGATAAATAAAGTTCTAGAGGCGCTTGTCGGGTAAATGCACGAGCGGGTACTCGTGACTCTTGGCGCTTTACCATCGATATCGACGCCAATGTCGATTTTGTCGAGAGAGGAATGTTGGAAATTGTTAGGTGAGGCGATGGAGGTGCTGCAAGTAATTTGCCGATTGCGGTTTCCCAGTCTGATACTCGAAACCTCCTTCACTCCTATTTTTCAGGCGTAAATTCTTCGCGATATTCTTCCAAATACCACTCTCATTTTCCAATTTTACATTACGTTATTACTTTAACTTTATATCGCTGATTTATAATTTACCGCTCATATAGGCCACTGTGACTTATCTAAGAACATTTATTTGACCATTAGTTGATGAAAAAGTTATTCCTACAAGAACAATTTAAACAGTCGGCAGCCGGCGTCCATTACATTTTTTTCTTCTTTTTTTTTTATGTTATTTTTTAAATACTTATCAGTTGTAAAGTTCGTAAAAATCGTAAAAACTCTTTCGTATCAAAGTAGGGCGAGATTTAGAGATTCACCATGCCATTATAATGTTTTTGTTTTTGTTATAGTTATTAGAGGCTAGCGGGACTTCCTAAAGACCTAAAGACTAATCTGAAAGATACGAACATTGCGCCGATGATCGGATTCCGAATAGGAGAAAAACTACGGCGTTTAAGAGGTAAGAAAGACCTCGAACAATGTTCGATAATATAAAAGTACATGTTTGCTAAGGGTTACAAGGGTTACAAGGGTTACAAGGCTGGCACTTGTAATTGCCGACGTAACCGTATTGCAGAGCGACTTCCTAACTATTCGCTTCTTCTACTTCTTCTTCTTCTTCTTCTTCTTCTTCTTCTTCCTTTATCATTTTTCTTAATTTTTTCTTTTTTCTCTCCAGCGATTTCTATTCATACCGTCGAGTCAATATATTCCAAAGTCAACGACACAAGCCGCGCGGTGGAGTTTGCAATTGCATCGCGTGCATACTTACGAAACGTGAAAGCAGTGCTCGTCGCTGAGCTGACGTTTTTTCTCTCCGCTTAAAGGAAATAACCTTCCTAAAGTGGCCTTTGAATGAAATTTCCTTCGTGTGGAGAAAATTAAACTTTTGCCTTAAGCGGGTAGAGCGAATGGGAATGTGAGACAAATTAGTTGATTGCAATCGTAAATATGAAATTGCGCTGTCTGCAAGGATATTATTGTGCGTAATGAAATAAATCCGTAATTACGTGGTATTTTACAATTGCTCTTTAAGAATACATAAATTCCATATGGTTTCGTGTGCCATTTCTTTGTAATACTTTTTTCGACATTCCATCCCATTACTATATATATATATATATATATATATATATATATACATACATATAAAGCTTTATTATAATACAAATTATTTTTATTAAATTATCGTTATCATTTTCATGAAGTTTATTGATACTAAAGCAGAAAGAAGAAGAAAAGACGAAGAAATTCCTGCTAATAGTTAGGATGATCTTCATTTTGTAACAGATGGTACTCAGGTAGGCACTAAAATAAACTGGTTTTTAACATTTTAAACTTTACAAGCTATACTTTTAGTTGTTATGCATACGTGATGCTTTGGTCGTAGTGAAATAATATGATAAACATGGCGATTCAATCAAAGATAATACAGTGTGTGTGCCGTGGCTAAAGTCTCGAGGATTATCTAATAATTTCACGATTTTACGCCGATCTTTTGCCACGTTTCACTTAAATTCCAATAGATTATATATAGATTGATCATAAAAGAAAAGGCAAAAAACAAAACAAAACACACACACACACACACACACACACACACACACACACACACAGACAGACAGATATATACGGGCAAAAAGCCTAAGGACGCACTTTCAGGCTCTCAAAATCGAATTGTACTTGAGATTATGCATATCCACGTGCGTACGGAGGTAATGTTAGTGCGAGAGAGCGCGTGTGCCCGTGTATGTAATGCCCGTACACGCCATTCCAATTGAATTTTCTTATACAGGCGCGCGTGCGCAAAAGTTTATATTCCGAGGTGATACCCATTGATTTACTCGAGCGAACAATTAAGTTAGAGGAAGCCAAGTGGTAATCAATCGCTAACGGCTCTGTGCGCTTAAGAGCCAATCGGCCATACTTAACATCAAAAACCATTAACACTGCGAAAGCGCTGAGTAACAGCTTTCCCTCCAAACTTTCGACTCGACCTCCGAACGACATGCGGGGAGAAGCGGCGAGCAAAGACAAACTGCCAGCGTTCGGTAGACATAAATTTTATTTCGCCGAGGCGGAATGGGCCCCGGCGGCGATTTCGCAGGTGAAATTACGTGCACGTAGTGGAAGACGCCTAAGGGACAGCCGGACACAGTGCCGTGACGCGGCCTGAAACAATCGCCGGGGTCTATGAAAAATAATCATTTGCATGATTACACGGTGGGCAAGGGCGAATGTAGAGGGAAAAATTGTAAATCATATCCCGAGCCCTTGGCTTCTTCTCCCTCCCATCTCATGCTAGGTTGGCCCACCACCACGCTATTTACGCGGACAAATTGAGTTGTAAATTTAACGACGCCAGGCTGTTTCCTTCAATTATGCAAACTTTATGGCGCGATCGTAGAGACGTCCGGTCCGGTGGTGGCCGATGCGCACCACGCACACACACTTATATATATATATATATATATATATATATATATATATATATATATATATATATATATATATATATATATATATATATATATATATATATATATATATATATATATATATATATATATATATATATGTATATATATATACACACACACACACACCCACACACACCCACACACACAGTCAAACAAATATATTACGCTCTTTACATTTTTCAATGCGAGTTTCAATCGGCTGTGTCGTGGCAAGTGAATGCCGGCACCCTATCAATTAAGACGATATGGAAAATCATCGAGCTTGTAATTGAATTTAATGCTTAGAGATCGTTTGTTCGACGAGCAAAAATGATTTCACTTTTTGCGTACATTAATTAATTGTTCGTTTGCTATGGACTCGTTTTATTAACTCAACCAAGTTGTTTTAGCTTGCGTTTCTCGATGTTAGATTGCGGTGTATTTGCCGAGCGCGGGAAACTCCCTGAATTTACTAAAGTTGATAACATAACGATAAATACGAATAATATTGAATTCTGCAACCTCGTATGCTTTATATTTTAAAAACTTTCTGCAATAATGTCGCGCTTTCTTGTACTTTAAAATCGAATTTTCCCTTCCACGGACACAAGCTACTTCGTTACACTACGATCTCCCTTTCGTCTTTCGATAACAGTAAATTATTAGTTTAATTTTACGAAAGTCATAGTCTTGGAATGTGTTGAATGACTTTTAAAAGGTCCGATAGAGAAGAAAATCCTTACAAACGTATTTTTACAGTGAAAACATATCGTTCGAAGCTGTCTATAATAATTCATTGTACTTTTTACTTAAATGGAGACATAAATTAAGCATATACATATCACGGAATAGTGTCGTACAATAGCGATTATCTCTAATTGTAGCAAAAAATTTTGCACTCTTCGCTTTACGGTAAGGAAGTCGGTGGAGGGGGATGGGGATGGGGAGGGGAGAGAGAGAGAGAAAAAAAAACAACAACAAAATGACAAGGTAAAAAATACTTAAAAATACCTACATACTCACATAACTACACTTATGCACGCTTGCATAAAATTTTATTGTACTTATTATTTTTTACCAAATTATCTACTTACAGTTAACCCCGTGTTCAATATATTTCTAACTCACCTAAAACAAAAACAAAAAATATTTAATTAGCACGGTGTAATAATGTAATAATGGCGTAAATTAAAATTAACGTTAAAGAACGAGTAAAAAAAAAAAAAAAAAAAAAAAAAAAAAAAAAAAGAGAGAGAGAAAGTACACTAACATTTACGTTGAGATATTTTTTACATTGTGAATCGTATAATTCATTATTTTATACAATTAATCATTAACGCGTACGCATTATATGCATTTCGATCTGTAAAAAGAGAACACCATAAACCTTAAGCTTTGTAAAATAAATATTTCTCTTAAAGAATTTAAGAATTTTAACCTAAAAAAAACGATTATATCAATATGTTTCCTATGATTAGACGAACATTGCCATTTAATAGAAAGAGAGAAAAAAAATTTGACCCAATAGTTATCCGAGCAGATAAAATGCTGGATTTGACGATTAGCCCGATAACATAAAAGTGACTATAAAAATTAAAAGCCAGTAGAGCAGGCAGATAATAAAAAATATGCTAAGTCTCTTTTTGGAAAGTCTAATCATTCATGATATCTCTAACAATACCGCGCCACTCGCTCTCTCTCTCTCTCTCTCTCTCTCTCTCTCTCTCTCTCTCTCTCTTAGCAAAACCGTCGCCCTGATTCATCCGGGCGCGATCGCTTTATCTCTGTCTCTCGCTCTTTGGAAAAAAGCCATATATTTCAGAAGAGTATTCTATTCGAAGTGACCGTCTCGAGTTCGCTTCTTCTCTGAACCTCCGTTAAATCGCCGACGTGAAAGCTCGCCTTTCTTGCTAACTCGCCCAGGAAACCTCACCCTTGACCCTCGACGGGCTTCTTTTAGCGACGAATGAGGAGATATGCGAAAGCTCGCTGCCTTCCAGTTGCATCGGCGAAAAGTCTCGCCATAATACGAGGGAGCAAAATAGAAAAAGGAGAGGGAAATAAGAGTCGTTGAGAGCCTTCAATAGCTTCGGAAAATGCGTCCTTTGTTCGCTTCCCGCTACGTGATATTTTTACAAAGTTAATTGAAGTTTGCTTGAAAATAGCTTTCACTAAATACTAATGGACATTTTCATTTCATTTCAAGGGCCCATTGTAATGTAACTTGAATTCTTTCTTCTTCTCCC
>NW_011948412.1:7739393-7749544 GCF_000503995.2 Ceratosolen solmsi marchali
CTCTCTCTAACGCTCTATCTCATCGTTTTTTTTAATTTCTTCGAATACAAAGTGTCGCAAAATTCGTAATTAGAGCGGAATGTCAGCTTCGTGAAACCTATTATGCTGTAATATTATGAATTACACTCGGGCGCGCAAAACCATTCGAGTACGAAGCTGAAAATTTTCTCTACTTCCGTAGCTTGAATTTTCAATGTTTAAGCTCGTGAAACTATTTCGTTTGCGAAGCGAAAAAACTCCTCGTTGATAAGACGAAATTATACGGGCTCTGAGGTAAGTAGCGTATCGTTGCGTAAGGAATAGATTTCCTCGGACCATCGATCGATACTTGAAAATAATCCGATAAGTCCTCGGCCACTGCGAGATAGTACACGCCACACTTTGGACATCTATCCTTACGCCAATAGTCCTCGCATCGGCTCTTTAGCCTCGTGCAATTACATGCAAAAGTAAATTCCTCCAGTTGATCAGAAGAAAAAAAAAAGTGAAGAGAGTCACGAACGCCACCACCGATCAACCAGTCATTCTCCCTTGTCTTCCCTATCTTTCGTCCTGGCCATTGCTCTTTCGCCAATGCCGCACGCCTCGCCGCCTTTAAACACGACTATTCTCGATTCTCCATGGATGCGCGCTCCTTTCTACGCTTTGCGCTCTAGCTTCGACTCGAAAGTGTGTGCATTCCGTCTTGGCCCTTTTCGTCATCGCCCGTTGCTCTGTCCCTGCGGTAACGTACTTTAATTTATGTTTCACTTTATTGGGTACTGTTTTATTCATAAGAGCGCCTCTCCTCTCACTACCTTCCTTTTTCACTACAACATCTCCGCTATTCGCGCTTATTTCCGCGCAGTCGTTGATGTCGTTGTTGTCTTTTTTCAGCGCGAAAGCCTATTCTTTTCTATCGTCTCTCTCTCTCTCTCTCTCTCTCTCTCTCTCTCTCTCTCTCTCTCTCCCTCTCTCTCTCTCTCTCTAACGCTCTCTTATTCGCGCTATTCTGTCGCTTCAAGCAGCTTGGCTGCGTCTAGATCTGAAGTGTAATTGACTCCTGAGGGACTCGTTGTCCCGGGTTAACAATCTACGACTTATTCTCTTGCCTCTCGCGCTCGCTCTACTTTTCTTATTAGCCCGGTGCTCTGTTCTTTCTATTTTTCCCGTCTACTTCTCTTTCCACTCTATTTTTCTCATACTCAAGCTGCATTTCGTCTTCTTGCGAATACCAGCCCTCTCCACTCCCTGCCTCCTTCTCCCTCCACTCCTTTTCTCTTCTTCATCGCCGTTGAAGATAATTCTACTTCTAAGAATAAACTTGATAAAATTTTTATACAAAAGATCTTCCGATGAAGCGAGTTCATGTTTCTCACGGAATTACTAAAATTATACGGTTTTTATTATTATTATTCTTCTTCTTCTTCATCTTCTTCTTCTTTTTCTCTTCTTTTTTCTTTCTTTCTTTTCCTTTTCTTTTTATCTTTCATTTATACTGATAAAGAAGCATCGATACTTTCAAATATTCTTTACAAAGAGTTTTTTTTTTGCAAAAATCTAACGTACATTAGAATTCGTTCATTGCAGCATTTATACATTATAAATAAAATGTAATTATAATCGACGATCTAGCTGTATAATATATTTTTATTAACACTCGGGAATATTTTTAAGTGAAAAATTTGTTATTTTATCAACCTATCGAAAATTAAAGATCACACAGGTTCACATGATTGTCCTTCTTATTGACAAGGGAGACATTTTAGATCTTTACGGCAATGTTACAGACAAAATTTCAGACGCATCCGCTCGTTTCAAGTTCATCAGAAAATCAAGCGATACAATCGACAAAATTCCTACAGATTATTATTAAAGTCCATTCTCAACATCCATCAAGCAAACCTTAATTATCGTCGATACATTGAAACGTATGAATAACGACAGGATCGCGGACGCTATTTAAATTCTCGATTGCACAGTCTCGACTATAATATTCGTAAAAGTGTATTATTTCCTTCGCGATAATCCAAATGCAATAATACTTTGATCAAACTAAAATGCTCAGACCTTTCGCCCCAACGAATATCCATACATTTCCATACAAATATAGGGCTATCTTACATTTATTACGAGCAAGCCGCATTTCCGTAAAGTATCACAATAATTGAATTATCGCTGCACGAGCCAAGACTCCACAGCCAAAGATGCATCTAAGCCAATCGACTGATTGCGTGCATCGTTTAACGTGAGAGTGATAATGCATACAACCAATGACTTTCTCCACTAAATCCCCATCTTCCTATCTTCGCTTTATGCGAGAGTTCGTAAGGGGACACTTCGATTTTATAAGTTCGTTAAAAAGTCACGCGTCTTACCTTGTATCGTATATCGGGTTTTACGCTAGACTTTGCGCTGGAAAATAGCTTTAAATTTTATCTAGAATATTTTTAGATGCGCTTACAGTTCGCTCAATTGATTCCATAAGATGTGGAATTGAGCTTTAGTATATCCACTAAATGGTAAAAAGTTGCGACGTTTAGTCCTAAAACTGTTTCCCTAAAAGTCCCAACGATACCGCAATTTTACTCGAAGCTATCATTTAATCGATATTACGGATTATTCTATTTTTATTAATTTGTTAAATGCCTTTAAATGAGGAAATTTTATAAATTATCTTATTATTATCGATTGGGCAGTATTGATTGGCCTCATTTTCCAAATTTTTATTGATAGCGATTGACGGTTAATTTTTGACAAGAATAAATCAATAATATTATTTTTAATACCATTAGCATAGAGATAGAAAAAGGATAATTGTAATAGATTTTATACCAATGTCTATATATATATATATATATATATATATATATATATGTACGTACTGCACTCTCAAAAACATACATTAGTGTGTATTTAAATAATATGAATGGGAATTTTGTCCAAGATTTGAGGCGTAAAATGACTTCGTAGTCATTATAAATGTTTGATATTAGTAGCCTAAAAAAAAAAAAAAAAAATCTAAATAATAATATTAAAATAGAGAAAATGTACTTTGTATATTTCTTGGGAAAATCTGCCTCTTTTCACTCGCTCGCGCGCTTCTATATTTTCTTCGTTCGCGATTTCATTATCTCAACCGCGGACTCGCCCTACTCCCATTACTCAACAGCTTTAAAGTGGTGTAGACGCACAAAGAAAAGAAACGTCGACAAATAGGAGAGGAAAAAGTTAAATAATTTTGATTAAAAACTCGGACTGAATTGCGTGGCCATGTAGAATTACGTTTGCGGCCATAATCTTTTGATACCATAATCTTATGGCGATTTTAAAGGCAGATTTCCCTTTTTGCCGAACGATCACACGGCAAAGAGGAGTCAAAGATAGGAGTGGAAGGTAACTTAAAAGAAAGAAAGACGGAAGGAAAGAAGGAAGGAAAGACGGAAGAAAGGAAGGAAGGAAGGTAGGAAGGAAGGAAGGAAGGAAGGAAGGAAGGAAGGAAGGAAGGAGGGAAGGAAGGAAGGAAGGGAGAAAGGCAGAAAGAGAGAGAGAGAGAGAGAGAGAGAGAGAGAGAGAAAAAACGGAGGTCATTCGCTTGAAGAGAGCAAAGAAGATTTGTAGACTGGATCTGGGAAACCGCTTGTTCGACCGCTGACCCCGAGCTGACCATACGACCTATCGTCCTGTGCGCGGGCGTTTGTCTCTCCCCCCCCTCTCTCTATCAGTGTGTGCCTGTGTGCGTGTGTGTATCGTGTCCGCGCATAACACATATATCTGCCAGAAACAGCAAGGTGCGCGGTGCTTCGTGGTGGCTCGGCGGAGCGAAAAAAGAGCCAAGGGGGGGGGGGGGGAAGGAGCGGGAGGCAACGGCAACCTCGACAAAATTCAATTTAGTGGGAAGCAAGAAAAATAACCCTCGAAAAACTGATCGGCCGACTGGAGCTTAAGTACTGGGCCGCGGCAACGGAAACTTTATTTCGTAATCCGGGAACGGCGCATCACTTAGGGCACCAAGTTCAAAGAACCTGGCCGTCTTGGCGAACTTGTCACGGCACGCACCAAGTTTGACCAATATCAAATATGCGGGAGGCTTATTATTTGGCTAATCGATCCTTACATTTACGACCGAAGGAGTCGCGTTCTACCTAACAGAAACCGACAATGTTTTCTCAATACCAATTAACCGTGCCGCTTGAGTTTACCAAGTACACGCGGATGCTTTTTCAGAGCGCTCCCACTTTCCAGTATGGTTAATGTTTTTGAAACTGCTAAACCGATTTGAATACGAAATTGTGGATGGATATTCGCGGCGCTCGGACAGAAAAATCCTCACGAGCTATAATGCACTTGGAGCATTATAAAGAAATACACGAAATTCGATTTGCTCGGATCGCTCGAATGATTATGCCGAGGCGTTATGCCAACCTTCTATTATTAACTTAAGCTTTTCGCAGCATTTGTATAACGAATTCCAACGTTACTGTACCAGTTATTATATAAAACACGAGTAACTGTATTTCACGTGAGTCGTAAAGGAGAGGATAAAGATTTAGCTCGTGGCTCACTCGGAATATTTAAATGTTAAAGATTTCTCATTATGTACGGCGAAGAATTATGAAGTAGACTTTGTAACAATGGGAGAAAAAAGCTGGGAAAAGGCAATGACGATAGAGAATGCGTGAAGTGAAGTGATCGTAAAACATATGCGATTTACGATCGAGTCCGGACAACTCGTGTATAAATTGCTTAATAATAGGACTTTAAACGTTCCAATATAGCAAATTCATTTGCGTCCAATTCACTTTGAGACGAAAATAATTAAGGTGCCGAACTCGACTAGCTTTCTGTCCATAATGTGTTGGGTTTGGCGAGGCCGATGCAAGGCGATGCGAGGCGTTCCGTTGCGTGGCGATGCCAGGCGAGGTCGGCGGCGGTGGTGATGGCGACGGCGGGGGCGGTGGCGGGGGCGGCGGCGGGGATGGGGGTCGATAGGTGGTCATGAAAGCGGTCACTTTTCATGCCAGTCTTGTTATTTATATCCGAATGAAAATCCGTCTTCTTCCTTCTTCCGCGTCTCTCTGCTCTTTATCACACTTGGAATATTTTTTCCAACAAAACGTCATTGAATAATTTTCAGCTACTCAGCCTATTACGCATTTTATTATCACTCGCCGCCAACAAATCTATTATAAAAACAATAAACTGAAATTGTACGCTTTCTTTGTCTTTCATCCTCGAATAAAAATAAACTGTAATAATTATATTGTATATATGCCTATATATAAAGTACACAAGTCTACAGTACACCCTACATTATTATGTAATGCTGAAATTTAATAGCCATTAAAAGCATAATTTAGAGTGGTTTATTGATGCAATTATTATGAATTTACATTCAATTAAATAAATTGGATCTAGTCATAAGAATTACTAAATGCTTTTGTTATAATTATATTGTGAGCGAAAGGATATATTTACCGTAGACAATATCGGGCTTAAATTATCTGTTAATTTAATAAAATAATATAAGAGATAATTAAAAGTCCTTGATAAATTGTAATTTTGTACCATTCGTGTTATTGGAAAGATAGATAAATAGATAGATAGATAGATAGAATAGAATAGATAGAATAGAATAGAATAGATAGAATAGAGGGAGGGATGGGGTGAGGTCGGCGATGAGTTAGAGAGAAAAATATTTTCGTATGCGAGACAATGAAAAAAAAAAATGCTCTCATATTACATAAATAATACGCGCATAGAGGGACAAGCGAGAGACGGTAAAAAAAGTGCACAAACGGGCTTTAAAAGCCGATGGCTTTGTGCATATCTCAGGTAATGCGTGTTTCTGTGTGGGTGCCTATGTGAACACATACAACACGTGCTTAAACTATTTGCCTGTAAATAAGCTTAATAATAATGTAAAGGGGGATAAAAAATTAAGTGACCGATAAAATTCCATATTAGAAGCGAAAAGATTTTCATCAATCGCACTTCATCAATTTTCGTCACTTTGTACAACCATGTTCGTTCCGTTGTACTCTAGAATTTCTTAATAAAATAAAATTTTGTCTACATATTTTTTATTTGCCGAGTGAAATTTTATGCGCACGAAGCTGCAATTATACATTTTTACAAGCCACGGGCTAATAATGTGTCATTACGTAACTGCCTTATTACATTATACAGCAATCGTTGAATCCAAAAACATAATATGCGACAAACAACAACGAAAACCCTAATTAACATTTTTAAAGTTCACGAGTTATTTATTATGCCATTAGGATTGTTGAATTTTCTTCTCAATTATACCTTTCAATTTTAGAACTTTTCATTCGTTAAAAGCAAACAGGCTCTTCCTTATAATAATGCGGAATTTCATATTTATCATATATTAGAAAACATTAGGTTCATAATCCACCAGAATTTCAATTACACGTCAAATTAAAATTACTCATTAGATGTAAATAAATGCATAATTATTCGCTCTTGGAATTTAGAAAAATATATATCTGTGTTCTGGTGTTTATTCAAATTTTTTTTTTCCCCACCGTCATGAAAATTTCATCTGTCTTTCATTGCAAAGTTGCAATCCACAGGCGCAACACGAGGATTCTCAACCGAATGAATACTATCAATAATTAGTATTAGTTTTATATCGACGAAGTAATTAATTTCACGTATGGGATATTTCTCACGAGAACGTTCGATAAGCTTCTATAACGTAACATCTGCTTCATTAACCATCGACTTGTCCATACGAATAATCATAATAAAAGTATTTTACACTTTAATGTTTCGTATACGTCTAAATGACTCTACTCTACCCATCCTCTCTGCATCAATCGCAAAGAGCAACGTGGCTCGAAAGTATATTCATTAAGTCATTATCATTAATTGAACGTCATTTGCCCCTAATTTGGATATATGTCGCTTTTATAAGTGTATAGTATCGAACACCATTCGAACGTCAAGTCTCACTCTCCCACTCTCTCTCTCTCTCTCTCTCTCTCCCTACACAACGCACCCGCTCAATGGCCGCGACAATTTTCAGCCGACACCCTTTACGAATACGTCGATCGTTTCACCCGCATCGATGTACACGTAGTGACAGATTTGGGGGGGGGGGCCCAACACGCGCACCCCCCGACAAATGGCAATGGCAATGTACATAGGGCGCGCATATATGGTGACCCTCTTTGTTTCCAGTGGTCTCTTATTTTTTATTTTTTATTTATTTTCTTTTTTTTTTCCTTTTTAATTCTCGTCGTTACACCGGATTTGCCGGAGGAGAACCTGACAGCGACATCCCCATGGAAATTTTTTCCGTTTGTCATGAAAGTCGCTACGTGGCCCACGGCGTCCCTTTAAAATGGACGGGGAGCCAATTTTTTTTTTCTCTCTTTTGCTTTCATCCAATTTAATTTGAGTAACGAAGTTCCTTTGCGTTGTATAATGGCCGGCGGTAATTATACACGTAACTCGATCCACTCCGGATTTAAAGCGATCCTCGTTGCTTATGGTGAGATCCCGTTTGCTCGGCAGCGCTTCCGCCCTGATGTCCCTTCGTAATCTTGACGCTTCGTGCGCTAACGGTAAACAAATCAACTCGACATGCCGGACTCCTCGGACGAAACGATATTACCGCGCCTTCCACTTTTTCACTCATTTATGCTGGTATGAAATTACGTATGAGCCGTGCGATTTTCACGACTGCGCGAGGCAAAAAAAATCCTCGGGTAAAAATAGTTTCACGTTACAGCCTCTCTGCCACTTTGCAGGCACCGAAATGCCGTGGGCTATTAGACGTCCTGGCGCATACACACCTACGTGTTCTTAAACAATGTCAACTTCCATGGACGATTATGGGGCTGAAAAGGCAATCGACGTCACCTTATGCTCTCGCGATTGCACGCGACGTATACACGCGGCGAATCTACCGGCATGGCTTCTCCTCCTTCGCTGAATCATCGACTCTGCTAAGCTTTGCCAGAGCTTATAGCGAGTAAATAGCCCGAACAATAAATTACCCATGAAAATTGCTATTTTGCCCATATTGTTTTGGGGGCTGCGTAGTGCAGCGGCGTAGACGAGAGTGGGATAGTAGGAGCGAGGGAAAATGTACGAGTTCTCGTTTTTCACGCATATTGAGTGCGGGAAATAAGCTCGAGTCAGCCCGAAGAGTTTCAGGTCGGTGTTTCATCGGGTCGAAATAGGAAAAGAGATTGGGAGGTTGGTTAGTGCTTCTTGGCTAGTCCAAAGAAACGCGATTTATTCGCGTCGAACGGTGGAATCGTGCGAGGACGTATAATATACTGTGTATGGACAACCCCGGGTCAAGTCCACGATAGCCGAGACCGAAGATATGATGGAATAATTAATGCATAAAGCGCACTCGGCAAACTCTTATCGCGAAAAATCTCTCTGCTGGCATTTGCGATCCGAAATAATAGAAAGTTATTACCATCGGTGCCGCGAGCAAAGAGGAGCACGTTGACTAATTATTTACACGGGGCCAATAATTGTAGGTCGCGTAGTGTCATTGTCAAATACCTGCCATTTAGCTTTGCGAGAGACGAGTAGCTTCGACCAGCCCCGGTGGTATAATCTTAATCGTAATGTTAAATTTACTAGGATGAGGAATAAAAAAATGCGCAGACACATCATGAATTTTTACCGCACAGTCCTATAAATTTTATCCCGTAGTCAGCTGAAAGTTTAGTAAAAAAACTTTCCGAATGTTCGATAAGGGTAATTCTTACTGCGTTACGCAGGTACAGATCTCTAAGAATATTTAATGGCAAAACTTACATCGTACATCGTTCCCGTTAAAATTTGTGAATCTGTAATTGAATGCTTATTCGGTTAATAAAAGCAGCACAAGGCAAAAAAATGAGAATAAAAAAAAAATTAATAAATGAAAGAGTGCTTTTGTGTGCGTGCGTGCGTGCGTGTGTGCGTGTGTGCGCGCGCGTGTGTGTGTAGAGTGAGAGAGAGAGAGTGAGAGGGAGAGAGAGAGAGAGAGAGAGAGAGAGAGAGACTCCGTCAATTGATTACCTTTCTTTCACGAGGAAACGTCATTTAACGCTTAATATTTATTATGCTCCATTTATACCGAGTATATGTTAGAGTCGGAAAAATACATCGCGAGAGTTATTAACAACAGAAAAACTCAAATTGATATAAATCGATCTGCTTTCCGCGCACATTACTGCCATTGATGAAACTGATAGCCGAGTCGGCATTAAAAGAATTATAACGTTAATCAACCACTTTAAAGTAGTTAATAATGTAATTTATTGATAAGGTGAAAAAAAAAAAAAATAACAACAACACGTTGTTAAAACAGCAAATATCAAATGTTCGAACGTGTCGCATTATAAATTGAAAAATGAAACGCATAATTAGAACGAAATGTGTCAGTCCACAAAGAATTTTTCATTATCTTTCGCCTCCACATACTCATTTGTCATATTTGTCGTATTAACAATACATTGATTGTTTGATAATCGTCAGTGTGTAAAAAAAAAGAAAGAGAAGAGACCAAGAGAGAGAGAGAGAGAGAGAGAGAGAGAGAGAGAGAGAGGGAGAATTATAGGGGCTTAAAAATAAAAGTAAAAATTTATTGTCGTAATTCATCGATGAGAATCTGCTTTTTGCTCACAATAGCCGTTTAATTGAAAATCGCTTGTAAAATTCCGTCAAAGTCCGGTGAAATAGAGGTCTTAAGATTTTCTATTAATTGAAAAGGGCTGAGAATGTAAAATTACAAGGAGAAGGATAGCTCATAGGAATGAAATGCGAGATGAATCCCCGCGGTCTCTAAGAATCCATTTTAAATATTACGTCGTATTTTCAGAGACCTTAATTCCCGAAACCAACTGTGCCATTCAAAACTTTCGTTGAATGTAAATTGTAAATAAAGCAATTAATCAAACTCCGACTCCCTTCCTCCTTCTGTTTATCTAGATCTCTCTTATTCTCTCCATCATTCAGCCTCTATTTTTCTTATTCAGGCAGGCTCTCGGAGGAAAAGGTTCATCCCTAGCATCGTCCAATATATCTTAAAAGTCGGGCCATCTTTTATCGGCGGTTGTTTTCCGTTACGTACTTCCGCGCTTCTCTTTCGGACTCTCATAGTTCCGTTGGCTTTATGGGTCGAGAGCGGACGT
>NW_011948412.1:7749554-7838168 GCF_000503995.2 Ceratosolen solmsi marchali
GCGGAAAAGGCGGACTCCTTACAAAACAAAGGCCACGTGCGGCTCCTCCTCCTGTCCGTGGTAAGAAGTTGCCTTCCTTGTTTTCTCCACGGGGCGACTTTTCACAATTGGCCTTTTTCTATTCTACTTCTTCTTCTTCATCATCATCATCATCATAATCATCTTTTTCTTCTTCTTCTTCTTCTTCTTTTTCTATCTTCTTCTTCTTCTTCTTCTTCTTCTTCTTCTTCTTCTTTGTTTTTCTTCTTCTTCTTTTTTACCTTGCTAGGGTCGCGATACTCCATCTTCCTTGAGTTGATAGCTGGCATGAGAATTCGATTAATAAAAGTTTACGCTTTAAGATAGATAGGAGATTGAGGGGCTCGGGGAAGTTCGAGAAACGGAAGCGTCGAGTAAATTGACATTTGTTTCATTTGGAAATTAGCGTTGGTGCGTAGCTGAGTCGACGGCATTCATTATTCGTGAACAATTACAGGTGAATCGCTCGCGCTTTTTTATTCGCGCGACAATGACTTTGTGGACCATACAACATCTTTTAGGGGCTGCGCAAGTTAATGAAATACGTAATCTATATAGAACAAACAGATGTCATTTATCTTTCTTGTTCGTAGCTTCTTCGTTATTCGCCCAAAAGTTTCTGCTCGTTCGCATGTACCAAAAAGCCTGACCATAAATTATCATATTCCTAAAGAAAGGTCAGATTTACATGTAAATCAGACAAATTCATTATTATTTCTACATTGTTGATGAATTTTGAACACTTATTATCCCTTACAGACTAACGTCACGTAGCATTAAATTAATAAACTATGCGAGTAAATGTTTTTCAATGTTATTAAGCTTAGGGCTACGGTTAACTAACTCTGGTCTGTTAAAATATGGAATGTGATTTTTCTCTTAATGCTCAGCCAAAACGCAGTCCGGTTGGTTACATTTGTATATATATCAAAGGACCGATACACGCAATGTATATCATATTACTTATTCTTTTTAAAAGCTGAACTTTATGAACTGAAGATACAAAATCCAAAACACTTCTACATTATTGGCAGTTCAAATGTTTGTACAGTAGCGAAGTTTACCGTTCACCCACAAAAAGATTTTTCGAAGTAATGTTAAGGTATTATATAGGTAGCCAACCCTTTTAGTCAAGCATTTCATTTTCTTTCGAAAAATAAACGCCACAGGCATCATTTTTCCAAGTTGCGTTATAGAACTTTACAAGCGACGGCTACTTCTGTGCACTTCTGTGCACGATTCGATTTCTATACCTTAAAAAACAAAAACAAAAACAAAAACAAAAAAAAAAAAAAACAAAAACAAAACAAAACAATAATAAACTCACGTCCAATATTAATTTTCATCCAACTCCGTCTCATATTTTGGCTCATCATCCATAATATCTATTGATTCGTTCAAACCGATAGAATCTAGATTCTTACATGTTAAAACAAAAAAATGGCAGGCCATTATTGGCAGATTCGTGACTGATTGGCCTTGTGCAATGAATTTTCACCATCGTGGCAAAATTTGGCATTATTACGAAAAGAGTGATTAAAATGCCAATAATTAACAATTGTAAGAAGTAAAATTTCAACCATAATCTCATCTAAATATTCTTTAAATCCCACAAATTGGTTATAGATTATTGGATAGACTATGCCGGTATAAAATATATATGCTACCGAAAGGTTATTGACCTGTAAGAAACACAAATCTACTTAGAAAAATACAAGTGGAAAGTGCCTATCGGCTATTCCAAAACTGTGTACCGTAAAGAAAAGATCGACTTGTCGAGCTCTCATCTCCCCCCCCCCTCCTCCGCCACCCTTCGCGCATCAATCGTAAGTCCGCAAGCAGAAATCCAGCCCCAATCTTTATATCTCCTTTAGGCGAGTCCGTCCGCCGTGGCAGAGAAATCGCTACGCTTTACGGACAATTTCACGGAGCATCCCCGAAAATTCGGGGGCTTCGCGCTCGCGCGAACTTTCGATTATACACCGAGCGAACAACTTCCTCGGAGCAACTTACCCCCACCCTTTACCATACATAGGCAGAGACGGGCGCGCTCTCCACCACGCACCTACCAAGGCGACGTGCACAAGATATAAGGGAGCCAGCAAAAAGGAGGCGGCGATGGAAAGATTAGGATGAAGGGTGAGGAGATGAGCGCGGGAGAGGAGAAACGTCTCATCCAGACTTACATAAAATATTCGCGACGCAAAGCCCAGTGACATTCGATATCAGCAAAGCCAGTCACGCGAACCGAACGTGCTTAGGATCGACATTGCGAATCAAAGAGGTTAGGCTTGTGCCTGAACGAACGTCGGAAGCTCGATCGGAATTGCGCGTGCGACGCCGCCCATTCTACTTTAGCGCTTAATAGTTTCTCCGCGTGATTGTGCGCTCCAAATATCGAGGCCTTCCCTCCCCCCGCCTCTACACCATTCACCCCAATCCCCCTCCACCACCACCACCATTCCTCTCCTCCTCATACTCCCGTTCCCGCCATTCATCCGCCCACTTCACGTGGCTGAAAAACTCTCACTTCAACGACTGCCATACTGATAAGCGCTGGATTTTGTGTCGCTTTTACATCGATTAGCCCGAGATAGAGATAGAGATAGAGAGATAGAGAGATAGAGAGAGAGAGAGAGAGAGAGAGAGAGAGAGAGAGATAGATAGATAGAGAGATAGATAGAGATAAAGAGAGAGAGATAGATAGAGGCACGTTTAGGACTGTGACGGTCATGTTGTCGTCCTGATTAAAGACGGGCCAACAGTTGCCTAGAGCATTCGTCGCCAGTAATCGTCAGTAGATTAAATTAAAATTAATTCTACTCGTTCCCTACTTATAAAATCGGACGTTAATTTACTCGCGCTTAATTTCATACAACAACTCACATAACAATATTATAACCCATTAGTCGTGCAATTTTAATGCAATATATTTTTACAGGATATGTTATCTACACGTGCTTAGAGAGAGAGAGAGAGAGAGAGAGAGAGAGAGAGAGAGTGAGTGAGTGAGTGAGTGACCCCATACTTTTGACAGGATCTTATGGCACAATATCTCTTTTCCACTATTCGTTGACCTAGTCCGCCATACCTGAGATACTAAAACTAAACAACAAAGTAGCTTCCTCAAACCAATTTAACTTTCACGAAGTAACTAAATTTACTTTTATCAGATCGTCGGATAAATTACATGACAAAAATTATCGAGCAAAGGAGCGCAGAAAATTTACCAAACATTCACGAGGATGTATTAAATTTTGAAATGCCCAACATCTTCGCTCTAAAAATGTACTTGAAATGCTTACCGAATAGACTCCCCATCCCCCCCCCTCCAAACCACCACCACCACCACCATAAAAATACACAACATTTATCAACAGTATTTATGATACTATCAAAAAGTTCTTCGCTACATCATATTTCGTAATTTATCTCATATTTCAGGCTGATCGGATACCTACTTCCTTTAGAATTTAAAATCTGCACTCGGACCTCGCGAGTTTTTCATGCAATATTTTAATTAGCGCATCAGTGGTGCTTTATTCTTCTTTCTTATAATCGTCTTAATTCTCACTCGGATCACTCGAGTAATTAAAAAGTTCTCGAAAATTACGCGAAGACGTACAACGAGCGTGTGAAATCCGGTGGTAAGAAGCGCGCGGAGCTGGCCGAACGGCTTTGATTCGCGACTATGCGTATGAATATTATCCCAAGGGCAGGAGTGCCAGTAAACGAGAAAGATAAACTCAAAGTGCTTAGAATTCTGGTAGTCGCGGGGCGAATGGAATATACACGTAATATAGACGAAATTGAATTTAAATATGAATACGAGGCAGAGAGCAGTGTACGCACCGAGTATATAACATGCCCACTTTTACGTGGATGGAGGATACGAGTGTACGCGCTCACTGTTTTCTCTTTCGTCTTTCTTTGCCACCTCCCTCCTCGTTCCGCCAATAACCCCCATCTCTCCCTCTCCCCTCTCCCCCTGACTCTCCCACCTCCCACCGCCCCCTCCCAATCCTACCGAACCAACCAACTCTGTATGTCAGCCGCAGGAGCATAAGCCGTCACAATGGCACCGAGAGACAATTTTACGTAAAGCATTCCACAGTGAGTAGTGCACTTAAGATGAAATATTAAATTTTTATGATAACTGGAGAGAGCGAATAGCGAATGAAATGTTAAGTTGCAAATCCAAATGTAGAATGCATAACGAGTGGTAAAATGACGTTGTACGAATTGAAAAATATTTAAATGCCTAATGCGTTGATTTAATACTTTCCATAATAAGTCCCTCGGTAATTGATTTATATAAGCTTACCAAGTGCGCATTACGATTAATCACAACAACTCCAATTCTCAATATTCCTCCCATTCGATCAGAAACAAAATTCGAACATTACGTGCGCATTCATTACTTAAATGGAATGCTAATTAATTACCAAATGGAAATAATTGGCGAGTGCCAATTGTAATCGAGTGCCGTGACATTTGCGGAAAAAGTCAAGTTATCGCATAAAGGAGCATATGAGCATAGCGGATGGGAGTCGAGACAATTTCTTTTTTTGAATTTTCACGTTTAATAATATCGCCTTCTCCTCTTAAGATTATCGAGCGAGAAGAAAATTGAGCATTATTGAGGGGTGCATCGGTGGTCTAATCTTCCAGGTAAGGAAATGAAGGGATGCGACGACTCGATGTCGAAACTGTATAAGGGAGAAACGACGAAGGCACACGACGCGAGAGTTTCTTGCGCAAAAAAAAAAAAAAAAAAAAAAAAAAAAAAAAAAAAAATAAGAAGAAGAAGAAGAAGAAAGAAGAAAAAAAAAAGTAATGATTGATATATAAAACGAATTTCTCGGTGTTCAGACAGGCGATAGTGAATGCCTAGTTGTTTCGCGCGCGCGCCTGTCAGATCAACGTGAAATTTCAAAAAAAAAATGCGTATGCCCGGAAAAATGAGAAATTGTTGCTCTTGACATGACGTTCTATTAAAGGGCTTTTGCCCAATTTCGGTACACGGTACGTCGTGCATTGTTGCTTTGTGAAAAGACATGACCCGCGAACAAAGCGAATCGCTAGCAGCATCCAAGAGCTCTTTTGATCGCACTCATTAAATCCGTACTTTCTCTTAATATTAGCATTTATCGCAAGTAGTAAATGTCGAAATCAAGTAGGAAAATGTTATTGGACATTTGTGGTTATGCGTTGCTCCAAGTGCCCGGGGTCACTTTAAACTGTCGACTTTAGCTGACGTCCAAAGTTATTATATATTAATGATAAATTTAATTGTTCATATTTTACATGATCATTAAATTCAAATGCCCATTCCTTTGTAATTATTAAAAGTTGCTTTTCATTGAAACATCGAGTTGTTGCTTATTAACGGGAAATTTATATTTTATCGTAGACAATAATTTGCGTGAAAACCAAGGACTACGTGTATAAAAATGTCGCCAAGCTGAAAATTTTCATAAACTACACTCTACATTATATAACAATGATATCATATTTCCGAAAATTGTAATCACGTTTTCGTTTTAGATTATCGTAGCCTGGCATTATTACTTTCACTTTCACTACAGCGCGATATAATTATACAGAGTCGGTCAACATATTAAATTACATATCAGTTAATTAATTTATTATCCACTTAAAATAAGATAATGTTCTAATAAGGTGAGCTACCCAAAAGAAGCAATTAGAGTTTGTTGATTCCCAGCAGTGTAATCATCAATCTCACGAACCATCCGATCTCGTCCTTCAGTCCCTTCAAAAACTCAACCAGTAGCCAACTACTGCGTGAGACCTTCATTTTTCTCGATCTATCCACGCCTTGAATTTACAATCCACCGCTTTTCCCGCCTCTCCATCATTTCGCTTCTGTTTCCTCTCTCCTGCGCCCTTTACTTTCCTACCACCCATCGTCCCTTCCTCCTCCTCTTCTTCTTCTTATTCTTCTTCTTCTTCTTCTTCTTCCTCCTCTTCTTCTTCTTCTTCCTTACCTATTCGAGAATTTTCTCTTACTAGCTACTCATCTTGCCGCCTATCCTCGGCGTTTTCTCATCTATCAAATGCAGAAGTGTGTACCCACGCTGCTTTCGCGGTAATTTGCAAAGTTACAACGAGTAGTCGCTCTTGTAACGCGACGTAACGGACCGTAAAGCTTTCACGCTCCGCACTGCCCCGGAGCGAAATTATTCTCGTTGAGTGCTTCTTCTCTCTCTCTCTCGCGCGCGCGAGATATATAGATGTATATATATATATATACATCTCCTCGGCCACGTCCACGTAACGTGTCAGAATTACGATAGACTGGGTTTTATAAAATGTATCGGTGAAAAAAAAAAGCAACTTTGAATTACGTACAGATGTATCGATTGGAAGGACATCAAATCTACCTTATAAAATATAGTTTAATATTCTAGTATGATGTATAAAAATAATGGTAAATAACTAGGCCGTAAAAGTTAATTTAAAATTAGTATATAAAATATCCTCAACTCCATTTAGTACTTGACATTATCGTAGAAAGTCTATCATTCTTATGTGGAAATTTGAAGTCTCAATTAAGAGAGAAGAAACTTCACAAGTATATAATTTATGTCTAAGAAAGATTCACGTAAAATGTAGAACAATTGAGTCCACTTACATCATAATTATTGAAGTTGCGACAACTCCATTGAAAGCGATTAAGAAAGATATGAAGTGAATATACAAATTTACTTGAATAGGTATGATTTTGTAATCACATAATTCAACACAATCCTACCATTTTTCTCTATTTGTCTTGAGATGAATATACGATGATTTATTTACAAGACTCATTGTTAATCCTATTATACTATCTAGATTCCAGAGTATTAATTTTCTTAATCTTAAACGCATGCGTTTGTGCATCAAGCCTACTATTTCCTAATTTGCTAATATAATCTAGACAATTTTAGCATCGTAGAATAAAAATACAATTGTAAAATGAACGTTACTTAAAGAATAAAAATATGTTCAACCAACGTCAGCAACATTATATGAATATCAAATGTAACGCAAATAAATTAAATTTTAATGAAAAGTCACTATGTTATGATGATTTGCAATGCTTAACAATACATATAATTCTAAGAAGTCCAATGAAATATTAATTTACACTATCTTATGAGTGAAATTTCATTATACATACACGCAGAAAGATGAGATGAAAAAAACAAAAAGAAAAAGAATATCATGATTTAGAAATAATAATAAATTTCAAGTTTCAATACAATGTACGACAAACCCTGTAGATGGTGTCTCAATTGCAATATTTGAATACAATTGAATACTGCTGCAATAATATCAATTATGCGGTAATAATCCTAATTTCATACACGAAACATGTAACATTACCAAATTAATAAGCTTCGGTGAATGGTAGATGAGAAATAAATATTAATGGCATTAGAGTCCTACACTAGGAAAACGATTAGCAAAATAGTTCTTGAATCTTATGAAATTATACACCTACGAACTCAGAAGCGAATGCTACTTACTTTTAAATATGAAAAAATTTTAATTAATTTTATAGATAGTATATGCGAAATTTATCGATAACATAATATTTTTATGAAAATCTTTTTATAAAAATTATGTTATTAGATTGTAATATGACATTAAATTATATAAAATTGAAATTGTATAATTTTGAAAAAGAGAAAACTATGCTTGCACAACATATTTCCAATACAATATTACAAAGATTAATTGCAATTCTAAAGCTGCAAAGTATTTTTACATAAAGCATTTTAGATATTACACAGTTAAATATTATCGAGACGCGATGTACAGAATAATTATAAAGAACAAAAACAAAAAAAAAAACAAAACAAAAAAAACAGTAAAACAAAAAAGCAACCAAAATTCAGAATATAGTCAGAAAACGTAATTCATCTCTCGTTTCACCAGACTATTTCATGAAAATTCCGTCGTACCGATAAATAACCTTAATTGACTTTAAATCTAATAAACTTTATATTCTTTGAAAGAAAAGAGGAGAATAAAAGGAATATTAGAAAAACATGACAAAAGATGCTGCAAAATAGAAGTAACTGAGGGCCTCGGAGGACGACGGACTCTGGTGAATTCGCCAAGCAGGAATTTCAAGTGGATATGCGATATTCCTTAAATCATTAAGGATTAAAGTGGCCACGAGCCTGCGTACGCTCTAAAACTTTTCGATTTACTCGCTCTTTCTCTCTTTTAAAATTCCTTTCGCTCTCTCTCTCTCTCTCGCTCTCTCTCTCTCGCATTCTCGTTTGCTCTCCAACTCCGATTCCCTTTCTCCCCTCTTCAATTATTTTCCTCGCTTTATCTAAATATCTAGCCCTTATTTTAGTCCTTCTTTATTTTCACTCTCGCAAGCTGCGTAATTACCGAGCGCGTTGGAGCTTTGGAAAAGCGCCGCTTTACTCCCGTTCGTTTCGTTGTCGGCTAAAGAGACAAATGGATGATGGCAAAGTGGATAGAGGCCAGCCAGAGTTGACAGAGGATACGAGGATACGCAGAGAAAAAAAAAATAAGTGAAAATATCGAAGCTTCACTAATGTTGTGATCAAGTGGTGTCAAAAAAAAAAAAAAAAAGAAAAAAAAATAAAATAAAATAAAAAAAAACAACAACAATTAAACAATTTTTTCTTTTCTTATCGGACTTACTTTCACTACCCTAATAATGTGCCGTTTAGTTTTTTTTACATAATATTGATAAATTATTGAATTTTCTATTGTCAGTGTTATAAATATCAATTTGAATTCCGCATCTTAAGCACCCGACGCATTACTTTATTTAAAAATATGAATTTCAACGGTATTTTGAACTTCAATTGGCACAATTATTACAACATTTATCTGCTTAACCAATTGGACAATATTTTCGTGTCATGAAAGCGTATTTAAAAGTATGTCATAAACTACTTTGTTGAACAAGTAATTGAAGCATGATATTCATTATCGCTGATTTTTTTACATTTTAATTTATCGGCTTCCTCTTCCCGCCGCATATTTCTGTACTTCGTAAAATATTTCGGATAAAATATCCTTCACCGTTAAAAGTATCATCGTTAATAGTAAAAAAAAAAAAAAAAAATACACGATCACTTAAATTATATATAATATGCCATTGCGAAACATTTAATCGGAAAAACCGAGGCATCGCGATGCGACGATATCACAACGAATTAACCGAATGACCGACGACACTTAATGCCAGAAAGTCAGTAACGTAAAATTTCAATTACCTTGGCAATTTCTATGGAGTTTTTGTGATTTATGAGCTCGGTTGGTGGATAAATCGGCCCAACGCACCGCCAATCAATAGCTACGCGCGAGACAAATGCCACGATTCTTCATTGGAATTCAATTTCAATGCAGCAACACTTGCTCTCTATAAAAAGTATTCGAGCGACGAACGAGAGCCAGAAAATACAGATTAGAAAGTTGCCTCGGTCGCGTCAATTCAATGTGCCTCCCTTTATCCGTAGCCCATGCCGGCCTTATCCATCCCGCCTAGAATTGTGTTTACTATCAAATTAGCCATAAACGCGATCGTTACGTCAAGGCACAAAATGTATATTATCCAGCCATTTTGCCGCTGGCCGAGGCGCGATTCCCCGGTTATCGAAGCACACCTGGTGCGTAAGCATAAACGCAATTCCGATAGAAATTTGAAGGGTTATCAAAACTCCTCGTACCGTTATTATTATGGCCATTTTGGGCTAACGCACACCTTCCAGCCACTCTCGGCCCTAACGTTATTTTAGGCTAAATGCTCCTCGTTGGGCTTGTAGAACTTTTGCCGAAGAATTACTTTTCCCAATACTTCCTAGAGCCCCGTGGCGCCTATTTAACGCGGGTTACCATATAATAACGACCATCTAATTACATTCCCGAAGGAAAAGGTTTAAATCCTTTTCGCGATAATTTCATTTTACGCTACTCGCAGTAGATCTCGATATTAACATACTCATTTGTCGTGACATAGGGCCAAAATGACATTTATATGAGTTATCTGTGCTCTCGTATTCGAATAATAACGTTGATTTAACTACTGCTCGATGTGAAAGCGAATTTATCACGAAGCAAATCAACGTATTCCTTCGTAGCAATAAATGGCTAACGATAAATTTCCGACATAAAGTAGACTGTTTAAATTTTCATTCCAGAATCATAATTCGCGGGGAGAAGTGTATGCGTGGGCGCATACACGCGGGTGTGATAAAAAGAAAAAAAAAGAGAGAAAAAAGATGAAAAAGAGGCAGAGATAGTGGCGGAAAAATCGACAGAGGTAGGAAGGGAAAGGAGAGTAAATCTAAGAGAAACAGAGAAGGGAGTGTATACTTCGCGAGTTAATACCTTCATATTGTTCGTGAAAAAAAAAAAAAATTAAATAATCGAAAATGTCATGTAGCGGAATAAAAATCGCTAGAAGCCTGGCGCGCAACATTCAATAAATATTTCAAAATTGTATGGATGTAAGATTTAAGGCGTCGTAGGTCACGTCGATGGAGCCCACGCGAAACTCCCTTCGCAATCTTCCTAGATTTGCATTATTCGTGAAAGCCACGTGCCGCAACGTGGAGTGGAGAGTGGAGTGGGAAAAGTCGCACCGCGAATCAAAACTGTTGTTACCTATATAGAATTACTAAAAATATAGATAACCAAGCAGATGGGCTTGAGTGGGGGAGTGGAATGAAAAAATTCGTCCATCTTGTGCTCGAATTTTCCCTATTTGCACTATTATGTGCGGCTGCTTAATGGAATAAGTGAGTTAATGATGAGCGCGTGGCATTTGAAAATCGACAATAGTAATTATAAAAGATCGTAATGCAGCTTACGTAATGTAGATTTTAGCCAGCTTTTATTAGCTTTTTCCATCCTAAGATAGGACAGTCGCGTATTACGTGACTTTATCGACTGCGCTACGGTGTTGGGCGTGAAATGAAAATTTATAAAAATGAACTCTCTGGTGCAAAAGATCGTTGGATACTTCTATTTACAGGCAGAGAAAATTTTAAGCTACGACACGGCGTATAAAGCGTATTTTCCTGATCCAGCTATTATTATTAATATTAACACGTTCTCGAACACGATGGAAATTGTCTGTTTCTTCCATTATCCACTATTTACCGACACTCCTAGTCGTTATAAGCAAGATTTTCCATTGAAAATATCGACAGAATGGATAAATTAATAATTACACGCACCTCGGGATATTCATATTAGCATCGTTGAAATTCTATTATTTTTTTAAGAATTTTAATTGGGATCGGTAGCTCGATACTGTAAGACGTAGAGCAAACTTTTTCCTCAACTTTTTAATAAAAAATTTTCGGACTTACGTATCGGATATATCTTAAAACTATGCAAAAGTACGTCGTTTTCATACCTGAAACAAAAAAGGAGAAAGTAATTTTTAAGTAATGCATCAAAGCAATTTTATTAAGAAAATTAATTTATATATTAAATTTCGATTGTTGGTAAAAAAAAAAAAAAAAAAAAAAAAAAAATTCGACACAGAGTAGAATGCTTTCATAGTTACACGAATACATTGATAAACGCGATATTCAGGTGTAGAAGAGATTGATATAAATAAGCGTTGATTTAACGGTAAACGCCGCGCTTGACTTATTAATCTGCGGTAATTTTAAATAGATTCTTCATCGGTACGACAACGTAGATTCGACAAAAAATTTAAGGGGACAGGAGGGTGGATCGATCCTCGCATTAATTTTCCAAACGGATAAATTACCAGATGGGAAGAATTATATAATCACTGTGGCAAAATGAAATGCTACAGAATCCACGCTCCATCTAGTGTATTCCAGTATTAATGAACAATTAAGAAGCTTCCCTCGACAGCTGCGCCATGACCGACTTTAATCACACATTGCCTCAAGCATTTCTTAACTTGATCTGACAATTACTAATAAACCTCCTCTACGACACTCCGAGTTTACTCATTTCCCAGTTTCATATAAAAATATTCAGTCCTTTATAGGGAGCATTTAATACGCCTCCAAATAAAGATTCTCCTTGACATTCTAAACCCCCACCCCCACCCATCCACTCTTTAGCGACGAACTAAAAAGTGACTGAGCAGGAGCAAAGGCTCCTTGTCCTGGAACGAACAATAATCGACTGCTGCGACTCTACGGATCTTATCGCATTTCAGCCGATTCACGTACCCGCCGAATCATTTTACACGCGCCAAGTCCCTCAAAACGGAACCGCATTGTTTATTCTCGTTCCGTCGCTTCTCCATCCACCTCCCCACCCCGTCCCTTCCCCGTAACCACCCACCCACCTATCCACCGAGTTCCGTGTAAAGCCACACACGCGGGTGGAGCATCCGGTAGAGGATCTTCGTCTGCTCGTGGAATTGTTTGCTAAGCGCGCGAGGCGTCTATTGTTACTCGCGCGCCATTGTCGTAAGGGAGACGCGTCGTCCTTTTTGCCAGCCGGCATATTCCCCCGGCGGCGACGAGGACGACTTAGAGCCTTCTTTTCACCGCGCTCGACTTTATTAATTTCCCCGTCGCCCGCCCTCGGCTAGCACGCGTACATTATCAATTATCCTAACGCTCGCGCAATGTTTTCGCCGGCCGTATGCTCTCCACCAGCCTCTCAACGTTGACCAGCCTGTCTCATCTCCTTCTATACGGGGATTCGAGCTTAAGCGCCACACAGCCGCGTGCTTCCTTCGCTTTCCTCTTCTTCCATCACCCTATCAACTGCCCCTCCCTCGGCCCGCCATCATCACGGATTTAGCCGCTAGTCGAGGAGATCGTAATGAAAAGAAGTGCGAGTAATGGGGATCGGCCCTTGAAGGGCGCAACTGCCGCTCGATAATGCCGCCGCCGATGGAGTGAAGAAAGCACGGCTTCTCCTCTCCGCTTTCCGACGGGATTTCACGAGATTTTCGAGAGGGAAAATTAACGATAACTGTATTACGATTATGAGACTCGCTCGCACTTAACTATTGTCCCGCCTCGTAAAGCTGGAATCCTGAATTTTACCGCGTAAACGCGGCTTATTCTTAGCGGACTTTTGGCAAAGCCCAGCATTATATCTTTTGGATCAGAGAAGAATAGTGGCTGGAATATTAATAAATGTTAATTCTTCTATAATAGACTGAAATGCAATATTGACGATATAATGTTAATAAAGCTGTAAGTTGCTGTAAATTACTCGATCATTCCGATCACCCAATCACATGACTTTAAATCGCAAAAGATCCTATTGACTCTGGCTCGACTCTTTTACTTTCTAAAGATCATAGTGTTCTAAGTAGATGTCCAGTAAAAGCTTAAAATAAATAATATCCATGTCAGAAAGAAAAACTAATTACTGGTCTGTGATCTAGTGGTAAAAATGTGCGTGTCGAGTGGTAAAAATCGATAAATTTCACATCCAATGATTCCAGTTGCAATAAGAGAACGCAAAGCGAAGATTTATATTTAGTAAAATTCATATTAAGAAAGGAATTTTTCTGATAAAATTTTTAATACAAATTTATTCATTGTTTGCATCAAACTTTTAACTCTCAGTCATTATTTACTTTTTATTACCCTCTACGCAATAATAAATTCAAAACCAAAATCTTTTTCTTCATTATTGAAGTAACTTAACAGTGGTATTTGGTGGCTTTGATTATTATTTACGTCGATTATCATAAGACAATTTAGGATCACAAAATTATAAAAAAAAAATTATTATCTCTTGTATCTTGTATCTTGTATCAACTAAATAGTCCATCGTATATTGATAAATATGTACCATATATGCTGATATTAAGTAATATAAGGAATATCACGTAACCGTAATACAAAAACACACGGTTGTAAAATTAAGGAAAAATAGGTATATAATTTGAAAAAAACAAGATGCATTGAGATAAAAGTGAAAAAGGGCTATGGAAAGAGCATAATGGAGTATAGGGGGCGTAAGATGTTGTACCAACAATTTTCGAACATTAATTATTAAAACAGAATTTCTCGAATTCAGTCTTTAAATTCGTTTGCAGAGACCGATCGATTGTTATATCATCTTCCACATCTCTCTCTCTCTCTCTCTCTCTCTCCCCTTGTCTCTCTATTTCGATTTCATTCTTCGACTACTCCTCAAAGAAATATGCAAATACCGGTATTTACACATACGAGTGGTATGCATTTCATCGCATGAAAATACTAAAAGAGAGAGGGAATACAAAGCCGAAATATTAAATAGCTTATCGTTTACGTTGCATCGCGAGATATTATACATAATAACTCGTGAAAGAGTCTGATTTGTTATATTCCTAAAAGGCGTAAGAGTAAGCCAGAGAAAGAGAGAGAGAGAGAGAATGGAATGATATCGTCAAACGTTGCTCGATACTTTCCGCGAGTCATTAATAGTTGATATAAATATAAACGACAGCATTGATAATACACAGGGAGAGAGAGAGAGAGAGAGAGAGAGAGAGAGAGAGAGAGAGAGAAAGGATGGTGCCGAAGAGAAAGTGAATATTAAATGTCGATGAGAGTGGGATGCACGTTAAGGCGAAACAAGAAAGATAAATGGTCTGATCTGGTAACGGAAGTCCAAAGTGGGTGAAGAGAAATAAAATAAAAGTTGCAACAAAAAAATACGTGGATTTATCCGTATTGTTTAAATTGGTTTTATGGTCTCAGTCAATATCGTGATGAGTGAAAATATTGGAAAGCAAAGGATTGAACGGCAAACGGTTAATCTATTCGTTAGGAGCTTCGTAAAAATCGATTTTTAAGTCGCATGTCGTGTATTAAAATTAATTCATACAGCAGCGCTTAAAGAGCCAATTATTTGGCGAAAACTTTTACTTAGATAAATCGAACGGAGGGGAGCCGGGGGGGGGGGGGGGGGATCGAAGAGAAATATGATTGCAAATTGATCGATGTTAATGAAAATTTGCATCGTTTACAATGATGTATAGATTGATCGAAGAGATAATGGAATGTGCTGCTATGTAAAGTGTATGGAATGCAATGTTGCGACGTACATGGCGATAGTTGTACAATTTTTCTATAATTTTTTCTATAAATCAAATCCATACCACCATTCCTCTATTCCCCTTATATTATAATATTATAATATTCAAAAGATATTTTAACATTTTACATTCCCCGTAGATTTTCCCTTTGCCATTATACTTATTACGTGTGAGGCCGACCGGAAGAATGCCAGTCGACGTAATGGATATTAATTTATTTATATTTGATAAAGTATAACAACTTATTAAAAATGTATGAAGAGTCCTGTATCAAAGACCTATAGAATCTGCACTTCCGCCGGCTGTTTACGAAGACCGGTGGGTCGGATTAGCCGATCGTAAAAGCCTACAACCTCGTTATCGAATATAGTTGAAAGCCCCGGATAGGTTACGCGAACCTCTAAAGATGAGACATTGATGGCGATAGCCTCTCATGGCTAAAAGGACGAGACAAAGAAAAGGAGTTGATGCGTCTACGCAGTAAGAGGTATCGTATGATAGATAGAGGAGCTTCGAGTTTAAAAGATTTCTTCGTCATTTTATTTATGGCGTTATGCTTACGGGCAGAGATTAATGTTAGGCAAATGTTCATTAAAAAAAAAAAAAAAAGTATTTAAGGCAATGTTTACGAGACTTATCGATCAAATGGCCATGCAATTAAAAAAAAAGAAGGATTCGTCTTTCTTATGCCCTCCACTTTTTTTTTTTTTTTTTTTTAATTTTCCTTTGTCTCGTTTTTGTTTTGTTTTGTTTTGCAATAGATTTGGCTTTAAGTGCATTTTGTTTAATATAATCGCACCAACCTCATACGGCCGAGCAATATTTAAATATCGAATATTTGATAAAACGCTCGATAAAGGATTCATTTATATTGTAAAGAGATTGGAATAACTGTAAGGAGGAGACTTTTGTGCAAGCATGGCGAATGTTATTTTATAAAAGAAATTACATAACGAAGGGGTGAATGGAAATTTGCCAATCAAAAAATGTAGAATTTTAATCCAGATTTGCGACTGCTCAAATTCGAAATTTCATGAATAATAATAATAATTTTTTTTTTTTTTTTTTTTTTTTTTGCATGCGTCGATATTAAAAGGGAAATCAAATGTATATTAGCAGTTTTGAAATTCGTGGCGAATACTTTTGAAATTACAAATTTAAATAAAAAATTTTGATTTAAAAGCGAGTTGCCACGAGCCCGCAGCCCAACAAAACAATAATACAAGGCGAATGAAGTTTAATGTACGTCGCCATTGTTTGTCTAATCTAATAAAATGCGTCAAAAGGTAAAAAGTGGAATGCCAACTTCGTATAAAGTGGAATTTACAACGAGAAGTAAAGACATTGTAACGAGATATAAGAGAAGAGCAATAAACCTAAGGCTCAATGTAGACTAGGACAAATAAATATATAGTGAAGATGATGGCGGGGTTGGGGCGATGGAGAAAGGAAGGATTGAATAGAGAAACCCTTGAGAGGGGAGTGGGGTGGAATGACAAGTCATAGAAGTCGGCGAACTCACTCGAAAAAAAAGGACGCCACTCTCGCACCCCGGAAAATTTGTACCATATACCTAGAGCATAGTCCTGGAACAATCGCCGACATCTGTTACATACGATTCTCCATTCTGCTCTAGCCCCCCCCTCTCTCTCTTTCTCGACATTCCATCCATTTTCTACCTTCACTGCCGTCTTCTCGCTTCCTTCTTACCTAATTCCTTTATGTAATGAAAATGTTTTTTTTTCTCTACGATCCAGCATGACTGCCCCCGTCGCGCATATTAAATCCTGGCGCGAAAATCCACTTCATAAATTTTAAGTTCATTGCCTTCCTTATGCGCAAAGTTCGATCCCCTCCCCTTCCCATACTCGTAAGTTTGCTTTGCCAAGCCTAAGACCATCTTTCTTCCCTTACCTTTTTTTTTTTTTTTTTTTTTTTTTTTTTAGAACGCAATAAAATAAATAATAAAAATGAATGGGCCTCCCAAACATTTTATCGCTTGAGAATCCTCTTAACTTTCAATGCAATCATCATCCAAATTTGGATTACTCGCAACGAATGGCCTCCGACTTGGCATATTTCTTTCCAGCGCTACTATGCGAGATGCCGCATAGGCTGAACTTGCAGGGACTTTGCTAAGCCCTAATCTCTTTCTCCATTCGAAGACTCCGAGACTCGCCCACCTTACTACTACGACGATCGACGACACACGGCTCTTCCTACTTCCACTTGTTCCTCTCCTCCCGTCCCATCACCCCCAACCCCATACTACTTAAACACGCATGCGCTCGCAATGCTGAATACGTAATTTCAGCCCTCGCTCTCTTCTGGCTTACTTTTTTCATTCATTCTTCCTTTTTTTTTCTTTTTTTTTTTTTTCTTTTGCCTTTTCTCGACCCCAGCTTCCTCCTAGAACCGGCGTTCCGCCCGATTCCAATGTGTATCCTGGCTCACGCCTTCTCTCTCTCTCTCTCTCTCTCTCTCTCTCTCTCTCTCCTTCCGGGCACCTTAGTTATGCAGAGCGGAGGAAGACAAGACGACGCATATGCGCCCGTTGTTTGTCCTCGCCTCTGAATTGCACGGGTAATCGGGACGGAAGTGCAAGCTGACTCTCCGCGATATTGCGACAAGTGATTATGAGACGAACACAAGCGGCGAAATTATTGCACACACGATGAATGAGACGGCAATTGTACTCGGCTTCCGCCAATGAGCCTTCGTTCGAGCCAAAGCCAAAGTATCGACTCATCATCGACCGATGCATCGTCAAAGTCTCACTTCACTTTTCTGACCACTCGTACCTACAGTGGAAGTCATTGAAGACTAAATGAAACGGCATCTGAAATCCTTTCGGAAGTCAACAAAATAAAGAACAATGCTTGCGTATAATGAAACGGCGCTCTCACCCCCCCCCTACCTCTCTCTCTCTCTCTCACTCTCTCTCACTCACTCTCTCTCTCTCTCTCTCTCTCACTCTCTTACTCACTCTCTTACTCACTCTCTTACTCACTCTCTTACTCACTCTCTTACTCACTCAAAAGCCCATCAAACGTGCATTTATACATTGTACAAGGTAGATAGGTTGAATTTTAATGGAAAATATGATCTCTAGAGAAAAAGTACGATCAACTACAACTCTCTTGATTCGCGCGATAAAACTAACTTGCATTGGTGCATTAGTGGTCACGTTCTCTTATAAGAAATTTGACCGAGTTTATGTTAACTTAATTATGCTCCCCTTAATTGCTACCATTTTGCGGTCTAATAAATCTTACAAAATCAAGATTGAATATAAACATAGTAAATCTTATAAGCTCAACTCTACTTAAAACTTGTAATTCGCCAGTAATAATGTTAGAATTTAATAGTTTTATCAAAGCATTGCAATAAGCAAAGTAAATAATAAATGAAAAATTGATTGTTGAGGATTGAAAAGAATTTGTAGCCGATCTTGGGAATGCCATTAAGAAACATTATTTAATGAAATTTTTTACTTTTACTTATTCTAAAATACTGCAATTACAAGCTACTCAATAATCTTTATAAATCATTCTTATCAACAACTTATTACATGATAAATATTATTCGTTTAAACGTTAAGAATTTGCTTTAAATTTCGTCTGAATTTCTACATATAATACTGACAATAATCCAATGATTGTGTTTTTATATTTACATCCGCGTCTTATTTAAATATATTGTTACCGTTGAGATAATTTTGAAGAAACTAATTGATTTATAAAATCGTGAACATGAACATTTCATAATTACATTATCATTTTAAATGTTTATTTTCACACTATAATATTCTATGTATATTCATTGCAGTTTTCAATTCATATCAGCGTAATGTATTTTATATAAAGAATTAATTATGACAAAATGCAGAAAATAACGAAGATGTAGCAAACAGCAAGAAACTGCCAATAATTCATGCGTATATGTTGAAATATTTTTTTAATAAATTGTCATCGAATGTCTTATGATTGTTGTTTTTTTTTTTTTTTTTTTTTTTTTTTTTTTCTTTTTCATTATTATAAAAAGTCTATATGTAGAGTCGTCGTATTTTTGAACCAAAATTCTCGAGATTTCTCCATTCAAGTAAGTAGACACGCATTCATTCTTCCTCGTAAATTCATTGCAATCGTATTCATTGAAAGATTGGTTCGTAAAGAAAGGAGAAGCAATAACGAACTTGCCTGAAATTATCAATAATCGACATCCAGTTATAACTTTTACGGCCATTCTTAACAACACTTTGTCAATGCGAATAATATTAGCGCATCGTCCAACATTCATTTTTTCTACTCATATTTTTGGTAATCTCAGTGCCCGTATGCGTCCGTCTATGCAGCTATGTTTATTCGTAAATTTCCCCCTCCCGCGCTCATAATATTATTATACATCAGCCTTGCATTCGCATAAAGAAAAATATTTATGTGCGAGCTTACTTTGTCAAATCAATATAATGCGATATGCATGAGATTTCTAAAGAATTACACCTTTTTGAACGTAAAATCGAGATTTTCATCATTTTGCGATTATAAGATACAATCGACCTCGTGTATTTTATTTTCAAAGTATGCTTAACCATTGCACGTTAATATTAAAAGTTTAGCTCTTCCAATGACTCTTCGTGCACCACGAATGGGTACATAAGAATTTATTCGGCCGTCTGTAGTAAGCAAGCTGATCTACTTAAAAAGAAGAAAAATCTAAATATAGAAGTTTTTGTAAGCACAAGGCAGAATAAAAATAAAATATTCCTGCTATAACCATATTTTACTTTTTAACATCAAAGTGATTTATGTAAAGCAATTCCTAATTGGACTTGATATTATTTTTAAGAATTCTTTTATGAAGCAATATAAAAACTTGTCAAGTATTTTGAGATAGTTAAGTTTACTCGAGAACATCATTACTTAGATCACAAATTCAATATATGAAGGCTCTCTGTTTTATTTCACATTACTCAAAATCACTCAAAGCAAAATATTTTACAGGCGGCAATGTAATGTGAGAGTAGCAAGTTTTTAAAATTAAAAATTTTAAGCAAATAGTTTATAAAGGAAATTCCGTTATTAATGTTTGCTTTGTGAGTTGAAAATACATAACGAAAATAGAAAACTTTCTTTAACGATAACATATAACTGCATTAATATTATTAATACACTATTTATATTTATATTATTGAATTGAACGAGATATCTCAAATTGAAATAATCTTTGCGAACGATTTTCGCAATGTATATTTCGCTACCTAAAATCCATATCCTATTAGGACTATTATATAAATGATAGAAGGGTATAATATGATTTAATTGGAGGCAAAAAGAAGAAAACATTATTTTATTTTATAAGCTATTATTCGTTGATTTATAATAATACAAAATATAAAATTTTCATACGTAAAACTGACGTGAAATGTCGTCGAAGGGGTTGATAATATATTTTAATATAACGGTGGTCAAGGACGAAATAAGTTAAGCGAGAAATGATACGAGCCTCCGAAATACTCACGGTATTTGGTATTTTAGCCAAGAACTATATCCTACTTGATTTCGTAGTTCAAACAAAATTCTATAAATGTATATGTATATATATATATATATATATATATATATATATATATATATATATATATATACATATGTACATGAAGAAAATACGAAAAACAAGAGAAATTGGAGAAACAAGGAAAGGGATGGAGAGAGAGAGAGAGAGAGAGAGAGAGAGAGAGAGAGACCGCGAAAAGGGGACGAAGAGTTTACAATGTACACGAGTACGCAGATCTGTCATATGCTTATAAGGAGAGATCAAAAATCAAAAAATATTGAACGAGCAAATACGTTTTGTCAAAAGAATTCAAATGGCACAACAATGGAAAAAGTAGAATGGATATATCGTTGGTGCGGAGAGGGGATGAACTTGAGCTGACCAACAAACAATTTTGTTAGTTAAATTTTCGCCTTTTTTTTTTTACAATTTACATTTTTCTTTCCTTTCTACAAGTTTGTTACAACATAATATAAAATTATGTATCTCAGTCAACTCTTTATCTATAGAAAATCTAATCTACTTTCTAATCCAAGTGGTTATATTTATAAATCTCAAGTTCAACAACCCTTGTAAAAGTGAAAAATTATTGAGAGGAAAATCTTAATCCCAATATTTTATAAGCAAGATTGAGAGTTGGTAGACACTCGATCGCTTCACGCTCACTTCAATAAAGATAGAATAGAGATTGAATAAAAACGAGCAAACTAGACTATCGACGCCCGGCAACATCGCTTGTCCTAATCGTTCGGCAATCGGTGAGAGAATTCGTTGTAGCGGAAACAAGGCATGGCCCGTCTCGCCATATTTTCTCAATCATCACTACAAAATATTCGCAAGACGAAGAGAGATTGTGAATCTCACGCGGACTTAGTATGCGAACGCTCCAGTGGATCGAGGTAGGTGAAGTCGAATCGAAAAAAATAGAACGGCCGTGCGGATTTCGCCGGTGATGCCCTTGGCACTTGGCCAGCCGAACCATCATATTTATTTATTTTAATTTGCAAAGTGAACGGCTATATTACCAGATTGCACTTATTCCGGCAGACTGCGGCCATTCGTGGGATCGCGATTTCGATGGTCGTGGGAGGGCCGGAGGCGTAGGGCGAAGCGGCGAATTCGACTTTGACGGTACGTTCAAAAAGCCAATATTGCCCTCTTGCCGATGCCCAATCCCATTCGGCTTCACTTTTTATTATTCCGCATATTTCCCGGTAAGTGAGAAAGATTTTCGGGATTATTATTGAAACGCTTGAAATAACAAAACGGATGGATTCGCTTAAATAGGGAATTTAATTTTTTTTTTTTTTTTTTTTTTTTTTAAATTGACTTTTTTTGTCCGATTATATTTGTAAAGCTGACGATTATTTTGAGAAATTATGGTTCGAAATATTTTTAATTCAATTAGAACGTTGATAATTCATTTATATATAATGAATTTATACAAATTTATGTAATTCGTTCCAATGCTGATTTATTACAAAAATACAATATATATATATATATATATATATATATATATATATATATATATATATATCATATGAGTAGTGACGACTATACTTTTGTAAATATCATTATTATTAACGATTAAGTAAGAGTGGCTTAATAAAATTTCCCGACAATTGAACATTTATTTTATCTTCAATAATCACTACATTAATTCATGTAAAAGCTGATTTCAAATAAACTACAGGATTATTCTTCGAGTATTAGCTGTTGGGAATTTTCATCGACTTTTAATAAATTAAAAATGTTATTACAAATTAATCCAATTGTACGTAAAAGCGCGATATTCAAATTCTAGTGAACCATCCCAACGAACATATTAGAGAATAAGTGCAATGTTTTAAAACAATCAAACAAAATCTCCAATAATTTCCTTCAAATTTGACATGATAAAATTTTTTAAATAGTTATTTGATCAAATAAAGTATTGAAATTATTTGACAATCGAAATGTGATTGGATTCGTTGGACGGTGCATTATCAAAGCTCAAATGAAAATTTCACTTTATGATAAATATTCAACATCGTTTAGCATTTAGTGATAAATTACAAGAAAACGAAAAAAAGAAAAAAGAAGAAAACAACAACTAGTATATGTAAAAAAATTCTTACAAAATATAATCTATGAACATAATAATACCGATTTTACCATATAATAAAAAAGTATTTATTGCCCAAGTTGCTTATATTCTTACAACATTTTCAAGGAATAAAAACAACTAACGACAGGTAATAAAATTTCAGTTTTCTCGAAGAATAATTATTATCTGTATTTGAAATAAAATTAGCATCGATAATTATGCTTTAATATTATATAATTATTTTTCCATATATACATACACATACACGCATACATCTAAAAAAAAAAAAATACATATATAAGTAATTTTCTAATAATTTATTAATTGTTATATGGAATTTTAAAATTTATCGCATGCAAATCTTAATATTTATTGGATTATATATATATATATATATAATAAAAAAAATAAATAATAAAAAAATAAAAAAATAAAAAAATAAAATAAAAAAACGAAAAAAAAGAAAAAAAAAGACTTATGTAATTTCATTAAAATTTCATATGAATAATCAAAATCCAGTACGTGACACAGCATAATGGAATAACATTATTCTTCACAAGATAGAATTTATTAAAACGTAACTCATAAAAATTAATTTACAAGAAAAAATATACTTTAGTAGAGAAAATTTTTCACCCTCGTCTTTTAATATTCAACAATTCTGTAAGAGTGTGTATTGGTGTAACTGTATAAATAAAGCAAAGCCTGCATTCTCGTTGATTTTGTTGCGGTAACTTCACGACAATAATTAACCATTATGAAGTAATCGAAGTAAAGTGAAGAGCAACGATGAGACTTTAAGATGTTTTTATACATTTTAAAAACTATAATTGGTATATATTAACGTAAGATTTGTGTATAGAAAAGAAGGGAAATTACGTAAAAATGTATTTTTCATATGTTAAGTGCTTGAAAGGAACAAAAATACACTACTTTCAACATAAATATAAATTACTAAATGCATTTAAATATCTGTCGGTAATTATAAAACTAATTTTAATTTTTACATTTAATCAAATCATATACATTTTCTTGGTAGTATTCACTTTCTTGCTTACACCAATTACTGATAATTTGAATTTCTAAATGAAAAGAAACGATTTTAAAAGGCTGCTTATTATTTTAAAGTAAAGGACTTTAGATATATTCGATAAAACATTGTTAAGAAATGAATCTTTTTAAAATATTATTCTGCTTAATACGCCGCTAAAGTGACATGACATAAAAGTAGGATCAGCTTCCAGGGAGGAAAAAGAGGGAAATATGCGAAGAAGAGGTTGAAAATGAGAAGGATAACGCGCGAAAGAAACGGCGCGCCTGGGAAATAGTGCTGCTCTATAGATAACACGGCAAGGTTGTTTTGAAATACAATTGTCCTTCTTGCTTTTTATCCATCTTCTTTTTTTCTTTTCTTTTTTTTTTTTTTTTTTTTTTACATAACCCTACATGTTATTATTGCATATATATTAATATTAAGCGGATACGCTCTAATGAAATTAAATAAATGTTTGACATGTGAAATAGCTTTATAAAAGTAATTTATTAGTGACGTGTCTAATTTATTAATGAAAATGTCCACGTATGTAAATGTCATTTACATAATTTTTGTATGCATTAACAATATATCGTAAGGATTTCTTTTAATTAGAACTTTGCTGTTTACATGTATCGATTAATATAATATAATATTGAGTAAAGTATATTCGAGTTTTTGCATTATTATGTCATGTTCATAGTAAAGTAGATAAGTAATTTTGTAAGCTAAGATAAATTATGCTTTCAATTTACTTGTTTATTTTTATTATCTCTTGCATTGTTATAAGTGTGCGTATCGTCGAGAAAACCTTACTTGGCAATAATTTTCACAAAATGGGAGAGATTATTTTTTTCGCTTTTCTCGACATTTTCATTCATCAATTCCAATACGACTTTTATATTAATCTATTTAATAGTGAATTTATTTAGACAGATTTTACTTACGGACTTATAACCTCTATAATATAAAATCTGTCATTCGACAAGCTTTTCATAATAATCAATGTTTAGGAGAAAATATTGAAATGTTTTGAATTTCAATGCGTTGGAAGAGGAACTTTCGAATAAAACATCTTGAAATTCGAATATCATATTAAACCATTAGATGGTATTTATAAATATTTAAGCTTTCTAACGTATGTAAATTGTGTGGAGTGCAATAATAAAAATACCTAGTCGTAAAAGCACATAATGTACTTTGTATTTTAATCTTCGGAATAATGTATTTGACTTTTATTTGCGTGCATCGTTATAATCGATTTTGTCACTATTTTCTAGTCGAAATATCCTATTTATGAAATTTTAATGCACAAATATTCGTCTTATTCATATCTTCGGCCATTTCGTCTTATTCATATCCTTAATATATAAAATTGCATAAATTATTGCCAATCGTAAGATAGGCTCCGACTTACCATTACGAATTAAATATTATATATAAAATATAACGTCGACCTAATGATTTGTCAACTATAATTCGCTATCACGAAAACATAAACAAAAAACTTGAAGAAGATAAGTCATTTCAGAGCCCAAACGTGTGCCTGCGATCAAATTTTGGAATGCGAAGTAGAGTGTAACATACGTCACATTCATACTTCGCGCTTATTTAATTCGTCCGATTAACATTTGCTTGCTATTCAAGAGATTTCACGATACGAGCACACATTCACACCGGCAACTCAACCTGTCAATTAATAATGATAAAAACGAAACAAAGTAACGACTATGCCGTACTATTGGTACATTTAATTAATTAACGGAGCAATAAGTCGATCTCGCATCTCACGCCCTTCACTTACTCCATATAAAAGCGTGCGAGAGTTACCCGAGCTCATCGGCCAACATAATAAACAAGCTCACGAGCAAGTAAATGAAAAATGTCCTGGTGTACTTGATAAGCCGAGGAGGGACGTCACGGGAAGCACAAGCAGCCTGTGCCGATATCTCATTGACCCTTGGGGCGAGCCCCAACGCCCTGACAAAGAAATGGCAACGACGAAGAAAATTGGCGGGTCCAAGACTCCCCTAGAACTTTCCCGAGCGGCAGTTGGCATTTCGAGTATTCGCAATTAGCCACGCTTGGCGCTCGGTTACTCTTCTAACCTCACTTTCGTGTCGGCGCGTGCGCCTCCGTACACCCAGCACGCAACAACGCCTCAACACTACGGACACCCAAGAAGGCTCGCTTACACGGACGCTTATCCCTTGGCTGCGAGCCCTCGCGCATTTAATGGCTTATGACGGACTTATACCCCCACCCTCACTCTCCCTCACTCTCCCTCACTCTCCCTCACTTTCCCTCCCTCTCTCGCGTTCACTACACTGCCTAGCTCATTCGTTTATTCGATATCCTCCCTTCGCATCTGCTCAACGACTTCTTTTTTCCACTCTTTAATTATCCATTTAACATTTAGCCCCTGAGTGGTTAACCTGAGTTTTTACCCCCTAAGTATCGCGCTCAATCTTTGTTACGCACGGCAAACTGCTGCTTCTACTGCTGCGAAAGATCGCAAGACTCCTACATCCATAAGAGAAAAAGAGGATGAATGCGATGGAGAGAGAGAGAGAGAGAGAGAGAGAGAGAGAGAGAGAGAGAGAGAGAGTACGCGGGCGTGTGTGTGTGTCGCGGGTATGGGGATTGAGGAGGAGAAATCATTGAATTCCTTTATTCTCGTATCAGTTCCTAATTAGGGGAACGTTATAGCATTGCATATTCGCGCTGCCGGCATTCAAGACATAATAATGTCGTAATTGATTTTCTACACATTTTTAAATTACGTGCAGATAAGTTTTCATTAGCATTTGCTATCTTGACAAGGCTAGATTGGCAAATATATTTCGAATTTATCAATCGTAATGACATAATACTGGGACATTCAATGCTAATTACTGATTAAAACATCATCTGTTTATTTTATCTTATTATTATTATTATTATTAATATTATTATTATTATCTATTTTTATCTATTATCTATTATTATCTATCGAATCATCATTTAATCTTGAATCAGACAATTCATCGTTAAAGTTTTTTTTTCTTTTTAATTGCAATCAGAAGGTAAAAAAAATTTGCTAAACTATAATGCTCGAGTATAGGAAGACGTTGCGGTGACATTTGAGTGAATAAATAATGGCACGTGGCTAACGATCGCTTCCATACGATTACAGGACACCTCCTTTGGTGTTAAATTTTCGTAAGGTAAAGAGTTTTATCGTTTGCCATGTTTTTTCTTTTGTTTTTCTAATTCTCTGAAATGCTCGTTATTATTGATTGTTACGATAATTTTTTGACGACCTTGTTGTACATAACACTAATGAAAGGCTATTTGCAGGACTTTAAATAAGACGTGGTTTGACGAGTAGTAGTGGGGAATATAGGAAGGGAACTGAAAGAGGAATCAACGTTCACGAACATAGAAGGCAAATAATTACAATCGTACAGATTATTATGTTATCAACTGGATGAAAGCGAGAAGTGATGTATTATTTCACATGTACGCAAGTGTCATGCCAATTATTACAAGTCAAAATAAAGTGCGAAATATTAATTGCATATAGCAGATAATGTCCGCAGGTGAGAGGCAATGCGATAAATGCAATAAAAAACAAAGTCGCTAGACTCGAAAAAATAAAGGAGAGGAATGAAGGCAGACGCGTTTGGGGTCAGCCACTCGTAGAGTGCAATGAAAAAAGGCTACGGACGATAAGATGAGGGAGAGGAGAGAGAGAGAGAGAGAGAGAGAGTGAGGAGAGAGAGAAACAAATGTAAAAGGATGGACGAAGAGAGAATTGAAGAGGATGAACTGTCGCAAGCTCGATGGCAAGGAACGTGAGTTGAGGAGTTGCGTCGACGAGACAAGGCAACAAGGATGGCGACGGCGATGGTGGTGGCGGTGGTGGTGGTGGTGGTGGTGGTGGTGGTGGTGCTGTTGCTGTTGCTCCTGTTGCTGCTGTTGCTGCTGTTGCTGCTGCTGCTGCTGATGCTGTTGCTGCTGCTGATGGTGGTTGTGGTGGTGGTGGTGGTGGTGGTGGTGGTGCTGGAGCCTTAGAAGGGGCAAAGGGAAGGAGAGCGGTCGAAGGGTGGTTGACGGTGGGAGGGTGGTATGGTTGGTGAGGGGAGGGAGAGGAGAGAAGATGGAAACTTTAATTGGATTCGAAACGACAAGGAGGCGGGGAAGAAGAAAAGAAGGAAGACGAGGATGAGGATGAGGAGGAGGAGGAGGAGGAGGATGAGGAGGAAGAGGATGAGGAAGAGGAGGCAGCCGAGTCGAGTGACGAGGTCGATGAAAAGCTCGCGGTCGTAGAACCAATTTGGGAAGCACGAAGAGGACTGATGCTGTGACAGAGCGACAACTAGAGAGGGAAGCGGGTATCCGAAGCGGTGGAACCGAGCGAGAATATTTTGTAAACGAGCGAGGAGCAGGAGGAAAGGAGCTGCGATTTGATTGACTTTATTTATGCGATGATTAAATTGACTGCCGGAAGTCGCAGGGCTTAATTGTCGATGAAAAAGTTGTGAGCGGGATGATGAAAGGAAGGGTGGCTTTCTCGATATTTCGGTAACTGTTCCGAGTTATTTGGGAGCACGCGGATTCCGGCGAGGACTAGTTTTGCATACTTGGCAATGAATCGATATTGGGGGGGGGGTGGAAATGAATTATTGGAGATACTTACAGATTGCTTCGATAATCGGTCGCGAGAAAGTCCTCTTTATATCACGTTTGCCTAAATGATTTTACGCGCGCTTCCGCAGCGTCAAGTTCGTATTTTCATAAATATTATATGCAACTGCACGAGCACTCGCGCGCACTCTGAATGAATTCTTTAGACTAACCTATAAAGGCTTTTTTTTCCTTTTCCTTTCTTTTTTTTTTTTTTTCTTTTTTTTTTCTTTTCTTTCCGTGCTCTTTGCTCTTTATGTATAAAGCTAAAGTATCCTACAAAATTTAAGGCGAACGATTTTATCGCTTATTTAATTTGCAAGAAAATGCGCAGTCGATAAATGGCGTAAGAGCTCGATTTGTTAAAACGAAAAGCTCTTTAAACAGAATTTCAACTATATTGACTATCGTTATAATTAAGAATGCCCAGCATTCTCCAGGCGAAAACAAAAATAGTACGGTTATTTCGTTAAATGAGAGCATCATAAATTACTTGGCGTATGCAATAAAATATTCGCTTTTTAAAGATTATATTTTAACTCTGAGATATTTATTGGCCGCGCATAGATCCGTGCGTGAATATTGGATAATTAAGTTGGACAAAAATATACCCATAATAAAGAAATAAATACGAGGAATAAGAGTAATAACAAATGAATCAATGGTGTAGGCAAATGACTATTATACATCCGCGGAAGTATCAATTTCTATCAACATTCGAGTAATTTATATACCATGGTGAGGTCCACAAATAACTACCGCCGAGCATCCAAACGATCACCACACACTCGTCCGATCTAAAAGCGAGGAAAATATTTTGGGTATCATTAACAGGAAGTTTCTGTAAAAGTCATTAAACGAAGAGTATTTCGCTAGCCTATTGGCATCGATGGCAGCTATAACCGCGTCATTATAATAATCGGACGTAACGACTGTCCTGGATCGTTAGCCAAAGCACTTTTACTCATAAAATCAGATCTTACAGGACTCGCTTGGCCGCGCGTAAACATGAATATACCGAACTTTTAATTATTTTCATTTAATCAACGGGTTACCACTGCACTAATGTCGTAGCCACTAATGGCAGTATGCGGGATCGAGCAATTTTGTTGATTTGTTAATTAAGCGAGGCGATCGACGGGGCTCGGCGGCATCTTATTTATCCCATATAAAAAATACATTTCATTAATGCTATTGCGATATCACGGGCGAAAAATATTATTCATCGATTAGCAGCGAGTGACAAGCTTCTCATGATAACTGCAAACTATTCTCGGATCTGAGGCCCGACTGCGACGATTATAAAAACGCGAATAAAATAATACGAATAAATAAGGCACGCAAAGAATAATAGAAGTCACGGACGTGAGAGTGGCAACATGAGAGGGAGCAAAGGAAAAAGGCCATCGTCTCGAGAGAAGCGAGAATAAGCCGAGGGAAGGAGGAGTAGGAGGAGTAGGAGGAGTAGAAGGAGTAGGAGGAGGAGTAGGAGGAGGAGTAGGAGGAGGAGGAGGAGGAACCCACAGAGTCGCTTACACATTGAAATTGGAGCTTGCCACTGGAGTTGTACGCCTCTCCTTCGGCTTTAAATGATTGCACCTCATCTTGGAGCGCCGAGTGGCGCCAATGTAACAAAGCGCGAGACACGCGCCTGATCTATCCGATATAGCAATAAAGCTCGAGTTTTCTCTCCTCCGGTCTATTTTTACTTTGATTTGCCGGAGCGACGCGACGTCGTCTCGGCGCTGGAATTCGTTAGTTAAAAACGGATCTGCGAGATCCGCGAGGGAGATAGACGCGAGCTCTTGATTGAAATTTAAATTAAAGTACGCGAGCTTCGCGGGAACACTTGTTATCTAAGACTTTTACATCGAAGGCCGAGGATGGCGGCGATTCGCGAGAAATTTTCCGCTTCGGCTTAGAGGATGTTTTTGATATTCGACGCCGAAGAGGCGGCGTTGCCAAAACGTGATCGGGGCAGATTAAACTTTATGGCCGTATGATTAGTGGCGAGAGGGAGATGGGGGATGGCGTATGAGAGAATGAGAGAGAATGAGAGAGAATGAGAGAGAGAGAGAGAGAGGGAGAGTGAGCGTGTGAGAAGGAGGGGTAGGGGGGTGGGGTGGAGATACGCAAAGTTTCTCTCGAGTTTTATGCGCCCTTCTAAATCTAATCTTTTTAAACAGCATCCACCGGGTATATATTCAAATAAGAGTATTTTAGATTTCTTAGATTCGTGAAAGCTAATTTCATTTTAAAGTCGATTTTTTGGGTGGAAAAAGTGCGCTGCGAATGTGCCGAAGGACAAAGCATTGAAATAAATGAAAGGAAAGGAGGAGATTAGAGCGCTCAGGAATATATAACTTTAGTTATTGCGTGTAAAATGTTATCGTTGGGAGAAAGAGATTTTTGTAAAATTCCAATTTCATTGGCAAAATCATTGGAAAAATAACGTTAGATTTAAATTATCTGCATTTGTGGGTGCGTGCGTGTGCGCACGAGTGCGCGTACGTGCAATTTTATACAGGAGGGAAATAATTTGATCGGCTTAAGACTTCGTATATAAGGGAATGTCGGTAAATTTACCGAATATTACATCAGCTTACTGCGAGCATTTAACGAACTGTCTGCTAAATGTTAATCAATGCACCTTAAAGTATCGTCAAAGGGGTAATATTTTTGCAAATTATTATTATTAGACGCCACAGATTGGTAATAAAAACAATAATGAAACAATAAAGTTTGATATGATGAGAGGTATACTGATATATTGGTGACTCGCAAGGTCACAACTAAACTAATAAATTGGCAAGAATTAAAGATTTTCTTTTACGTACACGTATTTTACGTTGTGTTTACCGCGACTATTGTCCGCAGGCATACAATCATACGCCCGTGGCGTTAGGGATCAACATATTAATAAGATAAGAGCAACGAAATGCGCCGAAATATTCAACATATGATAATATACGAGAGGGAAAACGGATAATTTTCATGATTGTTAGTAAATGGAAAAGAGGCTTGGAGCGAAGGCGACTCGCACGTGACATTAGTTATTTGTTTTGGAAACTTACTTTTACAACTTATATATATATATATATATATATATATATATATATATATGCTTACTTAACTTAATTTGATTGCTTAACTTTTAATATTGATAAATTAGATTTGTTAATACACGTACCGAACGATAAATTTCACTTCCGACTTTATTGTAGGCAATGATGAAAAATATATTTCTCTACGCACATAGAATAAATTGAAGTAAATGTTATTAAAATTATTAACGCTTACGTTATACTTTTATTCGTCAAACTCTTGTTAAACTCATATCATGTTTATATGAACTATTTAGTTTTTTGTATAACGATTCACTGGAATGTGTACTTTTCTCAACGAGGAATAATTTTTATTGTAAATTTTACAAATTAAAGTGAAATATTGCGTACGCGGGCACGTCCAGAGTTATATACTTTCGTTTGCAATATTATTTCGGAATTTTCCTTACTTTTCATGCATTTCGCCTATGTATTATTCTTCTATTCACATATGACTGAATATTAGAAATTTAAAGTACAATACAAATACGTAAACAAATACAATTTATAATGAGTCCATTTTACATTTGAATTTGTGTATGTAACAACGACTTCATTGATAAATGTGAAATTTTAATCGCTTCATATTATTAAGTATGAATTTTAATATTATTATGAAAATATAAAAATTATAACGTCGATGCATCCATACGAATTGAAAAAAAAGAAAGAAAGAATGAAAGAATGAAAGAAAGAAAGAAAGAAAGAAAGAAAAAAGAAAAAGACAATTCAACTGGCATTCGATTTTTAATCGATTATTTTATATTTGAACATTTAGCACATTTTTCAAGTTGGAAGAATTTTCAAAGTAGAGGTTCTATAAGAACGGGCAGTATTAACTTTTTACTCCCGGCAATTTACATTTCCAAATATAAACTGCGCCCTAGTACTTTCCCTCGGATATCACTCGACGATTCTTTTAATTCTAACATTACAGTACATGGAAATTTTGTTGAACCGTTTACCATAGAACAGCAGCAGCAATAGCAGTAGCATCATCAACAACAACAGAAGCAGCATCAGCAGCAGTAAAATATTATACAACACGAAAATTGTAAATACAATTTCAACTTAGAAGTTTGTATTTGATACTCCATTATCATGGCCCTATTATACGCTTTCAGTTCTCTTGTTAAGAAAATAGAAAATAGATACTATTGTATGTGCAATTGTATTTCCCCGAGGTTGTATCTCGACCCGAGTCGCGGCCAATACACAAACACTCGGGCAATGAGAAATGCGAAATTGAAGTTTCATGCCCATTCCAATGACGACATGGACAAAGTAGTGTATACTTTATTATATCGAGGACGAGACGAATTGGCCATGCATATCTCAAGGACTCGGTACGTCTTTTCAAAGCGATATTCCATTTAGTTGGAAGCTACATTTGCAGAATACTCTGCCGAAGTATACTCGAGCCGAGTATTTATGTCCAGTTGAAATTATTTTCTCACAGTTTCATGTATCTCTTAAAATACCCGCGTTACACGCCAATACTTCTCTGGATAAATTATCCATGAAAGTAAATCGGACCTTTCAATTGCGCTAGTGCACACACCAGCGTCCATTTAAGCGCATTAAAGCCTCCCCCCGCTAACACGTAAAGAGGAATTTGATATTAGGCGGGAATGTGCTTAAGATAATAGCGATTCGATTGAATTAGTAAGGCTCGAATAGAGCCACAAACCTTTAATTCCAATGACTTTAGTGGAATAACATTATTAGAATATCGCAGACAATTCAGCGAAGAAAAATGTGACAGAGCAAGTACGATTATTATTAATGCATCGATTATTAGACATATTGTATAATTATCGTCAGCCAGCCTCGTTAAATTATCTATACGTTAAATAAAATCAATAAAATCTCTCATATAAATATAATCCATAATTATCGTCGTGGTTTACAATTATTCGGTTAAAAATAATTATCCTCCAATGTAAAAGCCGAGGTAATAAAAATTATTTTATGGCTACGTCGAGAGTACGAAAGAGGAAAAAGGGCAGCTTCTTCTTCTTCTTCTTCTTCTTCTTCTCCTTCTTCTTCTTCTCCTTCTTCTTCTTCTCCTCCTTCTTCTTCTTTTTCGTCCACTTATTCTTCTTCTTACTCGTGTTTGGTGAGTGTCAAGTGCGCGTCTCCCTATGCTTTTCAACTTCGGAAAGCGCGGTGACTTTTTCCTCCGCGCCGTCAAGGGACAACGACGGGAAGAGATTGGGAGGCGAGGAAAAGAGCGGAAGGTGTCGGGAAGGCAAAATAGGCACGACGGCCACGAGTCACGATTACTGCGGCGGCACGCCGAGGTGGTTGAGCAGTCACGACTCCTCACTAAAACTACGTGAAAGGAAGACGAAGAGCAACCGAGTTCGTGCTGTTGTTGCCTTTCCCTCTCTTTCCCGCTCACTCGCCATACCTCGAGACGATATGTTTTATCCATTCGGTTTTGTTTCGGTTCTGTTTCGGTTCTGTTTAGCTGGTTGGCTTTTAAATTTTCGGAATTTACTTGCGAAGGCTCATTCTGATGCTTCAGGATGGGAAGATGGGCATTTTGGTGTTTGATTCTCACTCGGGGCTCGCCAACGCTATATCCGGCATTTTTCAAGCGCGCGTTAAGGGCATTAATTATGGCCGAATGATTTTGTCATTGTCCGTGACGAATAATTTCTCCTTTAAAGACAGATTATTTCATTATATAACGGATAACGGGCGAGAATCGCAGCGCTTAATAATTTTTCTTGTTCACTCGGCGCGAAACAACAATTATCGACGTGTTCCCATTGTAATATTATAGCCGATTTGGGGGGACGGGGAGGGGAAGGGGGATGGTGGGTGGGAGGGAGGGGGGGGAGAAAAAATGCGAGCGTGTAAAAAAAAAGCCGTCGATATTACTTTCCATTCGCGTGTAAATATATATTCAATTAATTTTCGCATTTCGTCGATTAAATAAATCATTCGTTTCGCTTATTTCTTAGATTAATTGCATCACACGAGACATTCGTTTCAATGATCTATACTTGTTGTACGATTACTTGCCACGTCACTTACATTTTATGGTTTCGTTGCATTAATTTTACGATATAGACAGTAAAGTACAGTGTGCGTTTGGTGGCACCGAGTAATAAGATCATAATATTCGTGAGAATTATAAGATAATTTCCATATTGGCAATGTAAATAACCGACATCTCGCCTATACGTATCGTTAATTATTCGGGCAACGAGGAGTATCGACATATGATTAATAACATTCCTCGCTCTCGATCAATTAAGATGTTGAGGCCTATTAACGATGCTTGGGCGTTCGTTTAATTAATCGTATATCATTTCGCAGGTATTTGCGACACAGAGGATAACTAGTCCGCGTAATAATGCCGTGCTACGCCGTCAAGTCCCTTCCGTCGCGTGTATCAGCGTGTATCAGCCTGACATGTTAAAATATAAGAAATCACGCGCGTTTCTTGTTCCTATACTTCATACTTGGGACATGTGCGCACGAATATGTTAGACGCACGTGCGGTTCGCATTATATATAAAAGGCAAATCCGATGAGGGATAGTTATAGTCGAAAAACACGGCAATTCGCTCGTGTCGTAGGAATACATTTAAAGCGAGGGGATTATATCGCCAGTTTCGCTATAAACTTGCAAAATTAATTATTTATTTTCTCCTCGTGTCCCTCCGCCCCTCTATATAACACGGCATTCCCTTTTATCCCTGTTTCACCTCGGCCACCCTCCACGTTCTTTCTCTCTGTCTATGTCTCACGGCCAGCTGAGCCCCGGCAACGGGGAAAACTATTTGTCAGCGGTAGTAAAAAGCCGCGGCGCCGCCGAGGAGCAAAGGAAAGTCCTGACAGTGAGAAACGAAACGATTCCGTCGCCTTACGCGTTTTCATCCGTGTCGACTTTGACGTCCCCCGAGCGCACCTATCGACTGTACAGCTTAGTCAAAGATGATTTGCCGGAGAGAGATGAAAAGATATCGTTGTATATTATCAAGTATCTTATAAAGGAGCGAGCTTTATCAAATTTTCTTTTCATTCCTTCTGTCCCGATCTATCTATCCATCCGTCTCACTCTCACTCTGTCTCTCTCACTCTCACTCTGTCTTTCTCTCTCTCTCACTCTCACTCTGTCTCTCTGTCTCTCTCTCTCTCTCTCTCTCTCTCACTCTCTCGCTTTACCTCTCTCGCATAATCTTTTATCTTTTTCAATAATAAATAAACTGGTGAAAATGATTTATTGCGTTGACTGAGTTACCTCGTAAATGCTACGCGAGAAGAATTCACGGCAAAACCTATCGCGAAATTAATGATAACTCGGGAATGCTATGATCGTTTTTAAGAGGATATAATACTGTCACGATCTAGACATTAAAATTATTATTTATAGGCGAGGCTTTTTTAATTATTATTATTATTATTATTATTATTATTATTATTATTATTATTATGTTTTATTAAGTGGACGCTTTTATTGCTGGCAAGCAATGAAAATTAAAGTGAGTTAATTTTATGTTTCGTTGGCGGGGCCGAACTATTCGCTCAAAAGCACACATATTCATTTGTATCAATTTAGGTCTTTCATTGGTCGAAGCTCCTTTTTCGAAAGCTCAATATAAATGTTAGATTACTACGGTACCTCGATCCTTTGGCTTTCGAGGCTCTTAAAATGCATATCGTATGCACTGGTAGCGACAAAAATGAGATGATGAAAAAAATTCTATAAGCCACGATGCTTTTCAAGACACCTCAATTACATAATTATTCATACTATAATCAGCCTTGAGTAGCTACAATTGGCAAATTGTAATTCCTTATTTAAAACACTATTCACGTACTTAAGGTTATATTACTTATTCTTTATATTACGGCCTACAGCCTCAACACAAAATGTTTAATGTTACGTAAGACAATGCCAATAACGTATTATTAATATTGAAATTTTTAGCTCGATTCACGCATTGATCTAATGCCATTATTATATGTATTAATAATCGCCAATTTTCTTATATAATTGCCCATTATGTAATAAACGAGGTAGCCCATTTATATGCACGTTAGACTCATTGTGCGTCGTAATCCATGTTCCGCGCTGATAAATTTTATTTCACAGCGAATGAAGCTCTTCGGAGAAATTAGTCGTGCCGAAATCGAAAAAAATCTTCGACGCTCACGTGCGTGACTCGAGTAGTGTCGCTCTTTTCGTTGGTGAGATGGTGTGAGCAATAAAAAATGCACACATCGATAAACGTCAGGGATAAGAACGTCATAAATTGCATATAGATAACAGAGAGTCTCACGTAGACAGGATTCGAGCGAATCGGACGTAGGTCGAGTCGACGATTCTCTCGTGCCCAGGGCCAAGTGAGCTAATGGGGAAGTGCCAGGGAGGCACGTGCCGGCCAAAGTTCGTGAGCCAATGGAAATTGGTTGTGATGGCGAGAAGTGATAGGGGCGAGGGAGTTGAAGAATATTCTGAAAAATTGAGAATACCGGTGGTTGGCCACGCGAAAAAGGGAGCAGCGAATGATAGGATGTGAGGAAGGTCACATTCGCGAGCACAACGATTAAATTAATCTCGCAGCCAGAAAGGAAGATGGAGCGTCGCTGGCGGCGTCCGCTCCAATTTTTCGCAGCCCTGGTAGCGACGTGCCGCTTGAAAAATCGCGCGCGCGCGCCGCTCGGCGTAAACAATTTTTTTTTCCCGTTAGTCCCATTATCCTGTTTATCACGGCTGAAAAGAAAATCCCGAGGTGATTTGCGGTTACGTGTGCGGACTCGTTATGTTGCGCATGCGTCTCATGATTATTCATGAGACGCATTGCTGCGCCGTGCTTTAATTAAATTTCGCGTTGGCGGTTTGAGGTTATCGCTGCTTGTTTTTTCTCTCGTTGTCTCTTATCCCTCCTCTCCGCCCTTCCTTATCGTTATTATTATCATTATTATTATCGTCATTGTTATTTGTGTTGCTGTAGTAGTAGTTGTCGTCGTTGTTGTCGTAGTCGTTGTGGTTGTCGTTGTCGTTGTCGTTGTCGTTGTCGTTGTCGTTGTGGTTGTCGTTGTCGTTGTGGTTGTCGCTGTCGTTATCGTTGTCGTTGTCGTTGAGGTTGTCATTGCCGTTGTCGTTGTCGTTGTCGTTGTCGTCGTCGTTGTCGTTGTCGTTGTCGTTGTTGTTATTTTTTGCTCTGAATTTCGTGAATTACGTATACGCCGTACGCCGTACGCGCTGCCCAGCGGAATAATATTATCCCTATAATTGCAAAGAATTAATGGTTGCGAAGTCGCTTCCATCGCATCGATTTGGCATTCGACTTGACGTGGAGAGCGAAGAGGCACAGTGTCGATGCGCCATGCTCGTCTATATTATTCCTCAATCTCTAGTCGCGCTAAGCAACGAAGGATTTGACTTTTTGTCGCTGCTCGGCAACAGCTCTGTTTTCCGATAATTGCGCGGCAATAGCACAATGCCTGCAATACACAAAACAAAACAATGAGATAATTAACGTACAATGTTAGGTATAAGTGACTAATCGCTGGCCGAGTTCATTCGCACAAAGTAGTTCTACAACAGTGATATTAATTGTATTTAATAGAACTCTCCAACAACTTGCGTTTATAAATCGCATTACTCGAGTATCATTTTTATTACTTATTGAGGAAGCCTCACTCTCACTCTCTCTCTCTCTCTCTCTCTCTCTCTCACACACACACACACACACACACACACACACACACACACACACACAATCTCTCAATCTCTACGTACTTAATGCTAATTAGTCGTGGCCGCTGCTTGTAGGAAGGAACGAAAATCCCAAGTTACAAGGCTACTTACTCTCCTACGCCGAGATTTGAAGTGATCTCGACCTTCGTCGCGGGAGAAAGCACACAACGATAAAAGAAACGGGCCTATCGTCGAGCCACATCTTGACAGCAATAACCCGTTTATTGCAGCGTCAATTTCGATAAAAACTCTCTTACCCGGAACGCAGCTTTTTTCGACCCGTCCGATAGCTGACCTCGACTCCCGGTGCCTCATATAATTCATAGGCTCTTTACTTTTTCATGCTTGTCTCATCGGCCATTGAGTATCGCTTCTCGCACTCTACCACCACCACCGCCGCCGCCGCCGCCACCACCGCTTTACTTCGTCTGAGAAAAGCAAGGGAGTCGGAATGCCGTCGCCGTTGTCGATCATTCAAATTCTCCGCGTGGGAAGCGGCGTTTGCTTCGTTTCTGATTGCGCTTCGAAAATGGCTTTAGCGCTTTGCCATTTTTCTATTGCGTCGTTCGGATTGCTTGTATATATTTAGCTCCCACTAGGATAGTTTATAAATAACTGGGGCTTTACGTTACATCATCTATTAGCATTAGACAGTAGTAGTGTACAAACGCACGACTATATAACCACTCTGCCAATATTAAATTCATGCGTGCTCTATAAAATCGATACACCAATTCACTTTTATGTGCGTGCGTGCGTGTGCGTGTGCGTGAGCTTGAGCGCGGACGCGGGCGCGGGGGCGTTTATTTAATGTACCAAGACCTTATATCTTTGTGGTGAAAATTTGAAATAATAATGCTCTAAGTGGTAAGAACAAATAGATAATGCAGTTGGTAATGCCGCTGCACGCGGTAGATTCAGAAATAATTGCTCGCAATATTCCGACCTCCTAATACGTATAATTACACGCACAAGTTATAATCCGAAATATCCAAGGGAGTTTTATTGAACGACCGAGGTCTATCTTGCCAAGACAGCGTCCATATCCATAACCTTACAATCGAAAGTGCATTCATGATCCGCCATTAATCCCAGGATTACCGGCCTAGAACAATTCATCATACAATAATTACCGAAGGGACCAACTGTCAAATCCCATGTCATGCGCGCACGAACTTAGTTAGCTGGTAGTACACATTTTGATTCCGTAGCCGCGAGAATGAATTATTTTTATTATTACAAATTCCTTAGTCTCGGAATATTCTCACATGACATCATTCCTTCTATGCTCTTCCACTAAATTAAAAATGATTAAGATTATAACTCGGCTCTTCCTCTCTGACGTACCTAATTATATGTTAATCAATTTTAATAATAATTGTGCAATATACTTGGAAAACTTTATGGGGTTCTAAAATACTCATAAATATTTAAAATCAATTAGGCTAAACGTTATTACTTAATATGTTGAATTGTTTATTATTTTAATGAAAGGCTACGCTTATTTACAAAGGCTTGCTCACGTTATTAGTGCTCAAGTTAAATTACATTAAATAATCGAATACTAAAATGTAATTTTCATTCTTTCGAACCAATCTGTAACGTAATAACATTTTATTAAATATGTAATTTAATTGCATGATTATTTATAGTCAAAACGATCGTCACGTCAGGCGTACTATGATGCGTACGAGAAGATCCGGTAAAATGTTCCTCCAACTTACTCTCCTTCTCCAGTCAGTTTACTGAAAACTATCGTCACGTTGGATTCGATCGTAGTATCACTTCTTCTCGTGCAAAAAAAAAAAAAAAAAAAAAAACAACGCTTCAATGAATTCGGAAAAAGGTAATGCGGAACAAAGCAATTTATCACAAAAGTCGAAAATTGGTTTTACCGTGTCATTTATATTTGGTCAACGAGAGCACCAACATGAGACAAGAAGAGGGATAGACAGTGTAAAGGGGAAAGGGAGTAAATCCGCAGGCAATTTTCGAGTATAATCCGAGAAAATCGCATACCTCGTCTGGCAAAAAAAAAAAAAAAAGGCGAACGAGCGAGAAAAAGAGAGCTGAAAGATAGTGACCTTTCGCGTGGACATGAGCGTAGACAAGACCAAGAGTAAGAGACATGATGAGACAGAGAGAGACACAGAGAGAGAGAGAGAGAGAGAGAGAGAGAGAGAGAGAGAGGGAGTAGATCTTCGTTTCATCCATGGCTTATACGGGCAAAGGCATTTTTCTCACCGGGACCTGACGTATTGCCAGACGTATCTTGGCTGCAGATCAGCGCATACATGCATTCCTAATGCCACCGGCTTACGCGTCCCTCCTCTCCGCCCTTGCTCACCAACTCTCTCTCTCTCTCTCTCTCTCTCTCTCTCTCTTTATGCGTGCGTTCTATATCCCACCCTTCTGGGCCCCTCTATCAATTCTGCCACTCCCTCCCCACCCATCGCTCTTACGAGAGACGATGCATGCTATCACGTTGATGAATTGGTTGGGAGCAACGACGTAGATCGAAACACCTAAATACAGTGGGAAGGTGTGGGAGGACAGGCGAGGCGAAATGAGGAGGAGACGAGGAAAATTCACGTTGAGCTTTCATTTTCAATATAAAATGAAAGTAAGCAAAGACGGACAAGTTGGCAATAGCGTGAAATGTTATCGCGTTGATGAATTGCGAAAAAACGAAGAAGTGTTTAAGGATGAGCGACGGGAGAAAGAATTCCTGAACGCCTCTGGGCTTTCATTTTTGATGGCACGTGAAAATGACAGGGTGATTTCGTTATCGATAGCCAAGCACCTAAATACTATAAAAGAGAGGCAGTTTCATTTAGATTTTATCAAACAAAAATACTCGCTTAATGTAAAGAACGAGTTGTAATGTAAATGAAATATCCTGGAATCTAGAATCCATTACTACTGTATGTAAATATAATTGAGTAATAGCAAAGGAAAAGAGACGAGGAAGATGAAGAAAGTGAGGGAGAGAGAGAGGGGAGAGAGAGAGAGAGAGAGAGAGAGAGAGAAATTGCTTTTATCTTGATATCAATCTCGATGAAGAAGCACCCTTTTTCGTAATCAATGCCGTATACTTTCTTAATTTGTACAAATTCATATTGTGCACCTATAATTATTACAATAATAATTCATTCCCATGAATATGTAAAATCATTGAGTGTAAAGTACATACTGAGCACCGAGCATATATAATCGTTAGAGAAAAAGGAAAAATATCTGCATAGGTATTTACACTCGAACCATACGTAATTTAAAATTCTAATTATTTATAAGTACGAGTTAATTTAATAATAATTAAAAATGGTTAACGCGTTTTAACCGAGGAACGCATACAAGGTAATACAATTATGTGAAAAAATATTTACACACCAAGTACAACCTGTACACAAAGTATAGATAATTAAGCCGTTAATTATTAATATTACCACCTCTCAACATGTAGCGCGTCAACTTTTTAGTTTCAATCAGATATGAAAAGCAATGTTACGCATCTAAATACATTGCTGGAAAATACAAATTTTATAAAAATGTTTATCTAAAATTTGCCACGTCGTTGCTTACAAGGCAGATTATTAATGTAAAGTAGCATTTCGTTCGCTGTAATAATGTGCTAGGATGGGAAGTGAGGGGGAAGGATGGGTGGGGGGTGACTTTGGGAGTGAGCGAGTATCGTGAGGATTGAACTGCAGATGAGATCGCTGTGATGACGAAAGGCATTATTTCTTAGGATTTGATTCGCGTTTAGCCATTGTATCAGAGCGAGTCCAACGCCTACTTAACGCGCAATTAAAAATGGACTTTCATAACATTCGCTCGCTCGAGCAATGGTTTACCTTCTCCTTTCGCAATTGCGAAATTTTACACGTAGACGTAACGAAACTTTTGCGATCGATATCTACATTTTTCCTAGCCGAAATAGACGTAATTATATTATCATCTTGCATCATCTCATTGGGATAATGATTTGTTTTTAACTCAAATTGATTTTTTTTTAACCAAGAATGCTTTCAAAATACGAACGGGACGTGGTTGTGCGACGCAGCTGCTAATAAATCATTGGCAAATTACTGATAAATATAATAATAGGCGCAAAAATTAATTGACCAACTATTCGGACGATTTGGCCGGATCTCCCGTTTTCACAGCCATCGGCACTCTTCTTAAATAACCCCGTTCTTCGATAATCAATGGCGCAACGAGGCCAGCAATAGAATCCCACATTTGCACTAGTGGATAGGAAGGGCGGGTGGAGAGGTCGGGGCGAGAGGTAGAGGGTTCGACATGACTACGGCAATTGGCTGCGCACGAATGGCCGAAAAAAGCCCAAAGCAGCGAGAAATAAAAATAATAAGGAGGAGGAGGAGGAGGCGGCGCAAAGTCACCAACAAAGACTTCACTAAAGCAACGTAGCGATAAGGCCACTTGGCCACAGTGAGAATTATCTCGTGTCTGGGGCTATGCACTTGCTGCCGTAATCGCGACATGCGTAATCGCTCGAGGACCACTCACTCGCACGAATTTATGCTTAGAGAGGCTCCGAGGGATAAAACGTGGGCGACGGAATTTTTGCTCGCTCGACTCGTCCCGACGGCAATTCCCTTCTTTCGATTCGTGCCCTTGAGAGATTCGCGTTCCTGCTAATAAAGGATAAGCTGTGCGTAGGCATCACTCACCTGTCGGCAGCAACGATATTACGTCGACGCGAATTCACGTTTTGATTTGACTGACTGGATCGGCGCCGAGAGGCAAGGGCACAAGCAACCGAGCAAGCACAATCAAATATTTTACCAAGTCGATTTGTAAATACCCAAGCGATCGTGTTTTTTTCCAATTTCCCGATCGGCAAACTCGCGGAAAGTTTGCATTTAACGTGCAGTTCCGTATTTATATGTTATCGTCGTGATGGATCGATTTCACGCAAAAATTTGTTCGCTTGAGTATTATGTTGTGAAGCCGTTGCAGCAGCGTTAAAAAAACATTCAAGAATTTTCATTTTATAACTCAATATGATAAGAGCGTACACGCTTTGTACTCTTTTCACTCTCAAATCCCTTATGCTCCATCATCATATTTCACATATTACCTACATCTTTAAACGTCCCATTCGAACTTTGTAATTTTCTTTGTAAATAAACATTTAAATTTGTTTAGCAGTTTTTGCTCATTCGTGCTCATTTATGCTATTATGCTTCTCTCGGTTACTCGCCGTATTATCTATGAAACGATAGAGGGAATGAATAAACGAGTTATTTGAGAACGTACCGGCTTATAAATTTTTAATGCAACGTCGACTCCATCAACTGTATGCGTGAGCTCCATACATCTATCACATCACTTCTGGATAAGACAATTACGATGTACGTACGTTTCTTCATCTCAAATATCTCTCACACCGTTTCTCTTCTTATAATTTTGCCTTATAATATGTTATCAAATACCAAAGAGGTACACGATATTTCGACGTGTATAGATATTTATTTATTATCATTAACTGTATAGAAATATTTGTAAGGTAAACAATGAAGAAAAATCTCAATAACTTATTAATTTCTACTATACAAAATGAATTCGGAGAATTATGAATTGAGTATTAACAAAAACAGAGTTACAATTGAAAATATTAATTTCTGTATACGTGGCATGTAAAGCATTACCTACAAATTTCATATTATATTTACACAATATCGATACTTATTGTTGCTGTTCCTCTTGTCATTGTCGTTGTCGATGTTATTGTTATTGTTTTTTAAGTTCCGATATGGAAAAGCATAATGTGATTGTAATAATTTGCCAATGGCCGAAAAAGCACATTGACAATAAATTGTCGTTACACAAGAATTATTAGTCATTGAAATTTGATATTTTATTATATAAAAAGATAGTATTTTAAAAATTTGTTTAAGATGTTTAATATCTTTAATGTCCTTAACTTCCTATAAAATCTCAAGCGGCTGGCGATTTTCGATTGCTTTAGCATAAGTATGTATAGCATTTTCTTTCCCCTATATTTGTTCTTCTCTATTCTACCGGTTTGTCCTTAGCGTCGCTAAACTCGACTTATCATACTATTGTTTACAAATGCCAACCTTCAGAGTCACCGGTTTTTTATTTCTTTTTCCATGGTCCTCTTAGGGTGTAGTCTGTTTACTACTGTGCCGATATTCTTGTCTGCAGAGGGGACTTTTTTGTTTCTTATTTTTCTTGTCATTTTAATAGGTTTGCTCTCTTTCTTCATGCTTGCTTCATTGCTGTTAAGCAAACTTCTTTGCGTTAAGAATGGACTTTTGTCCGTTTAAGCTCTGATTATAATGTTATCATAAAATTCAGAATTACCTCAGGCATTATTATAGTTTTTTCATAAAATGACACCAATTTATCTACGCGAACGTTCTTTCTTTCTTTCTTTCTTTCATTCTTACTTTTTTCTATTAATTTTTTTCTTTACTTTTTTGTATGTTTGTGTTTATTTAATCATTCGGGCATATGCCGATAAATTATTTCACGACGCATCATTTGACACGATGTATGTAATAATTATCTTGGCAGCAGATCCACGACATTATCGTTCTCTAATATTCGCAATTCCTCCAACTAAAATAGTCTAGCAGTCTCGGTCGTCGCGTTACTCTTAGTTGTTAGAGCAAGAAATCCGATGACTTCAAAACCTTGGATTATGCAAGGAGGAATTAATGTCAGCCACGCGTCATTATCCTACGGATATATGGCAATACGTCAAATTTTATGGAAATACAAGGCAGAGGGAAATTTCGGACGCCAGTCAAATGAAAAAACTCATAAAGTCCGACATCGATCGGAGAAACACCGGGAAAATAAGCGTGAAAAAGTATATTATAGGCCATAATTTTCGGCAAGCCGAACTCGCAGCTCGTGCGACGAATACCAAAGTTCACGCTCTCTCCTAGCAACGGACGACGTCGCTCGCACCGAGCAACGGCACTCGGTCATTTTACAAAAGCAACGCCGTAATTGCGCGTCGGTCGCCATCGGTTGACCCCCGCCGCCCTGGCAAAATAAGCCGATGATCCGACCGGCCTCGCCCACCCATGGCTTCCAACACCGTTTCTCCGCCTAATATCCGCTCGGTCTGTATTCACCCACGCCTCCCCTCCCCCGCCATCGCCGTTGCACCGTCCCACGGTCCCGCAGCCATCCCTCCCGCCACCAATCTCGCCAACGCCGCGACGGCTCCTCGCAAATCACCATCGAGCGACGGCTTTGGTAATTTCTTGGCCGTTCGTCCCCCAAATGGGACCAGACGCTGCCCGCGTCTACGTGGCAAAAGCGGGCGCGATAAGTGTCGAGCTCCGGTCGAATCGATACGTCACGTAGCCGTGTCGCACGGCGCGCCCTTTGCTCATTTTCCCCGAGGCCCGTCCTCTTCGTCCACACGACACCGCCGCTGCCCGCCGCTGGCTTTGTAAATAAGCTTCGCGGACGTCCGACGAGCCTCGGGCGTTCCTGGACGGGGAAATTCGGCGAGCGGATGAGCGGCTTCGTTAGCTCTCGCGATAAGGTAAGGTAGGCAGCGGATTTTTAGGTTCTCGGTTAAGTTGATATAACACGTGCCGCCTGCCATTGTTTTGCGAATCTAATGCTTAACTTGCACTCGGAAATGAGATCACGTTTTAATTGCGCGTCACGATAATAAAACAAAGTAGTAAAAGACAGGAAATTAAATGTGGAATTAAATAGAGAGTGGGGAGAGGATATTAAAAGAGCGGTAAGAGACGTTCGTCGGCCTTCTTACAATTATTAAGGCGTTTCGGCGAGGCAGCGTCGATTGTTTGTCGTGTACTTTATGGTTAAGTACGAACGACGAGGCTGAACTTGCGGGACAAGTTACACTGATGTATCCAAGTACTCGTAATGGCTCTCGAGCTTAATAATCGTGTCCCTTCTTTTCTCGTACTTTGAAACTTGAACGCGACGTTCCATGTTGTTCCTCCGACAATTGGAAAATTCAATAGATGTAGTCAAGTCATCCGGATTGAAGAGAGCGTTAGAGGGGGTGGGGGGGATATATATATATATATATATATATATATATAGAGAGAGAGAGAGAGAGAGAGAGAGAGAGAGAGAGAGAGAGAGAGAGAGAGAGAGAGAGAGAACGAGAGGGTGGGCCGGCAAGGGGGACACTTTAGGGGGAGGGGAGCACGAGAAACCAAGATGTGTCTGAAACAGCAATCACTTACTTTGATTTTACGATTAGTTTACTACCGTCTTGAAATGGCCAGAGCCAAGAAGTCTACGACGGCAAAGGGCTAGGAAGTGAAATGAATGCTACATGAAAGAGACAAAGAAACCATAAGAGGGTAAACGAGAACGGGAGGAATGGGACATCATTAAATTTACTGTCCTTTGACTCGAAAGACGAGATGGAAACTATGACTTTGTATCTTACGTGCGTGATTATCGAACTAATCGTTATGAAATATCAAATGGATAATTTCAACGGAGTTAAGTAGCGCATGTCAACAGCCATCATGTTAATGCCAAAGTGTAAATGACTTTTCTGTCCAGTCAACATTTAAATTTCAATAATAATAGTGTGCACCTATGATTCACGCGCGCAATCATCAGTTAGGAATAATTTCGCAACTACATTTAAGCGCCAATGTTGATTTCACAATTTCAAGCCAACCAACTGTACATACGGCAAGCTAGGCAATTCAAAATTATACATTTTATCTTCATTTCCATTGTACAATAATTTCTGTTACTCTGTATTTAAGAATATTAAAATACATTCAATCCATTGAATTGAATCAACGAATTGTACTTTCAATATCATTTGAAATTCTCGAGCAACATCGTATATTGTACATTAAAATACAAAGGTTGAAATCTAAAGTGCCCATTGTGCAATAAATTATGGAAAAACAAAATAAAATAAAATAAAAAATAAATAAATAAATAAATAATGTTTCTAGCATTATTTTAAATTCCTTACACATTATCGTTGAAATTTTAAGCCGATTACTCTGAATAAATGCAACGGAGATGAGTTTATCGGTGCACGGCTTTAAAAAAATCATCATTACGCTTCCAGTCTCGTTAGTTGTAATTTTCAATTTCAGCTTACGTCGTGTCTACACAAGCAATTATCTGATAAAAGAAAAGGTTAAAGTACTTTCCCTTCATCCACAAGAAGCTTCAATTTATCACTCAGGTTTAATTGTGCGTCGAAAAAGTAATTGTAGAGTACATAGATAGGCTCATTAGAGGAATGGCGTACTTGGCCGAATCAAAAGGAGGCATTCGTCATTCGAGGTTGCTTAAGAGGTGATCCCAACTCTAAATAAAATCGCACCATATGCGCGCCCCCATTCTCATCACGCGAGCCGAGCTTTCACACACGCGCCTAGCGCACCCATACACGAACTACAAGCGCACACGGGCATTGATGAAATATACGAAGTGGCTGGGGAGCGTTGGCTGCGCGCACACATTTATGCCCCGCGGTATCCTGCATTGAATAAGTCATGAATGATGCCACGATAGGCGCATGATTTTATGATTTCGGGCGAGACTAAAGTGTCGTTGCAAGCGGAATGTACATTGATAGGAATCGACTTGAGTTCAATAAACGACAGTCGGTGCAGATTTTCCATACGCAACGCTCAAATGTAACAGTTCGCGTGCGCGCTGCGTGCACATGCGTATGTCGACGAGTGCTCTCGAAAAAACTTACCAGGAAATTCATCGGGACTTTATTGAGATAAGCATGGCACTTTAATTAAAAACCAAGGATTCTTGAAAATACTTAGAGAATATCAAACACAAGGCCTTTCAAAGCAATTTGAAGGTTATTGGTAGAATATAATGCACTGCGGTGTAATTGTTTTATAACTGTGATTTAATGTTGCTTTAACAGCTTATTAAATATTTATACGAAAAGCTTCTAAACATGTAAATTAAAGTTTATTTTTAGAATAAATAGCGCTAAAGTTTAATATTTAATAGCTGCATTTTTTCGCTTGCTGAGTAAAGGAAATAAAAGCATAAAGAAAAACAAAAATTTTTTGAAAATGAGGTTTTTTATTGTTGAGCATGAGAAAAATTACGTTGTGGAAAATGTAATTTATTATATATAGTGGACACGTATTCATTGAAAATAGTTGTAAACTATTGTTTTGGATAATCTATACAATTTCAAAAGTAATTAATTGAAATGCTTCAACGTTTTAAACTATTGTAAGCCCAGTACAATCGCATCGAGTGAAATGTTGAACATTTTCCGTCTTTTTACATTAATAAACCTTTCTTCGTGCAGTAGACTCGATCTTCATCCATCTAAATCTCTATGATTTCATATAAATTTAAATCTCTCCATCTAAATTTAAATTTAATGAAGCAGAGCTAAATGTCAATAATTCATGACTAATAATTTACATCCTTAATGACGATGAGACTTTTAATTGCTCATTTAATCCCCAATAGCTAAATAATTATAGGGGACAATAAATAATAGGAACGATCTGCCATGATTTGCATTTTTTCTTAAATTTTTTAACCGCCCTCTACAAAACTATTTCGACTTTCGAGAATTGCTTTTAAACTCAATGTACACAATTATATATAGATGATTTAATCTATATGGTTGAACGAAAAACATTCGATCTGTTAGTACAATACATTATATTTAATAATGATGAATGATTAAGCGTAAAAATCAATTTCCATCTATGTACGTAGACAAATAAAAATTATTGACTAGGCTGAGGTATTTGAGAACAAGTGGCTTTAAAAAATTGACAAAATTATTTGGCTGTTCTCGGTTAGGGCATATTACATTTTACGCAATATACTAGTGATGTAAAAAAAAAAAAAAGTTAGCAAGTATTGGATAAAAATGAAAGCATGAAATATATAAAAACACATGTTTTCTGAAATTGTAGTCGACTGTTAACAAAAACTTCATCTTATCGTTAGATCTTTCATCCTTGGTCACACAAGATAAATACATTCCTTTCCTTCTCTTCAGGCACGTATTTCATTCGTGTCGTCATTTCGTTCCATCTTCATCCCATCTCCCGAGTCTCGCTGCACGTATATCTCACTCGCTTCCACGGAAGCACCTCCACCCGAGCCACTCGTCCTTCGGGCTCCACCGCTTGGCTTCTTATTCAAGTGAGAGCGATAGAGAGAGAGAGAGAGAGAGAGAGAGAGAGAGAGAGAGAGCGAAAGGGACTCGGCGATAGAGCTAGTCGACTTTGCTCATTATTCCTCTCTCCGTGTCTATATTCTCATCCTCGTCTGCTGTTGCTGCTGCTTCGTCTTTGCCAGGCCGATTACAAAATGTTACCCCGTACATAGAATCCTAGCAGTATCACTCCATCTTGTTCTCTCACGCTATAATTTTCATTCTTTAAGAGAGAAAAGGGAGTGAAGAGAGAGAGAGAGAGAGAGAGAGAGAGAGAGAGAGAGAACGATAATAGCTCGTAAATTGTGCAAATCTAGTATTAAGGCTTCATGTGCTCGTATACACACGTACAGACTACTCTTGCCTTTATTTGCTGCACATGTTTAGTACTGTGGGGTGTGGGAGAGCGAGGGAGGGAGGGAGGGAGGGACACAAAGAGATTCGTATCTTATTTTGTAAAGCGCGGCATGGGCATGGCGGGAGGGGTGAGGAGTGGAATTTTGATTAGCATTGTTAACGAGCGATTCAAGCAGACCAACACTAGAAATTAAGTGAAAAGTCATTTCGTACTTTAATAAGAAATTACCTTCTACCAGCTTCTTCCTTATACATCCTGGAGACGCGCGCTGAGTTTAAAAAATTCATAACTCAATTACGGTTATGAGATTTCGTGTCCCGAGATGAAGATTAAGAATTTTCTTCTCGAGCTCACTGATGACGCTTATTCTTTTGTTCTATGATGCATGGCTTGAAATTTTAGACGTGTACTCGCTTCATCATACAACAATCGCTTGTTTGATTAAATATGATATGCTAATTGATGCTCTTCAACGCAAACTCTACCAAATCTACGTTCCCATGCTCGTTGTCATAATAATATTCAATGTCAACATGTATCAAACGCCCTGATACAATGTTTTTTGACAGAATAGTCTCACATCTAATTCTTTCAAATTAACCTGAATTTTAAAAACGATAATGATTTTTAATGACGCAGTGACAAAATGAAGAAATAACAAAAACAAAAACAAAAACAAAAACAAAAACAAAAACAAATACAAATACAAATACAAAAACAAATACAGAATATATAAGTGTATCATGTAAAGATGAAATATTCAGGAAAATTTATATTTACATATTTCAAATTACTCTGGGCATTATTCATTCCAATGCTTACATACTATAAACTACAATCTACCAGTTCCAATCCTATCTCGTAAACCATTTTTTGCAACTAAATATTATCCAATTAGACTATATATATATATATATATATATATATATATATGTATATATATATATATATATATATATACATGTGCATACATCTGCGTAATTATATTATACAACGCAAGTATTATTATGCATAATTTTATGCCCATAAAAATAATATTCGTAAAAAGACTTTGTATTAATTACCGGCATCATTAATGGCAATTATAGTCACTTTTTAATTGAAATATATAAAAATCTTATTGTATTCCATGTTGATAATGCAATATCTAATAAATTCCAAATACCGTGACAACATTGGAAAGAAAGTTTATAAGTCAAACGAGGCACGTGAAATGCATGGATAAGCTCGCAAGATTAAAAAGCACTTGTTTTCCTCGTCTTCTGCCTTGTACTAAGTTTTGTTGTTGTTGTTTTATTTTTTTTTTGTTTTTGCAATGCGCCGTGACTATTTGTGCATCGCCCAGTTTACTCATCTATACATCTAATCCTTATCTTCTTTCTCTTTGCATAAGCTCGGCGGACTGTTGCCGCAGGAACTAAGGTGCTCACGTTGAGAATATTTACTCGCTACTTTCGGTGATGCGCGTGTTTACGTTGTCACTCGACGGAGTAACGGCGGAAAATAGAGATAGAGAATCAGACGACAGCCTGAGGTCAAGAACCAGAACCATTGTCTGCTCTATGTGATCCAGCAAAGTACATGACTCGTGACATTACTGAAGAATTATGAAACCATACATGGTCGTTTGTCGATTTGACGAATGTAAGTAAGTATGAACGTAGAGGATGATGAGGTGAGGGCGCTGACATCGAGTATCCACGAATTTATCTTGATTTAGGCTTTGCGTAATTTCCGTCTGGCAAGATATATCTACGAATTATGTATAATTATATTCCATATGAAATATTACAACGAATGGAATCAATAGAATAAAGAGAAATTCGTAATTTTGTTAAATTTACAAGTAATTAAAAATCAGCTACTATATTTACCACGCAAGCGGAAAATAGAGAGAGAGAGAAAGAGAGAGCGATAACGCGCAAGCAATAGAGTCACACGCTGGGATAGGGAGGTTGCGGAGGCGGATGCGGTGACGCAGGAGGGTGCACAGGGGGGATTGGGGGTGTGACAAAAGGGACGCTACTGCTTAATACAGATATAATGACGAAAGCACACCTTTCGCTATATATAAACGTTACCTTCGCGAAGATATGTATCATTTATGGTAGGAGTATTACCTCGGCGTGGCTCCAATGAGAGAGGCTGTGAAGGTCTGAGGACGGCCTGAGTCGGCGAGTTTACGATGACGGGTAAGTAGGAAGACGGTAACTGATAGTCATATAAGTATATTTATGGACAAAAATTATCGTTTTTCCGGTTGTCGAGTGTAAAGTACCGCAAAAAAAAAAAAAAAAAAAAAAAAAAAAAAAAAAAAAACAACGTATACTATGACTTCATCGTAGAGTAAGAATACTGTTAAGCAAATAAAATAGTTGGTAATGTTACTCAGCCCTTTTATGATCGAGGCAAACGAGCAAATTTTCCAATAAATATTGTTGTAAAGTCCGAAGTAAGTCCAGAGAGCAGCAATAAGCATTGTAAAAGCCAGTCTAAAAATATGATAAACGCCGAATATTATTTCGTAGTGATCTATGAATAATCAAAACAATGATGATAATCTTCGTTTTTAGTGTACGATGTGCTCGACTAACAATGAAGTTTTTGGCTCATAGTGCCTTTGATGGTAATTTAAAAATAAATTTTCTCGTCCCCATCTACTTCCTCAAATAACAAGTATTTTATATCTTGCGCCATCTAATTTAACAGTACACATTATTTATCGTTATTTAATAATAATAATTTTATTTTCTTCTAATTTTATAATGACGCTCGGTCTAATATATCTTTGCGTCCAAGGCTCTTGCTGCTTAGTCGAATAATTTATGAGGAAAACCATATTACGCTCCAACATGACCCAATTAATCTTTATAATTTCGCTTATATTCGCTACCCTCGTTCACTCTCTCACTCTCTCTCTCTCTCTCTCTCTCTCTCTCTCTCTCTGTATCTCTCTCACTGACTTTAACCACACCGCGTATGTATTTCCCTTTCTATGAAGGCCAAGTAAAATAAATCGTATAAAATAGAACGTACGGTAAGGAAAATCTCTCTTTTATCAACCATTATTTTTTTCGCGATCACTGCTCACATTATATTATCACATTAGCAGTAATTAATTGTGGCAATGATCTATTTTGAGTATTAATTGTGTCAAAGAGATTTTACGAGCAATGTTAAAATTGTTGTTTAAACAAAATTATAAAATACACATTATAGTACTAAGCGCCCATTATGAATCTTATCAGGCATCTTTATTTATTGAATTTATGTCGATACGACGCATACTTATTCAGGATTGAATTACAAGCACACTGGTTGATAATGCTGATTATGTGAATGCTAAATTTATAAAATTTAGCCTGATGGGTTCAGTGCTTTTGCCATACTAACAACACATTAACAACATTTTGACGAGTGACTAATCAAACTCGATTATAAAACTTAATGCTTTGTGTATTATAAATACAATTGTGTGAATAACAATTGCCTGCTCTGAAATTAAGGACAATTTATGTTAATGCAGACACAACTTTCTAATGCACAAAGTATGAAAGCCTTAGTATCAAAAATGAAGCGAATGAAATATAAACGATTAAAATAGTTGAGAAGAAACAAAGAAACCCAATAGATAATCTTTCATACTAGCGGGCTTATCTATGGATCGACACGAAACTGACTAGAATTTAATGAGAAAATTGATACCATCGACTCGAATGAGAATTGGTAAGGAAAGTGCAAACCAATCTTTTAAACTATCGGTCAACATTAGATTCTAAATTTAATCTCACCTTTCGTGCCGCTACTTACGAAATTCTAATTTTCATTAGGGATTAATTAAGGATTTTGAATAATTAATGAATTTACGGATATTTTGCTCGAGCGAAAGAGTATAAGAAAAGACAAAAAAAGAAAAAATTGAAAAAAAAAAATGAAAAAAAAAATGAAAAAAAAAAAGAAAGAAGGAAAGAACGAAGAATAAACAAACATTGTAAAATGTGTAAAACTTGTGTGGATGAAGGAGGCGAAGGAAACGGAAAAAGATTTGAAAAGCGCGATGCTTTTGGAAGACGCGAGGAAAGACAAAGGACGCAGGCAAGAGAGTGGGAGACGGATGAAGAAAAATCCGTCCGAGGGAGAAAAAACGTTAAGAGAAAATGCACGTCGTTGGCGGTGAACTTGCAGAGGGCATATGATTTTATGAAGATTTTATGAAGATTAAGCGTTGCTCCTCTCCGCGACTTGGCGCCTCTAGCCTCGCGATGAATAAATTAACGGTTAAACAATGCCTGCACGTATTTTCATCCCGTGTTTCTCTTTTTCCCCCCCCCCCCCCCCCCCCCCCCCCCCCCAGAGCGAGCCACCGCTGGCTCCTCGGGCTTAATTAACGATGCCAGTTTGCAATCGAGAAATGCTCGATGCGAAAATTGGCTCGCGAGGTTTTACTATTACTTTTCCACCGGGTCTTGCGCTTCTCTTACATTATGCAGTATCTCGATCTTTCTTTTCTTTACTTCTCATCGAGAGGGTTTTGACGGAAATTTCGCAGCTCGTGGAGTGCGCTGAACTTTCGTTCGAATAGGCCAAGGCATTTTCGTCATAATATCGCGTAACAACAAATTTTGAAAGTCACATTTGAGGATTGCGGCTAAGGAACTCTACATCTTCTTCAAGACTTCTTTTAGCGCGACAGGACGGCAGGAGGATGATTCATTCTCTCCATGGTAATGTGTCTGTCGCACCTGCCGAGTCGATTAAAGATAAAATCTAGAATATTTTTTATTACAAATCAAAGAACTTAACGTCAATTTTTGTATTGCAACTTGACTAAGCTTGTACGACAAGTAAAACTATTGTCAATATATTGATCTAACGGTAAGTGTTGTTCGTTATATATATTTATCATTCTCAATAGAGAGCTTCTTTAGTCTAATGTCGTTATATATATATATATATATATATATATATATATATGTTATCACTATCCAATTGTTTGTGACTTTTATTTTTAAACGTTACACCTTCGCGCTCTTCGTAACGAACGTTGGACGAGTGAGATCGTTAGTTCCATGATTATCTCATACACCTGTTAAGATAACATTTTTAATTTTATTTGATCTATGCGCAATGTATGTAAGTAGATAAATGTCCTATCACAATCAAGAAATACGTTTTATCTGAATTTAAAATTCGCTGTAATTATTTACGGATAAATTTCATATACGTGTACGTCCACAGAGCTCGTTATATTTCATAACCTTCCACTTTTTCCTTCATATTCCTTCTTCCATTTATTCTATGAATGCTACATAAGGCTCTTTTAGTAGATGCTGCATTGCCTTTGCAATCACATACCACACGAAGTACCCGAGCATTACAAGCTAAAAGGTAGATGCAACGAGAATAAGGAAGCCAAGAGGAGCTTACGGGGGCAAATGTATACTCGTCGTAAATTTAGCACTTTGCTCGATCGGTAATCGTCGAGAGTCTCGGGAACTTGGGGGAAGCGCACATTGTCGGACATTGAACCAAGGTTTTTCGTTGTTTCGACGGGAGTAAATAAGCGAGCTCGTTTACTGAAAGTGCGCGCACCCAACGACAAGAGAAAAGTATTAAATATGACTAGTCCATAGAGACATTACATAACCGTCGGGCATTTATTGTATTTCCTTTGATATCGAGTTTCGTCTCAAGATTTATCTCGCTTAATTGAATGGTGGAATTGCGATGCGAGGAATAAAAGAAAAGAAAAATGAGAACACGTGTCATTGAGCTTGCTTCTCTAATATTTTATGCTTGAAATCATCTGCGCGTGAAAAAGTTAGTCGTTTGAATGGCAGACTGTGCATGCGTTTGTGAAATAAGCTGAAATAAAGTGGAGCACTTATGTAAGTCCCTCTTGACTATTAGATGCATCACTAGCACATTGTAATGCGAATTTCTTCGGTCGGAGTGTGCGTTTACGTAAGGATGTGTCGATGCTAGTTCTAGAGAACTAGTTCTCCACGGTCTTCTCCAACGACTGTTGCATAAAAACAAAAAACAAAAATTCCCTCCTAACGTCGACAAGCTCAATGTAATGTGTAAAGGATTGTAATGTGAACGAACAATCACGTCGTTGCTGCGAGATTATGATGCAAATTCGTGACCTCGAAGCAACGAAAAGTCTTAAATTTTCGTTTGTCATTGGATCTCGGTAGATAAACCACCAGGACGAATAATGACCCTACCTGGTTATCAAATAGCACTGCTTCAGCTTCGGAAGCTCGTTGGCATCGAGCACTCATTTAATTGTCATTTCAAGCGGATATCCAATTTTTTCATAAAGATCATTGCGGAAGCTCGTGCCGTGCGGCGCCTCGCACGCAAAAAAAAAAGCCCATAAGAGAGGATCACTCTATATGCATTAGCAATCGGCCGTATCCATTACCCTGGTAACATGCTCATTTAAAATTCAAACGGCAGAATGGCCAAAACCTATGGTGGATCGTTCAGTTGGATCATCGTCCCCTAAGAGCGCCAATAGCGCGAGTCTCCGTCAATAAATAACGAGATACATCGGGACTCGTGGCTTTCGAATACTTATACGATCGAGAAATTTCCAATGCTACTTACTACGTAGATGTGCGTAGACTTGCTTTCACGTATTTGGAAAGCCTTTTTATGATTTCTATGGTTATTTCGAGTTTCATTGACATAAGATTCGAGAACATTTTTAAGGTAGGTTGAACTTGATATTGCACGGCGAAATGAATTACGCATTAACATTAACGAACGACCAATCGTATTATACCAATCGTAAATATAAGATAATCATTTTTAGTAGGAAAAAAAAACACAACAGCTAAATGTGAAAATTCTTGTTTTGATAGAATTCATAGAACCTCGAAGAAGGAATAAAAAACACTCTTTTATACGCTACAATTGACAGATGAAAATTGTGTTAATCTAAAGATCTTTTCACTTTTTACACGATTACGTGTAAAAGCTTTTAAACTAATAAAACGGCACATATGAGAGTCAATCTGCTTTTAGTTCTACAAATATTGACGATTTTTTCATGAAAATTCTCCTATATCTAGTGAAAATTTTGTGGCGATGCATTCGTAGATACCACTGATTACCGAGAACTATCGGAAGAAAAATATAATTCAACATAATATAATGTCAAATTCTTCGTCAATCGTTTATGGGATTAGAATTTTTAAGGAAAAAAAAATTACAAATGCGTTCTATAGTTAAAATCTCTACGACATGCTGTTTAAATTGAAAACACTATTAAAAAAAAATCTCTGTTATAATTTGTTACTCTATGGAGAAGAAAATATTTGGAGACAAAATTAAGGAGGAGAAAGATGAGACATTACCGCGAGAGGGGGGGGGTGTGTGTGGAGTGGAGAGGGGGGGAGTAAACGTGTGAAGAAAATACAATTAAAAAATCGAACGAAACATAAAATAAAGTACGTTGCGAATCAAAGAACATGGCCGGATGGATCGTAATCGTAAAGAGAATCGTTAGAGAGCGAAAAAAGAAGTCTGATTCTCGTAATTTTTCGCAAATTCGTAATAACATATTACGATGTCGTTTAACGTAATGTACTTTTTACTAGTTTTAAATTAACGACAACGCAAAGCAGCCACGAATTTTGTGAAAATTCTTATAGTTCGAAATTTTATTTTTGTCTCGATTTCGCGCGGAATCTGCCCCCCCCCCCTCCCAACCCCCACCCCCAGCCAACCCAGCAATCTACTCATCCTCACATCGCGTGTGAAAAACCGAAAATGTCCCACAATGCGCTTGACCATTTAAAACACCAATGGTGCTACATCACATTTATTAAAAAAAAGTAACTCTCAAACTGGATTTTAGCATGGCAATTATTACCTTATGCTCTTTCTGTCTCAGCAACACATACTACGTACGTAGTCCAGGAGCCCAGAAGTGTACAGCAATTCGCGTGGCCCCTCGACTGCTCGTCCCACAAAAAGTCTGACACTGTTTTTCTTTTTCTACTTTCCTGTGTGTGTGTCTCTCTCTCTCTCTCTCTCTCTCTCTCTCTCTCTCTCTCTCTCTCTCATCCTCTCTTTATCTATCTCGATGCGTTCAACTCTTCTTTTATAACTTATTTTTGTTTGTTCTTCTTTTACTCAGCATCGACTTCTTTTTCTGCAGCTCTCGTTTAATGGGCTCGTAAAATTGTAATTTGTTCGTCCGTTACTTTATAAACCACTTTATTTGCAAAAAATACATAGTTTAAGAATAAAATAAATAAAACATTCGAATCAAAATAATCAAGTTATATTATCGACTATCTCGTTGAAATTACTTGGGCTTGTTACATTGTTAATGTCAGCGTTTCGGGCTAAAGAAGAAATAATTAAAAATTTCATTTGTATACTTTTATTGACGGACCGTGAATGCAATGAGTAATGAAACAAATTGATGAAAAAGATTTAAAGAGAAAATAATTGGTCACGCTTAGACATAAGTTTGCCTACGTTTCTATACACATCGCAAATTCAAATATCTGTTGCTTTAATAGATTAATCATAGTGTAAGTAAAACAAGCATAAGAGTATTTTCAAATAATGACCAAACTTATTATTTAATTAAAAGTGTTCCATTAGTACGTATGAGTATTAGGAGCTCATACGCAATCCAAGTTGACGTTTCATTAAAGTAGAGCAGAAGTACGAACACACGCACGCACGCACACCCATAATATTATCAATCTAAAACTCAATATCACTAACTTATTTATTTATGATTCGTTAATTAATTTTGTAAATTATAACGCTATGCAATTCAATACATATATATATATATATATATATATATATATATATATATATTTACTTTAACCACCAACGTACTTGCAAAGAAAATTTGAAAATAAAAAAAATTTGATCATATAATTTAATCAAAGCTTTAGTCTTCAAGTATTGAAAGCATTTAATGGATCCCACGTCACTAAGGAAATACTAAACGCCCTTTTTTTTATGCCTTATTTATTCATTCGATTGTTCCACATAACCAACTATAATAAACATACTTGATGCTCGATCCAATATATCATTCCGATCATTCTCATAAGTAATTAATATAAATTGACTCATAAAAAGCATGATTTTAAAATTTATTCGTTTCGCAGCACGACAGGAGCAAGTAATAAATTAGCTTTTTGCATAATTTTATGTTTACCGAATTCATCCGGTTTAAATGAAGATATCGATATATTTCATATCGCGACCGCTGGCCATTAACACTGAATTAATAAAGGCCAGACTCTGAAATGAAATCATGCTTTTTTTGTTTTTCTTTTCCCCCTTATAAATTTCTTACACTCTGGAAATTTCCTTCATCCCAATCGCTGCCGCCGCTTCCCCCTCCCCCTCACTCACTCTCTCTCTCTCTCTCTCTCTCTCTCTCTCTCTCGCGTCTATTCAGGCTGCGGAATTGTTCCTCGATTACCTCCGCGACCCCTCTCCACCCTCGATCGCCGCTCCGCCTCTTTCAGAGCGCCAATGTTTTTCCCATCTCCGCTCTCTATTTTTCTTGATGTGCCCTCTCCATTTAGACCTCCCGTGCTCGGATGCAACTTTGAAAAAGTGCGACCGCGCCATCGAATGCCGATGGCCGAGTGGCGTCTAGTATATCGAGAAAGTCGACGAGTCGATGACTTCGTGCTTCGAATAGCATTTGGCAGAGTTGCCCGTGCACCGACAATTATTATCGACTTAGGGACTTTTTCTGCCAAGGTTTTTCGCGAGCGAACTTCTGCCAATCCGCCGATGCTACCAAACATTTCTCCCTTCGGCTGGTAGCCCGAGGGCGTGTTTTTCCCACGCGCCGCCTTACTTTCATTAAAAGCCAAACCTGTACCTTGGATTTTACATTGGATGCTCGGCGAAAGTAATCGTTCTGAAATTGCTTTAATCGCTCGCTCGCGTTGGTTGATTGAGCGGCGAAGGTAGCGATTGATTGTAATAAAGTGCAAGCATCGTTCGTCATTGCTAATCAACCTTTCGTTTCACTTGGCCCTTAAGAACTCGCATACGGGCATTAATATTCAGCATAATCGGCTTCTCGCCACTTACCTGAAACAGAAAATGTTATTTTCATTAAAACTTTATAAACACTGTTGATCGTACTGTGACATTACATTTGACACGAATGAGGGCATTAAAATACGAAGTAAAGTGTCAATATTCAATGAACATTCGACCATTCATCCGTCAAATGAGAAGGGAAAAGGGAAAATAGTAAAAACAATGATTTAATAACATTTAAGGAGTGTTTGCGTATACGAAATGAAAATGGATAAGGACCGGCTGTATGTGGAAGGATAAAGCGTATCGCTTCGGTAAGGACGACATGGGGAATAATCCTCTTAACATCGATTCAATTCTTTCTTTTTTTTTTTTTTTTTTTTTTTTTTTTTCTCGCGCATGAATAAAAACAACGCTAAGTCACACGTTACGTGAACCAGTTTATTCAACATTCTCTATTAATAAATAATTTTGCCTCTATATAGGCGATAATTGTGCCGATGGCAAATTTCTTCAATTTCTTCCCTAAACAAGTAGTTTTGCCGCTCATTATAATCAGATAAGTCAGTGCATAATATTGTTAAATGTTCAAACTGTACTAATACACGGGATAAGTGAGCAGCTGTTAATCTAAGCCTGATTAAGTAAAGGTTTGTTGGAATAGTGGAAATGGAACTCGATTCCGACCAACATGCCAAATAACACTATGTGATTGGAGATAGAAATAAAAATTTGTGTTTAAATATTCCCTCCCTCGGAAGTGACGTCGATAAAAAATTAGAAAAACGCGGGAATTGTGTGAGGTTGTGCTTAAGCAGAGTTCGTTAAGAAATCGTTAATATTGACGCTCCTAAATTTTGCTTTCCTCGTTAAAAGGTAAGAAACGTCTACTCTCGCCATTATCTTATTTTACGGCACACATTTTTCTCCTTTTTATTCTCAACTTTCATCAATCCAGTCCTTTTTGCCTTATCTTCCGCTCCATCCTGACCGTCGCTCTCACGTACGTAGATTTGTCTCCGAAGTCTTCCCTCGCAGCCCCTTTCGAATATTTATACAAACAGGCTCCCACGAGAGAATGAGAGGCCACAGAACGAGAGGGAGGGAGGGAGGGAGTTTGAGAGTGAGAGAGATACACAGACAAACAGACAGACAGACAGATAGACAGACAGACAGACAAGGATAAAACTATTCCGATATTCAGTGGGATAAACATGCGATACGATGCCATCGTCGTATCGTGCCCACACATTCGAGCTTTTTATCTCTCCTTTTCATCCTCTTTCTCTCCCTCTGTCTCTCCCCATTCTTTAATTCACTCTCACGTAGCAGCAACAGTAGTAGTAGTAGTAGTAGTAGTAGTAGTAGTAGTAGTAGTAGTAGTAGTAGTAGTAGTAGTAGTAGTAGTAGTAGTAGTAGTAGTAGTAGTAGTAGTAGTAGTAGTAGTAGTAGTAGTAGTAGTAGTAGTAGTAGTAGTAGTAGTAGTAGTAGTAGTAGTAGTAGTAGTAGTAGTAGTAGTAGTAGTAGTAGTAGTAGTAGTAGTAGTAGTAGTAGTAGTAGTAGTAGTAGTAGTAGTAGTAGTAGTAGTAGTAGTAGTAGTAGTAGTAGTAGTAGTAGTAGTAGTAGTAGTAGTAGTAGTAGTATTAGTAGTAGAAGCAGCAGCAGCAGCAGCAACAGCAACATAGCCATGGAAAATCTATGTGTTCTCGTATACAAGAGCGCTAGTACTAGCAACAACAGCAGCGGCAAACGTATAAATACATAAATAAACGAGCTTACTCGGGATACTGGCGCTGCTGCTGATGCCGTTGCTGCCATTGCTGATGCTGTAGCTCTTGCTACCTCACCCTCCTCATCCTCGTCCTCGCGTTCTCTCCCATTGCGCAGACACCCGCTACATACAATTCACGACGGAATCTCGCCCCGGGGATGGATTTCGCACTACTCGCCGTTTCGCTTTAAACCGCGTTAGCCTCTAGTTACACGGCGCCACGGACGTGAAATAAATGGCCAGTGAGAATAAAGCGGCGCCCTTCTAACTAAGATAGGACGTGGATTCGGGCGGTTAAGGGAATGGGGCAGGGTGGGTGAGGGAGATGGGTTGAGGGGAGAGAGGGAAGTGGTGAGGAAATATTAAAAATGCTTTCTCGCGCAGCTTGAGTATCCGTTATACGTGCGATAGAACACAAGTTTTTCAGCGCGATGACGCACCGCCGATATAATACGAGCATATCGACGTTGTTAATGACTATTAATTTACTATCGATGGACAAGTAACGCCTTCGTAAACAAGTAGAGCCATATTTTATATGTTATATTACAGCCTGTAATATTTTAAGGGCAAAGACACGGGGAGTAATGAGCTATAGATTCACGCTTCATTGGATAAAATTAAAAAGTTTTGACGGAAATTTTACACTCGCTTGCCTATTCGTATAAACTTGAAACGGGCATTTAGCATTCTCGCTATTGGGTGATGCGGACGTTAGTAGGTAAAAAATTTTAAATAAAATCGCAGATCGCGGGGTCAAAATTAGAAATGAATGTGCTGAAAGCGTTTCCATTGAAAGTTTATGTAAAATTCCCGCGAAGAAGTAGCGATCGACTGGCTGATGCAGAACCTTCGGCGTAGTTGAACTTATAAACGATCCTTTGTAAGCAGAATAGAAGTGAAACCGCAGAAAGCTGAAACTTTGCTCGCTAACGCAGCGATGAAATGCCGGGAGTAGCTCGCGAACGAAATAATACAAAAGTAAACGAGCTACCGATCGTTTCAGGTGGTTACATCCGCGTAAACTTCTCCACATATACGCAGGCACACATACGTGCTGCATCTGCTGTCGCCGCGGTGAAGACCAAACACGAAAAGGCCAAGCGAATCCAAGCAGACGTAAGCGTGTGCTCGCTTATTTACACACATGCCCTCCCCTCCAAATACACACACATTCAACTGCTGGCACGCGTGAGCGAAGGCAAATGACGCGAGTTTCGAATACGGCAAACTGTATCTACCCACCCACCCCTTCCCTTTACCTCTCTCGCTTACTTTTCGTACTTTACCATGCACGGGTCGCGCATTTATTTTTCAATGGTGGAAGGAGGGGTGACGCTACGTAGCTCGCGCATTTGCTTTTAGGGGCACGCTGAACGCGCGAGATTTAGGTTGGCTTCTCTCGAGCTACTAAAAATGCACGGGAAAAATAAAGTTTTGCGTATATCTGCTGGGCGGGTGCGTGGGACGAGAAAATATACTCGTGATACTCTTCCTATGCCCGTATGCCCTGAGAGAATGTCTCCGTATTGCCGGGAGACGGTTCCTTTCGTTTTTAATAGAGTGGAGGATGAAACTTTCGTCAACACTCGTTCGAGATTTCTTCTTTCATTCTTTCATTCTTTCTTTCTTTCTTTCTTCCTTCCTTACATATTAACTTCCTTACTTACTTCCTTACTTACTTACTTACTTACTTACTTCCTTCTTTCCTTCCTTTCTTCCTTCCTTCCTTCCTTCCTTCCTTCCTTCCTTCCTTCCTTCCTTTCTTCCTTTCTTCATTCATTCTTTCCTTCATTCAATCCTTCCTTCATTCATTCCTTCATTCATTCCATACGAATGATACGAAATGTATGTTTGGATAGATGAGTGCGCTTCTCGCTCGGGCTTGCTTTTCCCTTCTTTTCCGTCTCACTTTGTTGAGTAATGTTGAAAAGTTTCGTAATAGGCATAGTAAATTTTCAGTTCGGGCGTATAAGTGGCTCGAGTGTACGAGAGAAGTGTATAGTAAACGGGGGACAAGGTCAGGGGAAAATCTGGGAGGATATCAAACGAATGGTTGACATCACATATCATTCTAAAGTATTTTTGCAAATTGGTTGTCCACAATAATCGCTACCCCGAATGCTCAAGAATAATCAAATGTCCTGCGCAGGAAAAGCAATTTAATAGTTTACTATCATTTTACTATCTTTATATATTTTATACCTTTTACTATCATTTCTATTATTACGACTCTTTCAAAATTTTTAATAAAATAGGATTATCGAGTCTAGTATGAATATATATATATATATATATATATATATATATATCGATGCAAGTTAATTTATTAGACGATATAAAGTGAGCGAATATCTGCCTCTGCGCCAAAATCCCTATCGAACCCCGCTCCATGCAAATTAAAATCACGCCAAGTTAAGAGCCTCCTGTTTACATTAGAAATTGAGAAAGAAAAATAGAGCTTTCAATGTCTCGTCTGTATTTCCATTTCAACCCTCCTCGCCACTCCCCTGGATTCTCCCACATTTCGCATTACAGCTTTTCAAGAATTTCATCGGGAAAAATGCCTCTTGCGTCGCGTGCGCGCGACTTGTACGAGCTCGACAATATTGCCAACAGAATGCGAGAGCACGACAGCCGAGAGCCTCAGCCTATGGCAAGAGCAAAGTTTCGAATTTTCTTGTCGAAATCCTTTGACATTTTTAGTCGGTTATTTATTCCGAAAGTTAGATTCCCCGCGCATGCCACCGGCTTACCTGTAATATTTGAATTTATAATTTTGTCTACATTAAACATTTCCTCCTTTATCAGGCTGCACGGCCTCCCGGTCACAAAGGACTTTGAAGTTGTCGCGGCATGTACGAGCACTTTTCCAAGAATTTTCCAGTGGGATAAAAAGGTCGCGTTACACACAGGGTTCTTGCGTTTGAATGTGTGCGCGGGATGCAGCCAATGCAAAAATCCGGGCCCTAGTGCATCGAAACGTAGGGGAGAGATTTTAAAATTCAAACTTTTCCCAACCGATTCTGTCTCGCTTGAATAAATTTTGGTAAAATAAGATTTCATTCGTCCGATTAGCATAAATGAGGGTCCTTATTTTTATGAAAATTTTTTTTTTTTCATTTTTCTTTCCATTGATTTGCAATTTGCTACACACATGGTGGATACTACTAAGTACTTCGACATGCAATGAAAAAACACTTAATAATTGACGAAATCGAGGCTATGAATCTTTGTATATCAATGCTCTTGGGAACGATACTACCATCTGCGATATTTTAAAATTGATAAATTAATAATCGTATGATTTTATTGTACCGGTGTTTCATTAAATACTCGTTGCCCTGCACAATTCCTAAAAATATTTACATCCGAATGTTCATCCGAATCAGCATAAATGGTAGTGAAATAAAAACCGACGTAACTTTCATTATAAATCTGCAATTAAAACTACTATAATTATGTAATAAAATGAAATATTTTAATTTATAATCCCAAGTTAAATAACTATTTCTACGAATTTTATTTCGACAACTAGTTTAACAACAATTAGCATTGAATCGCAATCCTACCGAATAATTCCATCATTCTTTTACTCTAAATTTTATTCAAAATAATTATGTTAATATTGTCGGATGCATAAAAATTTTTATAGTTTCAATCATATTAAATAAAAAGGGAAACGAATGTGCTGTTCGATAAAATGTAAACTTCAAGCTAATCACTTCGGGTATGACTCACAATGCAATGACGAACAATTTCTGAAAATTAGTTAATTTTCAAATTAAAAAATTTAAGTATTTTCTCAATTGATTCCCGACTGATGAGGTATAATTTTTTTTTTTTTTTTTTTTTTTTTTTTTTAAAAAAAAAGCAGGATTTTTTGGATATAAATATCTTAAAAATAAAAGAAAAAAGCCAAAAATTAAAATCAATTATTGAATTTTTTTTATACGTATGAAAGAGTGGAACACTGAAATGCAAATATTACAATTTTATCCATTTGACTCTTAGCAAAAAAAGAAAAAGAAAAACCAACAATAAGAGAAAATGAATCCAAAAAAAGTAGGAAATTGAAATAAACTGATCACTTCGTTTAATGAAATCATTATGAACTTTAATTATTAATTTTCATATTTAATTATACATAGTGTAAACGATAGAAAAAGGCAGTTGTATTGACAAGATAGCTCAATATGATTTTTGAGAATAAAAAGAAAAGCTTTTATGGATTTTCCTATTTCGTAGTAAAATTTATTGGAAAGAAAATTATTTAACGAATGTAAAATAGTATGCATAGTCGATTATATTCAAGTATAGCTACAAAATATATATATTTTATACTAGTAAATAAAATTGATAAAGGTTGAGTATAAAAATTAGGAAGACGAAAAGATCGCTACCGCAATGAACAAAAGCGATGGCGAAATGAATCTCAGAGGTTCGGCGATGCAAAAGAAAATACAAGAAATACGAAAATGAAGACGAATAAGCTGTGAAGAGAAGGAAGAAAATGAGCCGGTGAAGGAGTTGGGGAATAAGATGGAGGAAGGAACTAAGAGTGGCTGTCTGATCGCTTTATGAGGTGCTTCGCGAAGCTTCGATTTTTCAAGGCGTGAGCAGCAACAATCTTGGGAATACGATTTACTCTCTCTCTCTCTCTCTCTCTCTCTCTCTCTCTCTCTCTCGTTTGGAGCACGCGTTCGCGCTCGCGCGTACTATCTATCTATCCATCTGCTTCTGCCTCTGCTTCTGACTCTACACTCTTCTCTCCCTTCCTATCTCATTCACTTGCTATACCCCCTTCCACCCTCTCTTCGTTCTTTTGAAGTATAAAAACTCAGTTTCTACGTCATTCGATATAGAACACGCGGACAGTGAAAAGAGAAGAGCCCTAGCGACTTGTATCACAGAGCAATAAAGCTCCGTGTTACATTTCTCCTTTTCTCTCCCTATTTATTTATTTATTTATCTCATAGCACTTGCGTTTGCAAAAACGAAAACACAATGAGGGACAGCACAGATGATCAAAATAAAGGAAAGTAAAAGCGGGGAGGTTAATGCCATGTAAATTCCCTGTTTTAGTGGCTACAATAAAAGTACAATACGACTTGGCATGGATACTTTCTTAACATGGCCCACTTTTAGAATTATCTTACCAAGTCCTTACCAGATGTGCTTATCTCGATATTGACGACTATTCCGAAACTTATTATTTATTTCTTCTGGTGCTATAGTGAGTCATCTTAAGATTAAGAAAAAATAACAGATTAGGAGAGAAGAATAAAATATTTTGTATGAAAGTAATGCAATAACATAATATCAATAAGTTTGCCACGTGTGCGGTCAGTCGACATTGCCATAATTACCATTAGCAACTAAATATTAACTGTTTGCAACTAAATATTGACTATTGGCTGTTAAAAATAAAAGTTTCTAAATCGATGATAACGGAAAACTATATCCTTATTTTTATTCGATATTGCTATAAGAAATATTCACTGAAATGTATTTAAAGATTATTTTATAATCTTATTTTATTCTATTTATAGAGGGAAGATGGTACGGGATACAAACCCATTAATAATTAAACTAATTTAGCACTTTATTTATTTAAAAACTAAAATAACAAGTTTCAATATAGATAGGCTTTAGTCGACTCATTGATGTATATACGAGGCTCCGCTTAATAAATATACTTTAAATACAACTTAAAACGTCGTTAAGGCACATCAATTATAAACATTAATACATGAACGTACGTTAATGCTTTTATTATTTATAGTTATAAAAAAAAAAAAATGTAATTGCATTTTCATGAAATGTGGAACGAAAAAAAGAAAAAAAAGAGGATACGCAATTCTTATATATATATATATATATATATATATATATATATATACGATTATTTCTAAAACCATTGAAGCGCTTCATTCAATTATAATTGAATTGATATATATATATATATATATATATATATATATATATAAGAATACGGTAATAATTTTAATTGAAACTCGTGCTTTTTCTATTTCATAAATATACGAGTGATACTTTTTGAATGATTTTTTCACTTACAATTAAATTGAAATTCAGATATATCTAAGAATAATAAATAGGCATAATTAATTCGATTACTTGAATCTTACATTGAAAATCGATAAGAGTCAGAGTTTGAGCATTTTACATAAATATAAAGGCTTTGGTAAACACGAGATTTTGTTAAATGATAGACGATGACGTATAATCGACTCACCTAACGAGCCCAATCATAATCACCGAATTTACGATCGACGCACGCGAGCGTTAAGTTTGAAGATTTTGACAAATAACCAGTCGCTATATAAAATGATTCGTTGGGCAATAATAGAAACAAATAACTGCGAACGTTTTCTAAACTATCTAGAGCACACCAATCATTATAGGCGTTAAAATTGTCAAAAACTTGATAAACAACAATTATCAGGGGTTAAAAATAATTCCACACAATTCCTCCCTAGTAACTATTTCAAGTAACTCGGTTTGTTTAATTATCACGAATGCCAAATTAAAACGAAGCTTCGCTTCTAATTACAGGAAACTGTTTTAATGAGGCAATACATTAGAAGATTTTGAGAGGTAAGTAAAATATTTTCTTAGACGATGTTGCCTGGAAAGCGGATCGATCCTTCAGACTGAATCGCAGTGATTGAGATGTGAGAAAGACAAGTAGGCTCGTGTCCTCTTTTTGTAATCTTGCCTTCGTCATCATTTCATTGATTTATTGATTTATTCATTATTGTCTGCAGGATTGTATGTTATGATCGACATACATTGACTCTCTTACACCCTCTTCAACGTAATTACTTTTGGCTGGTTGGATCCCCTTAAGCTCCACCGTCTATTAATTATGTTTTTTCTTTGTAAAACTTACAGACCCATTTCACATGGTCCTCGTCCTCTCATTACTAGAAGTGACCAGCAACGTGTTCATGGACCACTCGCTTCTTGAATATTTAATGTTTCAATCTTTTTCGTTTTTCTTTTTTAGTTTTTTCTTTTTTTCTTTTTTCTTTTTTCATTTTTCTTTTTTCTTTTTTTATTTGTTATTGTATTAATAACTAAATGCATATTGTTGTAAATTGTACGGCTATATCTGCATATTCCTTCTCCGTTATTTCCGACTACCATTCATCAAGGCTTCATAATAAATTCTATAAATATGGTAATTGCTCTATCGATGGCTAATGGTAGCGCCGATGTTTACGAAAACAAAGCAAAGTTTTTCGATGACTGGACGTTTTTCTCGTAAAATACATATTATAATTAGCCTAGTAGTGTGATGAAAATTTATGCTACTCGATTACTTCGTTGCGTATTATAATGATGATTTGTTTGTCGAGACCTGCTTGGACGTTTTATTCGTGTTTATATTATTAAAGTTAACGTATATAATAAATGTCATTAGAATTGAAAAACAAGTGATTAAAAAAAATCGATTCAAATGTCCTGGATAACACAATTTCCATGCTACTTAATGGTATTTAAGTCAAAAGATATTAGTAATCGTTGCGCGCAAAGTGTACGATCCCTCCCTCTTTTTTTTCTTCTTTTTCTTTGTTGTCGTTGTTGTTATTGTTGTTGTCGTTGTTATCGTTGTTGTTGTCGTTGTTGTTATTGTTATTGTCGTTTTTATCGTTGTTGTTGTTGTTGTTGTTTAAAGCTACACAAAGCTTCTGATATATTTCAGAATAATATGTCCGTTGTAGCGTACAACACACAGAAACACCATATATGTAATTTCACGTACCTCCTGTACGTAAATAAGGGAATGTTCGAGAACGTTTTGCTCGTATAAAGCAATCGAGTCTTCCTCATAGATCCTGGAATCTCTTTCACTCGCAATATCGGCAAAGACGGAGCTTGTCTCCTGTCGAGCACGTTTCTCTCTTCCTCGAATGCATCATCTACGACGACCCCTCTATTCCTATATATTTCATGATTATAGAGCTTGATTATTTATAAATCGAGCGTATAAAAGGATGTGCGACCACGTATTATCGGTCAACTAATTAATCCTATATTTTCACTACGGATGCCATTGTTTCACCTATGTTTTACGGAGCAAAAATTTGCCGCGCCAAGATATCGTTATATATTAATGTGATGTATATAATTTATAGGCTCACTCGCGGCTTCTGTATCATTAACATAGACAATATCAAAATATCAGAATGTAGGTTTAATAATAGTAGATTAAGAAACGGGAGGATGGAAACGAATGCATGTCCATAAGATTTTCCTTGTATTTGTATTATAATTTATCGTACATAGCTATACAAATGTGATATCCGTGATATAAAGATTTTATTTATCTCCGCTTATCGGAAAAAATGCACCTTCTTCCTAGCTAAATATGCACTTACCGGCCTTTTTTTTTTTTTTGCCAATATAATGTTAAGGCGGTGAGGCTAATATATTTGTATAAGTATCGTTTGCCCATTGTGGGGCATATTTTATGGTATGTCTATTTTTTTTATTTTTTTTTTTTGTCCATTCGCCAGCAGCTTAAATACATGGGCATAAAACTTGAACATTGTTTGACAATTTTGAAAGAGAGGTTATTTTTCCAGTTCAACTGACGTAAACGAGGATAATGGAATGATGAATAGTAGACATTGTTTGTTGCGCTTTTTTGCATTCGCGTCTCTGGCATTCTCGGTAAATCCTCTCTGTTACCCCCCCCCGCCTCCCGCGCAACTTCACGCCGTCCACTAGTCCTTACACGAACGATGGGTCGAATCGCACGAATCTCCATCTCATTCGTATATTTAATAAACCGAATATAAGCCCGTAGCGGAAATATTCTTGCAGACCAATTGAAAGCTGCCAATTGGCTCATTATTGACAACAAATTCATGTTTCTTTTCACAATACTGCAATTTTGGAGTATAAAAAGACATCCGTCGTCGTGCATTCTCTGCTCCATTTTGTCATGACAACCTCGTGCAAGGTTATGCGACATTTTTGTTTAATAATTAATAATAAATGTCCGTGCTCGTGGATGGAAAACAAGGAGGCCACATCTTCACTTTTATTCGCAATTCATTCGTAATTTAATGCAATAACTTACTACAAGCTGTAATTTGAAACTTCTGCCGAATAATTTAAGAATGCCGTTAATTATAATTTGCAAGCCATTTGTTGGCTTACTAAGCATTTTTAGATTCCCGAGATTCAGTATAATAAAATTACTAATATGCTAACGATAAATCATTCGTGACGATTTTATTGACATTTTAAGGTGTCGAAGCGTCTCTGATGCATTACTAATATATAATCGAACGAACCACAATACTAGTAAATAGTAATTACGTCAATTAATATATGAGCATTGTACAAATGCTAATACTAAAAACTATTAATTTGTATAAAGAGTTTTTTCAAAGTTACGTTCGAATAGTTGACGATTTATTACTAACGCGTTAGCCTTACGTTATATACAAATACCAATACAATATTACACATTTATCGAACGATCTTAATTGTCGCCTTAACTTCCAATGCACAATTGGAATTCTCAAAATCATAGCCATCATAGCACATTAAACTCCTTATATCATTGTTGAAATTTCACATCGACACCATAGTAACAATTGTACTTGTGCAACAGAGACTGCGCCCGTGCTTAAGCGCATAACATACCAAAACGTTCGAAAGAAAAACAGCGGGCTTTCATTTACACGAATTTTAGCATAGAATACATATACGCAGGCACGCACGCACGCATGCACGCACGCACGCACGCACGCACGCACGCACGCCATCACACTCTCTCATCTTGATCCGTGATGCAAGTGCACGATCGCGCAAACTTTGAATTTCGTTTCGCCGCATAAGTTATGAGAGAGAGAGAGAGAGAGAGAGAGAGAGAGAGAGAGAGAGAGCGAGTGAACGAATTAGAGAGGGGATGGGTGAGATCGGCCTTACAGCGGAGCATTCGTTCTATGAAAAAGGGTAGGAGAGAAGGATGAAAACGCATTACAAGCGTGGATAAGAAACTTTTGAGGTGGAAATGTCGGTTTATTTCGACAAGTACGATGAAAGGCTTATGAATTTCATTGGTGCTCCAACTTTTTAAGAATAAGTTCCTGCAAGTTTGCATCGTTCCTCCGAAAATATTTCAATGCATTAGGCTTCAATATTTATTCATAAAAATATTGGCAAATACGGATTCATGAAAAACAGCAAGTTATTCATAATTTTCTTTAAAACCTCGGAGTTGGCTTTTTAATGAAGTTTAGATTACAATAAATAAAAGGATAGAGAGTTTTGAAAATCTGTAACATATATATGTCTGTAATTTCAATTATTCGTAATAATAAAAATGAGCAATTCTGAATTTATGTGTCCTGGTTTCTCATAACATGAACCTGTATTGGATGATTGGGCAATGGCTCCGTATGTTGTTATCTTATTAGTTAACACTTTTTTTTTTTTTTTTAATTTTTGTCTTAATGATTAGTCATAAAAATAGAAAAATATAAAGTTTTCCATTCTTAACTATAAGATAATAATTTCAATAAAATACATGGGAAGAGCAGGGAATGGACAAAAAAAAAAAAAAAAAAAAAAAAAAAAAAAAAATAAGAAACAAATTTTAAATCGATATCTCGTGACGTACTGTCTTATATTATATTCTATATTATTCTGCTATCGATATTCTGCATCCTTTGTTTCCATGATAATATAACATTGAAAATAATGTGCTTTTAATTTATTCAAATTTATCGCACACTTTTTTAATTGAAATTATTATAACGAGGAATTATTTTATAATAATGAAAGAAATTAGCAGTAGGCTTAGTAGTATTAGAATCGTTAACTCGAGCAACGCCATTAATTACGAATTTCTTTATAAAATTAAAACTTTGATCATAAAATATCGATTACTAGTGATTTAAGCATACAAATTTTGTATAATGAGAGTAGATTATCAGAATACTGGTACAATCAATAACTAGGCTGATTACTGATATTGTTTGAATAAATTCATAATTCATAATTCACTTTCATTAACATTTCATATCTCGAATTTAAATCGATTCTATTAAATTTCTATATTGCGAAGAAAAATAATAATAATACTTTTGCCGAATTAGAATTATAAAAGTGCAATAGAGATGTAGAGCTGAGTATATTTGTAGTTTCCTTGATGTATTTCCTTAATGTAATAATAATTTTTAAAAGAAAAATTTCATTTAAACAACAATTAATATAATTTACCATAAATTGAGGGCAAGTTTTTTACGACTGTTAGTTTTTTTAAATAAATATAGGAAACTAAATACAAACAGCATGAGATTTCTCAATTGCGCCTATTGCTTTGCTATTGAGGAAACTTGTGGCAAAATGTATTAATTAAGCTATTTTCATAAGTAGACTTTTCGCATCATAATTTCGTCCGATATTTCTTATTCTGAATATAAATGAACCTTAGAGTAATGATGTTTATCAATATTTAATGTCAAAGTATCACATATTCTTTTGTTGATTAATTTTTGGCTATTAATAATTTCCTCTCGCACGGACATCTTTATTACAATGATTAAGAGTAAATGATGTTGAATAATATTTTTGAAATTACATTTAATACATTAAAGTCCAATGTAAATTAATAATCGGAGAAACGAAAAAATAAAATACACGCTGACAGATCAATATTTACAACTATTCTCACTTTTTAATGGTCTAAAGTGCCACATAACCCATGACAGCTAAAAAAAAAAAAATATATATATATATATATATATTAAAATATCCTACAAAATTGGTGCGAGTATGCTTGGATTTGCAATGCCCATGTACAAATATTTACGTATGAAAAGTAAATTCTCCGCTTAAAATGCAATGTAAAAAAAAAAAAATTGCCTAAAAAATATCTATCGATTTCTATTTCAGAAAATGCATCTTGTAAAAGTACGCCCTGATGCCTTAATGGACACGAATGTTATTTCATTTGAAAACGAGTATATTTCTTTCGCGTATAAAAGGTGTCGCGTCATTTACAGTGAGCGTGATAAAGTAATTAAACAAAAGGATTCAATTGGAAGAAAAGTCGGTTAATGTGCCATAATAGATATTGTAAATTAAGCTTAATAATAATTCTTAATAATAATCCCTTTGTGGCGTATTCTGAGATAACCAGGAAATCGAATGAAATTAAAGCACAAATAAGTTATGTTAATCGCCATCAGCGTATCAAAGTGCTTGATATTCTATCGTATCTATATACTATCTATAATGTGCCGATATTTCAAAAGTGAAAGATTAACCCAACCAGACGGCGTTCGCAGACCCCTCGCATCAAAGTGTTCGCCTACTTGTTCAAGTGTGGCGCGCAAATTTACGGCGATCGAGGTACTCGAAATACTACTACTACTACTACTACTTATAACACGAATGCCATCGCGAATTTGCGTGTCTAATGTAGCCGGCTCGTTTTAACCAGCAGCGACGCCATTCGCGCAAAGTTCCGACGCACGGAATACATTTTAGGCCCCATCCACAATAAGGACTTTAAACGGGCCAAATTCCCACCAAGCTCAAACGCAATTACCGTCAGTCAATTACGCAAACCGAAATTCCCGCGAACGAAAAGAAACGTACGCGCTCGGTCGGCGGGACGACGGAGATGGGGCATACGTCGAAGCAAGAGGGAAAGAAGCCGGAGGAGGAGGTGAAGCAAGGCCGATGGGGGGGAAGAGACGGATGAAACTAAACGTAGTTACGTGCAATGAAGGAAACGCGGACAGTTGGACGACGAATGGACAATCGTCGCTTCTCGTTGTCCCCACCGAGTGCGCTGCGTACCACGATGTACGACGATGCCCGAATGCATTATTTTTTCATGCCTGTTCGTTATGGCCTTGATATTTTGCTAACGCCGGCGAGTTTGATGGACCAAGTCGTAATTGCGATCGATTAATTACCATTGTATATTCGCAAACAATGAGAATCGCCGATTCAATTGGCGATAAGACCGATAATATTTTTACCCTCTTAATTATTTGCCAGAGCATAAAGTGTCTCCAGTTCGTTGGATCTACGGTGCATTATTGCTTAATGATAATCCGCTGCGTTTTCTGAATTTATTACGATAAAAGGATAAAGGCGGCACTCGAATTTCCGAAATATTCGGAATATCGGTGCAGATTCGCGGCACCGATTACCGTTTACGAATGACGGAATGCTGACAATTTATTATTCGTACGAACTTTTAAATATTTTCTAACTCACCTTTAATGTTATGGTTCACTATTAATAAATTAATAAACGATTATTAAGTATTTTATGTAGATTTCGTAGTCATAAGGATGTTCGTTACACGATGTTGATGCGATAATAATAATGTCTAACTCACATTATTTACGACCGTCAACTTAATATTCCTGTAGTTTTTATATTATTGAAGGAGGATGGATAACAATACGTCATCAGCTATTGATACCGGCCCCTTAAATTTTCTAAATAAGGCGAAAATATCACGAACGTTTAGGAACAAATTCTTGTTATCTCGCTAAAAGTGTCCGTACACGCGAGATCTCATGAAGTTGCCATTTGGATTCCATTCGCTTACCAGCTCGATCTTAGATTTTCTTCCTTCGCAAATTACAGGGAAATTTAAAAGCAGCGTGCACATGGTAAATTAAGTATTTAAACTTCAGCTTTATATGCAATGCACGCAGAATACGCAAAATGATAAATAAATGCAGTCAAACCGAATGGATAATTGCCGCTGCAAGGAATATTATTCGCATGCGTATTGACACGAACTTTATTGTTAAAATGGAACTTTTACGATCGCCGTCTATAGAATATATCGAGTCTAATGACGAGCTCTAGCGAATATTTATATTACAGTCATTATTATATACTGCAATAATGATGGGATATAATGTTTTTTATCGCGTAATTGGCGCGTACGAAGTGTTAAATGAATTAGTTATCATAATTGTCAAAAGTTTGTCGATACGATAACGAAAATAATGACCAGCAGACTTTCAAAGGAATTTAAATCTAATGGCAGTTAAAAAGGCAATTTTAACAGGAATTTTAATCTCGCTTAGGCCAACATTAACGAAGACTCATTTTAATGCTGATTATGTGAGTAACGCAAGGCAGGCAAGACCTAACATTTTATACAGTAGCGGCAAAAGAAAGAAAAACAAGAATAATTTTTAATTGACACCAAGGTGAAATAAAAAGAGTCGAGTCCTAAGTCAAAAATGTCTCATTGAAATAAAATTGCCGAGTGGGAGTAGATAAAAGGAAAGCTCGCGTAGAAACATTTACATTATTCATGAAATGTGCCACTTTGTTTTAATTCAAGATAAATGTAGGAGTGGACGATATCCATATTACGAGTGAGGCGTCAACCGTACAGGTAAAGGCACTTAAGTATGAGAAATCCTTAAGCTTCGTGTCCTGTCTTTAAATATATAATTCCATCATCTCTTTCATCTAATTAAAAAATTGTTTACTTCACATTTTTGTATCCAAAGTATGTTTTATTGTTCAATTAGGCCAACACATGCACACGAACGCGCGTACCCATACATATCGCCTAGATTAGCTTCTTTTTACGATCGCTAACATTACTGATAATATTCACATTGGATATTGGGCAGAAATTCGAATGCTAATTCATTCGGAATAATAAATAATAGAGCGATTCATAATACAACTAGTCGCTCGATAATATAGAAAAATCTTCAATGTAACTATTGTTTATCTCCTGACCGCTCTGAGTGAATTGCAACTATAAAATAGTATGTGTAATGGACTCGTTATATTAATTATGTAGTAATTCATCAATTTTCAAATTTGTATTCGTTTTTTTTAACTAATGAACACCAATGCACGTAACAATAACATTCGAGCTGGAATATTTATTTATTGCAAATGGCGACTGACGCTTATCGTATTAATAATATACTAATTATTCAAAACTTTGACGGCTGGATAATCGCCTCCATGAAAGAGCTTCAACGCCTACAATTCAAAATAATGTTATACAAATCGATTATGTTATAGTTCGATGAAATGTGATATCACTATTCACATCAGTGTATTGACATTATCAATAGAAACATTAACCGATGAACGTCATAATTACAATGCTCTAATTGTCTATCGCACTCATGGCATTAAAGTAAAATTAAAATATCACACGTTCAATGGCCGCTCATTGTTACTTGCCATACATTAATGATGTGACTTTTTACAATTCTAGATTATTAAAATTTCACAAGAAAATACGAATTTTATGGAAAATCCGCAATACACTTTTCTAACTTTTTTCCCAACAATAACGAATACAATTTCCCTGTGCGTGTAAAGATAATTAATCAAAATTACACGACTTCTTCTACAGAAATATAATTAATAATTTTTCTAATTAATCGTACCTTGTCCATATGTATATATGTATATATATATATATATATAGATAGATAGATAGATAGATAATTTTCATCATCTATTCAATGGTTAAATTGTAAATTTATGTAATTCATATCATAACGTTACTATTCGTTACTACACGTTACTATAATGAAAAAATTAAAAATTAAAAAAGAAGAAGAAGAAAAAAAAAGAAACAAGGATAAGGAAAAAACTGTTAAGCAATTCGTTGATTCATTTATTAATTATCGGTAGAAGAATGTTAAACAATTTTTGTTCAATTTAAATAATTAAATATCGTCGGCAATTGCAAATAATGTTCTTTCGTTTTAAAGTTCATTTTACGGAGCAATATTGTATCGTGGAAGGAAAAAAGAAACGAGCGATTGTCTGGTAAAATAACGTGCGCTTGAGGAGATTAAAGAAATAAAGAAAAAAAGTGACGGGGCTATCACTGAGTACCGGACAAACGTGTTAGCGAAAAGAAAAGAACAGGGAACGCGAGCGGATATAAAATCTAAAAGCGTACGAGCGAAAGAAAGGGAGGGAAAAATTCTTTACTTTTCCGCGGTGAAAATGTGAGATAGTCATTACGAGCGCTACGAGTAATTAATTGTCCCTGCGTGATTTAAGATTAGTGATAATCGATGTTATTGTCACAATTGCATTAATAAGAGGGCCGTACGTGCGCGCCGAGATAAGCCATCCAAATGAATTAACCAGTGCCTTCGAAATCCGAGGATGCGATTCAAAATATCAGTTTCCGCAAATTTAATAAATCAAGGAGCACAATGAGCGAGCGCACGTGAATCCTTCAGCATCGGCCCTCAATAGTTATGAAGACTAATTTAAAATAAGATGAATTTTTGAATAAAACTGTGAAGTCATCGATCTGCTGAGGGCAGAGAAATGCTTTGCATTGGCGGGCGGGCAGGCACGAGCGTACGCACCCACGCACTCACACGCGCACGCGTGCTCACAACCGTCGTGAATGGAAAGAAAAAGAAAAAAAAAAAAGAAAAAAGAGGGAGAAAAAACGAGGGAGGGGAGAACGGCGGAGGCTAATACTGGTCTGAAAAATGCTTGGCCACCCGCTCGCACGCGTGTAATAACGTGGAAAGACCGAGAACTTTATATGCCCCTAGACGTGCTTCGACCCTCCCGCGCAGTCGCCCTCGCCCCAGGAACGCGACGGCCGATCGAGCGAAAGCTGCGCTGAGGAGAGGTAGAAGTAAGAATAAACTGCGGCTATACACACGAGATATGTGCAGGCGTGTCGCTGGCACTTGAAGTTGCAAAGAAAAAAAATTCGAAAATTGCATTATGCCCGGAAGGGGGAGAGAGGCTCGGCGTTGTTATGAATATGGCGCGCCCGAGCGGCCCATACCTCGAGTGGGAAATAGCGTTTTAATCCGTAATTTTAGCGGTAATTATTCGGCCCCGATGATGATCCTTGCACGAATGCAAAGGCCGACTAATGCTTCGCACCCAATGTAACGATGATGTCCGAAAGCTATTTGGAGGGAGTAGTGGCGCGGCAGGGAGTCGATGATCTGCCTACCGATCAATTAATAAAATTCTGCTCTTGCTTCTGCCTTGCTCGTAACGAAGAGAATCGATATTACGTGCCAGCTCGTACGAAGAATATTCCCGCACATAGTCAGAGAATATAGAACGAACGTTCGATGTGTGCGTGTGTGCTGTGCGAGGGAGTGGGCGATGCCTAGTCGAGTTTACGAAAATGGATCTTTGGAAGCTATAGCAGTTTGGATGAAATATTTGGAGTTTCGCGGGATCGGTGAGCGGGCGTGATAGAGGGACTGTTGAGGACGAGAGAGATTGTGCGCGTGTGTATGTGTGCGTGTGATAGAGAGAGAGAGAGAGAGAGAGAGAGACGAGAGAGAGAGAGAGAGAGACGAGAGAGAGAGACGAGAGAGAGAGAGAGCAAGTTTTATATTTTTCGCAGTAACGGCCTGCCGTATTTTCAAACGCGATTCTGATTAGCGGAAGAAAGGCACGCATTCATACACTGAGATGAAGGAGTGAGAGATTGAAATTGAGCATAGTGGGACGTTAGAGAGACGAGGGAGGGGTGGCGGGATGGAAGATACGTAGATTCACGTACATCGTGAGCACGCGAATGTACCAATTCGGTCGCATTAAATCGTACGTGCGTACGCGGCATGGCTCTCGCATATAACACCCACGCAATCTCGACGCTTAAGTCGTGCACGGGCCCAGGAACATTGAAGGAGCGGGGGCACCGCGAGCGGCAATGATGGACCTGCCTGTCATATTCGTGACACGACATGCCCGCACCACGACTGTACGCGCCGACTGTTCAGCAACGAAAACAGAGAGGCCAGCGCGTTGACTGGGACGGAGATGCTCGCCTCGTGGTTCTTTTTCACATGGTACAACTCAGTCAACGCGAATCCCCGAGTATTATAATGGAAATAAGGACGTACAATAATAAAAACAAAATAAAAAAAAAATAAAAAAAAAAATAAAAATACACAAAAAAATACACAAAAGTAAAGGACGAAAAAGGAATGAAGAAAGGGAGAAAAAAAAGCAGAAGACGAACGTAGTAAAAAGTGGATGCCGATAAGTAGGATATAAAGAATATAAAAGGAGAGTGACAGTGGGTGGATGTACATTAACGCTGGCACAAAAGAGGTGATAAGCAGAAAAGACACGCGCGAACAAATAAGAATATAAGATGAGAACAAATTTATACCAGATACATGGGTTTGTAATATATAAGCAAGGAGCGCTCCGAGTCGACGATGGAGGCGATATATGAAGATGTTGAAGAGTAGCGGGAAATGTAGAAAGGCAGTGGATGAGTCGGTAAGGGACGAAGAGAAACGGAGAAGGAGGAGCGGCAATGGGGGGGGGGGGGGGGGGGGGGGGGGGGTGTGAAAAGAGGGATAATGATAGGAAGAAAAGCCGTAAAGGATTAGGTGTGGAGGATACGCGAAGAAAAGGAGGAGGAAGAGCCGAGGCCGAGCGGAGAAAAAAGAAATGGGAAGCGTGACGTAACGGGGGAGAGAGAGAACGTGCGCTAAGGTACTCCGAGAAGAAAAGGAGATTGTGGGGATGGGCTCGTGAGAAAGTGGTCTGAACGAATAGCTGCTGCTGATTTCACGAAAAATGTGGAAAGTATGCGCATAATACAGGCGAGACTTTCCTCAACTGGTTATCGCTCTACTCTACGCTTTTATCACGTCGACGTCCCCGTGCTTTTTTACGAGATAAATGCGGAAGTCGATTTCACTGCGAACGTCGCACGGTCGACGCTGCGCTTCGAAATAGGATATCGCCGATGCGACATCCCCCCATAAATAATTTAATAATTACCATCTAATGCATCTAATGCAACCTTTTTCATGTTGCTTTCTTATTGGGCGGAATTGAGCCGAAGGGCTCTCGTTATCTCGTAACAATTGTTTCGATATGGCTAATGCGCACCAATACTGAGTAGACGCGCACACAGAGCGTGAAAATTTAATTATTAATCGCGCGTGCGTTTACGTTACAACAGAACAATAATTCCGTACAAATGACCAAATAGCTCCGAGTAATAATGTCCGCTTGCGCGAACAATAGCATTTACGTTCGCGTATTTCGCCAATCAAAAGTTCGTTTGCTTAAATTGATTTTTTTTTGTTTTTTTTTTTGTTTTTTTTTCCATCACCTTTTGTTACGTTAACGAAGTCTCGTCCGAATTTCACGTCGTCGTTGCATGCACAGACGTATCGCCTATACGCAACGAACACAAAAACAAATTTACCTATGCGGAAAAGAGGGGCATGAGATAAAAGCAGATTTTCCAATTCTACGTGGCTTCCAAGCTTTTCTCATCCCCTCGGCTGTCATGGCCTTCGTGCCTCCAATTCTCATTGTTGCTCTTATATCTTTTGGCGTTAATTAACCTCGACGGTTCGGAATCGCGCTTCCACCGTTGACAAAGTAAAAACGATAAACAGCGAGACAATAAGACGGAAATGAAATGCAGGGTCGAGAGGGAGAGAAGGACAGTGTCACTATCAAGAAAGATCTAAAGGGAGTCTAAAGGGAGGGATGGGGAGAGGGAGAGGGGTGGGGGAGAGTAGGGGGGGGGGAGAAGTAAATAACGTCCCCATACTTTATTATGTATAATAATAATATTGGAGAATAACTAGCTTCGACAATAAATATTTTTTATTTAAATAAATAAAATGCGCTGACATTCGGTGGTTTCTCGGCAAAGACATGATTATCACGTATAAGTGACAAGTGGCTAGTAAAAGTCTTTACAAATGTGGAATGTGGCAGGATTGATTAAAAACTGATTTCTATACAATTATGTGCAATATTATTATTGTTGTTATTATTGTTATTATAATTATTGTAGAATAAGCATAAATATAATTATATGGAAAAGGACGGGGATCGTTATGTTGTCAATTTAATGCAGCGATCATAAATTGCGATATTAATATTATTGCACGTGGGATGTTGTGTGACCAACAATGTTGCAATTTCTGCTTAGTGTAAGTTTACGATGATCATGCGATCGGCTCTTTCAATATGATAAAAATGATTAATAAATAAAAACATAAAAAAAATAAATAAAAATAAAATAAAAATAAATAAATAAAGAAAATAATAATTTAATTGCAGCGCAGATATACGTAAATGGTAATATGGTTAACTACTCCACTGTCTCGAGCCTTTATTAACAGATACACGTTCAATCCACTTGATTAAATCAATATCATTTAATCAATGAAGATATCTTTTTAATAATAAATAATCCGGATAAACGGCAAACGAAAAGGGACAATACGATGTCAATCTTAATTTGCGTGCCCGTCCATTTTCAAATAAAAGCAATCGAATACACTGCAAATGCTTAAGTTTTAGGCAATTTTTCATCTACAAGTCACTCGTAAACGGCGACATTAAATATAATGATAATGAAGGCGCCGCTGAGTCAATATATTTGCTGAAAAATTCCAAAAAAATAAAATAGACGCGACTATCGTTGTCGGTGTTGTTGAAGAGCCAGCAGTCAATTACAGAAAATGCGAGTGGATTTGCGTGTATTTCGATTGCGAAGGAAACTTGGAAAAAAAAACAAATATTTGCGAGAGAGACAGAGACAGAGAGAGACAGAGAGAGAGAGAGAGAGAGAGAGAGAGTGCCAGGAGAAAGGCATTTATGTTGCGAAATAAAATGTTTAGTTATTAATATTTTAATTGAGTAGCAAATTTTTAAAACGATTAGATATATATAAGCTTTTGCAGTATTAAATTACTTGACGTAAAAATTAACCTAAAGTTAATGTTAATCGCGTTTAACTTACTGTAGTTTATTTTTATCTTAGGTAAAAAAAAAAAAAAAAAAAAGGATTAAAATTGTTAGCAGAGCAATAAAAGAAAAAAGAAATGTCAGCATAATACTTTATGTTCCTAAAGGATTCACAATGATTAGTTTGTACATGTCTGTGTAAGCATAGAGCAACGATCGATTTGACTAATTCGAATAATATTTAACATATTCGACGCAAAAGTTACATACGCGCGATTACTCTATTGATCGATAAACGAATTAATAATTCTTTTATAACTGCAGCTGGTTGGTGCAAGCTGCAAAGAAAAATTTAAGACGAAAAAGCGCTCGATACGTGAGAGTATAAACGAATGGGAATGACTAAGGAGAGAGAAGATGGAGGGACGTCGCGGGTCTGCGTGCATTATTTCATTATTCCTTTCGGATAAATGTCTTTCACAGTCCTCTTTATTTTTTTCATCTCTTTGCTTTTCTCCGTAACAGTACCATAATGGCAATGAGTCACTGCTCATGCACCCAATAGAATTTTTTGTCAGTTTTGCAATTATTCCTTTTTATTTTATTTACTTTCACCGAACATCAAAATTATTCGTGGAACTGATTATTATAAGGCCTTTTTGTCTCTCGTTATTATCCTGAAAATCATAATAAATAGACGCATGTCAAAATGAGGGTAAAAGAATCTTTTATAATTTGCGTACGATTTGAGGCGAGTGCAAATTATCGAGATAATTATACTTTAATATTTATGACGAAATTTTATATTCTTTTAATTGGCCGACGTCTAACAACACTTATTGCTTTTGCCATAAAACCGCTGAATTAATTTAATTAAACTTTATTTAAGCCCCGATAGTGCATTTATACGTTATTAGCGCATTCTATTTAAAGGAACAAAAAAAAAAAAAAAAAAAAATTCTTCTAATTCCGAATATTTACAGTGACCTATATACATGCATACGCACACGCTCGCACACAGAGATTTATATATCGATAGATAGGTAGATTATTAATTTTGTTAATTTTTTCATTCGTTCATTCGAAATCTTTCGCATGCCACCATCGAAGGCACGAGGTTTGCAAAATTCACACCACGTGTCCCGCCACTAGCGCCACCTCACCCAGCCAATCCACGCCCTTCCCCCCACGGCTATTCCGCCAGTAAAAGAAACTTAAGCGGATGTTTAATAGCTATTAATGGACCTCGGTATCGCTACACTCGTCCCGGTAATCCAAGATTGAGACTTAGACTGTAACTACAAGTATGTCGAATGCAAAGGTCTCGGCGAGGGTCGCCCTGGTAATATGGATTTTACGACTCGAGACGTGCAATAAAAGCGCGTCACCTCTTGCGGCGCGAACTACGAAACAATAAGTCAAGGGGTGACAGACGTTAAATGCCGTCACGTGGATCGTGCAAAAGAATTCGAGGATCGCATTCCGTCGCGCGGTTACCTTGACAGCGGCACGAGGACAAGAACCGACTCTCGTTTACGGCGTGACCCGCTGTAAGAGGTTTCGACTTACCCTCTTCCTTGTTTCTCCTCCTCCTCAAACACGCATACGCGCGCACGCATACCCATCAACCATGCCCTCCTCCCCCCTCCCTCACCCCCTCTCACTCTCTCTCTCTCTCTCTCTCTCTCTCTCTCTCTCTTCTCTCTTTCACGCTGGATTATTCCTAGTTGTAAAATTACTTTTTAGCCAGTCCGCGGTGAGCTTACAGGAGATCAGAGAGTGCGCGATTAATTTTCGTTTTTCATCTCGTATTTGTTTATTGGTCTTTGATTATTCTTCGTCCTCTACACACTCGATCACGATGCTTCATCAACGAGTCGTTGCTTCCTCAAGCGAAAACTTCGTTAACACACGAAATCTTTGAGTATTTGCGCGCCAACGATCGATATTATTATTATTATTATAAAGCTATAATTTCACTTACTAAAATTGAATTTCAAACTACAATTTATACGGCTCGTTGATTAGGCTTAAACCTAACCAAGTGACAAAGGCACGGACTATCGGCGAAGAAATATGCAGACAAAGAGGAATAATTTAATACTTAGTTGGCTTTGGTTCAGTCAAAAGCGAGCCGTTTGTAATTGAAGATCGTGTGTAGCTGCTATGAAAATTACGAACTTGGAGGGAACTCGAGTTCCATGGCGATCGAGGGACATTTGAATATCATATTGTTGGAAACACGCAGGACATTCGATAAATGCCTCTTGACATTGCAAGGCAAATCGAAAGGACATCAACAGTACGGCACAAAGTCAACTTGCCGTTCTGAAACAATTCAGCCCTTCGTATAATCTAAGCTACAGAGACTATCATCCGTGACCTAAACTCGGTGCTCGAACATTTTTCCCAACAACGGCAGCGACAAGGTCCTTGAGCCTTGTATCAACACCGCCGCCACCGGTCCTCCATTACACTCCTGCTTAATGCAAGTTTACAGCGGTTGTGCCCTCAAAATCAAGCTATTGCGAATCGTCTCAATCCGCCAGGGAACGTAATAACGGGTGCAACGTTAACTCGAGACATAACCGAAGTGAAACTACACGCATCTTCGCTGTCGCTCGTAACTCACCTTCGAGTGGGAAGAGGGAGAGAGAGAGAGAGAGAGAGAGAGAGAGAGAGAGAGAGAGTGAGGGAGAGAAAGGGAGCAAATTCGAGGAGTTAATTCACGAAGGGCAAAGCTCGTACAATAGGCGCTAAACATGCGTGTGTGAATGCGAGGAATGAGGAATGGGGAAAGCCGAAGCTAGTGGTAGCTGGGTGGGTGAGGGAAGAGCGAGACATCGTGAGTGAAGAGTGATGGAAAGAAAAAAGTGCCCCGTAGTCTGTGATTTCAATAAATAATGTTGTATTAAGGGAGACGCGGAAGTTTGCTTCCTAGAAGTTTGCTTTGCGTACCCGAGGGCATCGTGAAATTGAACGTTAACTTATTTGATATTATACTATATTATAATATGTTATTCCTTCCGAGCATTTTTCAAAAGTTTTTCACGATATTTTAAGAAAATTGTGTTCAGATATAGTATCCCGGGCAATAAATTTATCGCACGAATGATTGTTCGAATGTCGATACGTAACGACTGGGATAATTGGTGGCAATTTCTTTGGGTTGGAATTATTGAACTTTCAAATGAATGAAATACGTATGGAAATTGGTATTATACAGCCAATTATTATACACGAATGTAATAAAATACAATACTTCAACAATGCTATTCGCCTTCGAGCGCTTAGCTGGACTATCAAACTGAAACGTGCGATATAGTCGTCGTGATACAGCGTTAAAGCCAATCTCATTAATTATATCCGTACAATATATACTTTTCATGAAATTCATATGTCTATTGCAATATTTATTAAGTCGATAACGCTACTGTAAGTTACCAACATTCTTGGGTTATTAAATGAACTTGTGAATTCTTGTTGGGTTTCTAAGTTATTGGATAGAGGAATACAGTTCCAAATCCATTTATTACGCAAAGTTATCGAAACAATTTACCTACAGTTCATACATTCTTGACTCACTAGTGTTGCATAATGTTGTACTTACGAATGAAGATATATTTATCTCCCTAAGATATATCGAAAGTATACAAAATCAATTATTCTGTCAATAAACGATCATCATTCTTCACTATCCAGCGACGATATCCTACGCATAAAAGCAAAAACATCATCGCTACATTATTGTGGAGATTGGGCAGGAAAGGTTCTTCTCATCCCTCATTGAATGAAAGAAAGAGAAAACGGAGAGGAAAGAAAAATCTGCTTCCGACATTGTTTAAGAATCCAGTGGAAGGCAGTCCTGCAACCGATATTGTGTGTAAGTAATCTGATGTATCGAGCACTGTCCCCACTCTCCTCACCGCAGCTCGAACGAAGAATTTTTTCCGCTCCAACTTCACTCGTTCGAGCAACTCGATGCGCAATAGAGGAAATGAGCTTAGGAGCGGCTCGAGAATCTACTACGAAAGGTGTCGTCATCTCGGGGCTAAGGTCGTGTAACGAGGTCATCCAGAAATGTATTCTTGGGAGATGAAGGATGGGGCAGCGAGAGAGAGAGAGAGAGAGAGAGAGAGAGAGAGAGACGGAAGAGCAGCCGAAGATTGATCGAAAAGCTTTCTCGTAACGTTTGGAAATTCTCCGTAGGGAATTCGACCTTTCTACTAGCGGTTGACTACTGCGGAGGGAGAAAAATCTGTGCCTTCCTTCATTTCCAATAATATAATGACAAGGAATTGTATGCTTGTTATGCAATTCTTCGAAAATTCCACATCACGCGTGATTGATTTCGTATTTATGGCGACAATTCACGCTCGCTACACATATTTCATTTCATTTCCCTCTGACTTCATAATTAATAAAAATATATATTTTGTAGAGCTACGATGATTGGCATTTTTAAATCATTGATATTTAATTGCAATTCATAATTAACATTAAATTAAACATTATCTTATAATCTTATCTTTCGTTATTTTACTAATTTAGGTATGTAAGAAAGCAATAATAATAATAATAATAATAATAATAATAATAATAATGATAACAATGATAATGATAATGATAATTATAATAATGATAATAAGAATAATAATAAATATTATTGTCGTTGTCGTGGTTGCAATCGATGAATTTCATTTAGTTGTCGGAATGAGCAGGAGATTGGCAAACGCTTGGAATTCATAAAGATACATTGGAAATGGGGAAAAGTATCTTTCAAAAATGGAGCGAATGGATTAAATAAAATTTATTTCACTTTTAACTACAGGGAACATTAATTTTAAAAACTTGAAGGATTTTAAAATCCGTTACAATATATAATTATTCAATGTTTATTAATAGCGCTTGTGTCCGGAAGACGTAGAGGAGTGCACATAAAGTTATTATACTAAAAATATTCTGCTACCTACAAAGTATAATTAATCTTTTAAGAATATCCAGGCTGCATTCTATGTCAATCAGATCATTAATTTTACAGAAACACTTCCAATATATACTTGATAAATATAGAGTTTGAAAGGAAGAGATGTCGAACGCGAGAGTAGGGAAAAATAAATATTTTTATTATACTATAAAATAAATTTACTATTCGATGAACAAACGCTCACATAAAAATCTTAACGCTAATTATGCTCTCATTACGGCATTATATGACACACATCATTTTTTATAATAGAGTAATGACATTTTATTATTTATTAATAGAATGTACTTACGATTTAAGGATTAATTGAAATCAATCGGCAGCTCTTACCTGAAAAAACATAATACATGTATTGTGAATTTTCTAACTGCATAATATTTCGTTAGATTGTCTATATAATAAAAAAAAAATGTATTTAAATATAGGGTTGAATATAATATATTTAAAGATAGCAAGACATATATATATATATATATGTATCTTGTGAAAAATAATAAATTTAAGAAGTAACGGTCGATAAGACAGGATAAATAAATTTTAACAAATAAATTGTTACTTGCTCAATGCTATTTTATTTTATACTCTCAATGTCGATAAATAACCTTATAAGTACATGAAAAATCCATACGTATAAATTTTTTTTCATGGAATATTTATTAATATTTATTATCTTGATAAATAATTTCATTTGATATTTTAATTTTATTATTTTCTTTCTCATTTCTGACTTTAAGTACCCAAATATTTTAACTAAATGTATGCTTTATCGTATCTAATAATAGAAGTCATTACTATCTTTTTTACTATATAAACATGTGAGTAACCGCGGCGCTGTACATAAATACACATACTCGCAGAAACACACAACACACTTGCCCGCGCGCACATTCAAAGTAATAGAGGGGGGGGGGAGGGTAGGGTGGAGTGAGCGGGAAAAGTTTTCTAGGTATAGTAATCTATAAGTCGTTTATGGAGATGCCATATTATTATAAATTTATGTACGGAATATACAAAAAAAAAAAAAAAAAAAAAAAAAAAAAAAAAAAAAAAAAAAAAAAAAAAAAAAAAAAAAAAAAAAAAAAAAAATAGGTATTATAATAAAGGAAAGACCTATTTTTTCCTTTTCCCAGTAATATTAAATTATATATAAATACATTATTTAAATTGCTTAATGCATAAATTTGCAAACATATTAAATTTAATAGAACTATTAATAATTCAATAACTATTTAAGACTGTTAGAAATTTTGAAAATGTTTCAAAAAAAAAAAAAAAAAAAAAAAAGG
>NW_011948412.1:7838290-7861039 GCF_000503995.2 Ceratosolen solmsi marchali
GGAAAGAGGAAGATAAAGTGAGAAAATGTGAAAAAGTCGGAGATGGACAGCGAGTAGCCGATAAGAACTCTAGTGTATTAGGTGAAAAGTGGGGAAAAGGAGATGACAAAATGATGAATGCTTGCGATTGTAAAATAAAATAAGAATAAAATTCAGGGAAGAAGGGAAGGAAACAAAATTGTGTTATCAGTTTTATAGGAGTTATGAAATATTAAACTAATATCATAATGAATCATTTTTAGTCTTGTCTAAAATGTTGAAAGTCAATATAAATTACTCTACAACACATCAATCAATCAATAAATTACCACATTCGTATTAACAGTTGGCGTGATCCACTTCACTGTCATTAAACTTGAAAATTTAAGCAAAAAAAAAGCTAATAAAATTATACCTAACCGCTATATGTATTGTAAATGATTAACAACAACGACGACGACGACAACGACAATAATGGATATATAATATTACTTGTACGATAAGTAGTACAATATAATCCTCAAATTAAACTCTGATGCTTTCGGTTTATAGGAAATCTAAAATTACTTCATATTATCGAAGGAGAGACGTCGAAATAGTAAGAATCAAGCGGAGAGAACGAGGGAGAGAGATAAAGGAAGAGAGGAAGAGAGAGAGAGAGGGAGAGGGAGAGGGAGAGAGAGAGAGAGAGAGAGAGAGAGAATTAGTAATAGAGCGGCGAATGGCGGGAATGGCAGGGGAGGAGAAGAGATTTTCATACGTATAGTTAACCGAAACCTTTTCCCCATCTGTGCAACATTTCCTATAGTCCCGGAGTTGCGTTACGCGAACAATGAAAATATCGACATGTATTTTCAAGGGAACATTGGACAACGTTTCTACATTTCTACATCGAACCCATCTATAATCACTACCTGCAATTCGACTGCTAATAGTTTTATTTAAATGTTGAACGTTCACTTTGCCTCTTTATCTAGTTAAATTAGCATTTTTATTATCTTATGGAAATACTGTAATTACAAGAAACAATAAAGATATTTTATGAACAGCTTGATTATATATATATATATATATATATATATATATATATATATATATTATGCATTAATCAATTATTCCATTTAGTTTGATAATTTATTAACGACGGGGCCAATTTTTGTAATATTGGCGTAATCTACTGGTTAAACGTGCATACAAAAGCATACGAAAACTACTCGTATTGCACGATTCCCGTATTATCCATACAATTGTACTACTTGTTAAAAACTTTGAATTTTGAATCTCTCTTATTAAATAATACTGTGCAGAATAAATAATTATGCGATTACGTAAGTGTATGTGTGATATCTGACATAAGAAAATTTGAAATAATAAACCTAAGTAATAGAAGCAATTATAATATTTTTAAACTTTTAGAAGAAAAGTTTCATCGAGTCCCCTATTTAATTACAGAATAATACGTTCTTTTCAATTCAATTCAAATTTAAAAAACAAAAAACAAAAAACAAAAAAAAAGCAAAAAAAAAAAATAATAAATTACAAAAAATTCAGACCAGTCAATACGACCAAGCAAGGCTCGAGCCCATCAACCTTTTCATTTGCATTTCCAACATCATCCAAGCCACCCGGACAATACGACGGGACGTATTTTTCAGCCGAGTGCAACGAAAATGGAAGCCAAAAAAAGCAGTGGGGATGATAGTGTGTGTCGTAGAGGTGAGTGGTGGTTGGGTTAGAAGCGCACGATAAAAACGATTTTCCATCAGCCGTTCCAATTTATCCGCGCGAGGAGCAAGCATTGTTCGCTGTGTCGGTGCGTGAACGTGTGACGCTCGTAAACACGTCCGAGTTAATGTTTGGCGAACGCGCTTAGCATCCAACGACCCCGAGATAGAGCGCGCGCGCGCCCACGTGTATATGGAATTCCTTGGTAAGCACCTCTTCAGCCTGGCGGGGACCGGTGTCCCGGGGTCTTACCCTCGTAAGTCCGCGATTAAACGAGTAGCAAGAGATCGTGCACGAGCTGAGCGGTCGTTTAAAAACTAAAGAACACAACCAGGGGAAGAATTGACACCCGAGGCCACTTTCATGCCATATGACACGGCCAATTGAAACAAGATGGCCTCGCTCGATTCTATACAAATTTATTAACGCAATTGAAACAGTTGACCCGCGGAAAAACACGCAACACAACAATGTTTGAGCACCGCCTACCTACCTCGTCGCTTGCTCTCGCTAGTTCAATCTCTCTCTCTCTCTCTCTCTCTCTCTCTCTCTCTCTCTCTCTCTCTCCACATCCCCATCCCTTTACCTTCTGTGCGTTTCCCATAACACTAACCACAGTTCGCAAATGCGCGTACGAGCTCGCGCGCGCTCGCACGGTTAATTCCCCCATCGCGTCCGTGTGTTTGTATGTAGTGCGTGAACTTTTGCGTATGCTGCTTTAATAATTTAGTTTGTAAGCGTATTTATATGGCTGCGCATTTGAGCGTGTGTTTTGGCGTGTGCGTGTTTTGTGTGTGCACGCGCGCGCACATGCCTTTAGCATATATCGCAAGCTGCAGTTAAAGAATGACATTAAATTTCGACCGTTTAAATTTAAACTCCAACAAAATTTATGTATCGAGGTATCAAGCACATATTCCGCACACCGTTACAAGCGTACCTGAATTATCATTGCTACCCCCCCCCCCCCCCCCCCCCCCCCCCCCCCCCCCCCCACTAATAGAAAAATCCCCCCCCCCCCGCCCACACTTCCTCGAATACACCTAATTAGTAGAGAAATATTTGCACTTACATCTTTACGCAATCATAATTTGCTGATTCTTGACTAATCCAAAAATTCCAAAATACAACTTCAACGTGCAAATGCGACCACTAAGACGAATTTTCCGTTCAAACCAAACTGTCGCGTTCTGTGCCCTGAGTCTTTAATAATAGGATGTACAGGTTATTGTTTAAGCTAGTTATTTATTTTTATTTTTTATTTATTTATTTTTTTTCTTCTAACATTAAAGCTCATTCTGTATGTGGAATATGCGTGTTGAAACGCTGTTTTATTGGATCGATGAAAACGGACTTGTGCATTCTACTGGAAGAACATACAATCTATAATAAATGCATAAATTACTTCATTATAATTACCGTCGATTATCATTAATCTCATGTTTTTTATCGGCAAAATATATTATTGAGGCGTAGGTTGTAATTTGAATCATACTCGATGCAATAAAGTCTGCTAATATTCAAAAATATTGCGAATAAATTTATATACTCATGACAAAATTCCCGCGACACATAAGAAAGTTGATATGTAAAAAAAAAGTTGCTTAAAGTTTCTTTAAATGGCAAAGCATTATCGATGGAGGGGGTAAAAAAAGGCCTTGCTTGATAAATTTCGATAAAATGACAAAAATGTTAGCAATATATTTGAATGACACTGTTGAGGTACCGCAAAGCAATAGCTAATGATCGCCATAATAAGGAAATCCATTGCGGCAGTCGTGAGAGGGCGGATTAAGCCACCATACGAGTCATTAGCACCTCACTAGTATCGGCTAATTTTCTTTCAGCACTATTTTCTTTTTCATTGAGGCGGACAGTCGCCACTTGACGCATCTCAAATCGATTGAATGAAGCGAGAAGTGCAAAAGCATCTGTCTTTGAGGCTGTCGTTTTGTATTGTCGAAGAGCATTATTCAAGGTCGGACCATAGTTATTAACTGTGTTACGATGTTGTTCGAGCATTTACGATCCATAAAAACAATGCGGCGACTGTCTCTGTAAACGAGTAATTTATGGTAAATGCGCCGTAAATCGAAGGACCGCCGATGTGCAGGTGACGGCTTTCCTGTGACTCGTGCGTGCCTGTCGATTTCAACGACCGATATCGGCGCCGTACTTGAGCCAAAGAGAAAAACAAACGTGGTAACAAAAGTTAAATAAGAGTCAAGAAAAATGAAGAGAGAGAGAGGGAGAGAGAGAGAGAGAGAGAGAGAGAGAGAGAGAGAGAGAAAGAGATTAAGAGAGATTAGAAGCAGGGAATACGAAATAAGTATGGTAAAATATATATACTGAAGAGAAAATAAAGGAGGAAGAAACTGTCGAGTGTTTATTATATTGTCCAATATACGCCCGAGTATTATATATATACGAGGTTACTTTTGAATTTGCGCAAATGTATATATAATTATTGGTGACGGAAGGTAAAATGAAGGAAATATCTGACTGTCGCGTGCTTACAATAATTCGTGTTACTAATGCCATCGATGACATGTACGCGCACTAACCACTTGTTACGATAATGACTTTTATACGAAAAAGATATTCATTTCAACGATAAAATATATGGAAATTACCCGATCGATATTTTGAATGTTAGAATTCTTTATCGTTATCAATAAAAATTACGAATTATTACAAATGAATTATTGATGAATTCGCAAATTTTCCATCTGCCACAGTACAAAGCAGTTCAAGAGAGTAAAAAAGAAATAAAAGAATGAATGAGAAATAGTAACAGAGAGAGAGAGAGAGAGAGAGAGAGAGAGAGAGAGAGAGAGAGAGGGGGAGAGTGAGAGAGTGAGAGTGATAGTGAGAGTTAGAGTTAGAGTGAGAGGGAAAGGGAGGGAGAAAATGGAGAGGAAATGAGTTGGTAACGGGGGTGCCACAGCAAATGGATATACGTTTTCAACGAGACTCATTTTACCGATTCTTCGAGCTTTTTTATTCATTCCATTTCTTTATTGCGTATTTCCCGCAATTTCTTTATTTAAGTTTTTTTTTTTATTTCATACACGCATCTATCTGCATTATTTCTATTTCGCCAATTTTGTCAGGCTACCATTGCATTCACCATTCCTATGTACATATATATTTCCAAATTAATTAAATATTTTTCACGAGGCGCCAGTAGTGTGGAGCCCTCGTTATATTGTCTCCCCTCACGCACACATCTATGAAACGTCCCTCGGCATTTTCTACATAACTTACGATTAATGTATAAATTCGTTAGGCTTTTTAAGATCCACTCATGCCTGCAAATCAATCATTAAGCCGAATTCAAAAGTTTTGCCAAAACAATCCAACGACTGCGCACTACAAACTTCTGTACGGCTAGATACTTTACAGTCAGCCGTTGTGGATTAATGAAGAATAAATATGTCTTTGACATAAATGCGTAATATTCCACGATCGATGTTTTTATTCCATTCACGCTTTCTATTCCTCTTTACTTTATACGGATAAAACTGGTATATACGCACGAGATGTGCAATAATAAAACAAAAGCTTTGGTACTCCAATAAATTCCCATTCGTGGAAAATGGTGCGTGTTTGAAAAAACCAGTTTTTTTTTTTTTAATTTTATTTTTTTTTTTTTTTTTTTTTTCTAAACCACTCTACGTTCACTATGAGCATTGGATTTTTAATTAGTGTGCGTGTTGGAAGGTAACAGGACGAGCTCGTTGCTGAAGTTACGCGCAGGAAAAAAATTATTAATCTAAACTTCGCCGTATGAAAACAATAACTTTTATCCGCATCGCTGTTATAATAGTGACAATTATTAATTATCGAAAAACTTTATTAACGGTAGGTTGCCAATGTCAATTATAGCGCCAGAAGGTAGGTAACATACACTTAAGAGAATAAATTTTGTCCATTTTAAATAAACGTGGATTGAGAAAATTTACAACAGCATATTATAATTCGCAACGGTAATTCTATTGCACCTGAAATTATGTATTATTAACATAAACTTGAAATTGAAACTGAAGTTACACAGCTGGAGATAATTAAATAAGATATTCAAATTATATGTGTGCGAGAACTTTTGTTAAACTTCAAAAGATTTTAAAAGCGAGTAAGAAAGTAAGGTCACGCAATGATATGCGCGATTAACGATGAAATATTGTTGCCAACAGTAAAAATCAAACACTTTAAAAAAAAAAAAACTACATTTTATCACGTGGCCAAACGTAAGACACATAAAGAGGAAAAGAAGAAAAATTAATTTTTCGGACGTTTCTGAAGTTTTGTAACGGTTTATGAGTAATGCCCCGCTAAGGGAACGAAAAAAAGATGGTAGATAGGCTCGGGAATAAGAAAGGACTTTCCCATTTCCCGTCCGCTCAATCGTAGCATCGATAATTCACGAGTTTGCAAGAAAAACTACAAGGATACCTTGGAGAAATACGACGTGAGAGAGTTTGGTTAGGGAGAAATGTCCGTTGCAGGAGAAGAAACCAAAAATCCAGAGACTGAGCAAAGAGGTTCAAGGCATTACACGCCTAATACAAATTTTCATATACATATAAATAAAGAAAATTGGAGATGGTCGTTCAGTGGCCATTTGATTATGAAAATTATGATATTGAGGGAGATAAGGATTATCTACGATTATAAACGTATTGTTGCAACTATAGCAATTGCAAATGATAAGGTGAGTTTTAAGGGAAATTGTGTATGAAAATTATTAATCTACGTTTGCCAAACATTGGGAAATAAGTATAAATATTAATTTGGCGTTTAGAAATGAATTAGCAAGCAATAGTATTTAATAATACATTCGCAGGCGCATTAATAGATTATTACATTACTTACGGGATGATTTTTTACAAATTTTATCCCTGCATTTTGTAAATCAACATTTGTGACTGATGAGTAAATCAGTAATAATGAGATGCAGAACCGATAAGAAAATTTATCATATCGGGATAGGCATCGATTTAACGTAATGAATAAACTTTTACTTCTAATTGACGATATGAAAATTTTAAAATAAAGGTATCCAATAATAAAACTTTGCTTGTAAAAGGAAAAGAATGGAATTCGGCTTTTGCACTTAAATGCGTAACGAATAATCTATAAACGATCGATAAGTTTTTTCAATTAATTCCGTTTCTTCCATCCGCAATAAAAATTTTATCCATAATTAGATCAATAATGCGTTTTATGCATAAAGACGTAGATTACCTTCACAGCTTCGATTGTAAAAAATACAATTATAAAATACAAATGAATTAAGTGCTTTATCTCGGGCGATCACCGATAATCTTCAAGAGGAATAATAAAAAGGGCGTAAATGTTTTCTATATAATAATACGCGATATATTTTATTATCATTCGCTATAGATAAGAAATCATCGACTTTCAAAAATATTTTACGAAAATGCATATTTGTTTTATCCCGTTGGCTAAAGGCTTTTACATGAAATATTAACTATTTAATTTTTGACGCGCCTACGAATGAGGCGAAATTTTAAAAAATATGCTTCTGTACGAATGAGCACAAATTCTATGAAATTACTAAAAATAGGCATGAATATCGCCGAGATGCATTATGAAAGAACTACGTAAATAAAGAATGCACGTTGTTATGTAAATAAAATATTTCTATCATTGTTATTTTAAATTTGTATTAATAAAAGCTTCGTCGACTAGAAATACGCACAAAGAGAGAGAGACAGAGAGAGAGAGAGAGAGAGAGAGAGAGAGAGAGTGAGAGAGATAGTGACACACACGCGCGCGCGCGCGCGCGCGCACAGAGGGTTCAATCGTTAATTATATCATTTTTCGAAAATTGGCACTTTTATGCATGGATTCCGCGTTTGACAAGACGAAAAAATTTCTCCAACGTTCCCTTAATCAAACTACGCTCTATTGCACATTGTCACTTAATTATACATACGCAAATATGTACACGCACTCGTCATTCAACTACAGAGTCTCGGAAAATTTTTTAATAGTCGCATAATGTCGTCGGAAATCCCATCTAATGGCGATTAATGTTTATCGCCTGGTGCTTAATAAAATTGGCTGCATCCATCATCCATCTCTTTCATAATTCGCGCTTCCATTACCCATCGCGAGATACCCGTAGATTTTTCCACGAAGATTTCCCAGCCGCGCGCCATGCTGCTCCAACAAGTCGAAGGCACAATCGCACTTCACTCACGATCGAGGATGCCGTTTTGATGAAGAAAAACGCTTTGTCCCTGGCTCTCACAATGTTTTTCCCAACAAAAGCCAATCGATCCCCTAAGTTAATACGCAAAGCATCGGAAGCTGCGACAGTTGGAGCGATTACTCAGGTACAAAATGCCCCCTTCCTTCCACCTCGCGGCACGTTGAGGTCCCGACAAACCTCACCGCGGAATTAGAGCGAAAATCCGAGCGCCAATCGCTGCTCCCCCACCTTGTTATTCGACCTGCCCAATTAATTGTGCACGCGTTCGCTGATAATTACAGGGCCGTAGTCGAGTTACCCGTTAATGTAAAAGTACGCGAAGGCTTGGCCAAGGCCGTTAATCGATTCGAGAATCGCCGTGAATTTGCCGAATGAGGCCGTGGATATTTAATTCGATGGATGCCCCCTCGGGCGCGAAAGAGTGAAAATATTTTCATTTTATTTGGTGGCGAAAGTTCGTTGTCCGGATTCTTTGGCTTGACGGGCGATTGTTCCTCGGTAATGATATTATTTCACAGTCGAAAGTCCTGGAAGTCGCGGGAATGTTGGCACGTTATGTTACAAGTGGACTTGGCATCGTCGTTGCGAAAATTCCTGGCCGGACTTTTTCCTTCCGTGAAAAAGTAAAATAATTTTACAAAACTTTTAATCAGCTGCGGGAAACGAGGCTTCTAGAGCGAAAATACTTCCCGCTAAAGAAAAAAACAGGTACAAGATATTATTTGGCGCTTAAAGTCGTATAAGCCGGATCCTTGCAGATTCTAAATCCACTCGCCTCTTACCGTGACAAAGGAATGGAAGGAAAGTCATATCGACATTATTACTTAAAAAAAGAAAAAAAAAATATCCCTCGCTTTACTCAAATGCTCAAGAGGAGCCATTGCCGTTCGCATTTAAAATTACGAATTCAATTCAATCGCTTCCTTAAATTAAAGTTGAGCAAAATTACAAAAGACAGAAATAAGATTGCCATGCGTGCCAATAAAATGTGATCTTACAACAGGTAAATGTCGGAAGAGAAATAAGAACAAAACTATTAAGGATACGAGCATAGGAGCACTTACAAAATACCACGGTATAATGTATCTTCTAGGTACGAGAACGTGCTTCGAATATTTTTCTCTCTCTCTCTCTCTCTCTCTCTCTCTCTCTCTCTCTCTTTTTATCTTTTTTACGATGAGGATGGAATACTCTTGTTCGAATTGAAATTTGAAAAATCTTACTCCGCTAAGACTGTGCTCTAAATGAGCGATGATGAGGCGAAAATCAATAAGATGGAAGGAACAGGAGTGGACAATATAATTATCGACACTCTTTGCAAACTCGTACACGCGAATTACTAAAATCAGTCTTGTAAACATTTCTGATTCTGACACCGGACTAATAGGATTTTCCATTATTGAATAATGCACGAGCTTATAACGATGCTCGTTAATCCGTTTGTAGCTACCAACTTGGAGAGCGGACTCCCTAGAAGACCTAAAGCTCGATCGTCGACTTTATTAAACATGAAAAAATCCCATTTTTCACAATCATTCAGGCTATTGCGAAAGTATTTGTCCGCTTAAGCTAGCGATACAATTTTGCAAGCTCAGTACTTTGCTGGGAAATCAAATCGATCGAAGAGGCTCGTAAATAAGGCTTGGTTGAGCAACCTTCTATCTCACGCCTTATAATTAATTATCAATAAACGCCTCGGATGCTGCGTCATTGAGGATGAAAATTTGCCAGCGAACCCATCACCCCGCTATCCGAACAATCTTTCGGCAAAAGAAAATATGCTCCACTTCCCACGTGCCAATACGCCAATTCAGGCGAAATTTTTGAAAATTATCCGACCTCGTGCACCCAATGCCACTCTCCACCGCCCAGAGATTGACGAGATAAGATCGCAAGTTTTTCTTTTCGCCCGATTCCTCGATCAATTTCAATGCCGGCGAATATTACAATACGCCGCTCCGTTTGTTACTGTAATGTAATGTTAAGCATATCCCTGGAGTTCAGGGACTTCGGACAAGAGATGAAGAAAACAAGATGAAGTCGAGCGAGCACGATGAGCTTCATTCTCTCCTCTCCTCCTTCATCCTTTCTCTTCCTTTCCTCGTATTGGCCGCCTCTATCGTACAGCTTGTGCATCCTATACATCTTTGAAATTTATTTATGATTTGAATGGAGAAAGAGCGAAATAATATTTGCCTCGTATTACCGAGCTATTTACATCAAATTTTCAAGCTGATCGCGAGATGGATAAGATGGAAAAGAAAATAGCAATCGTATAAATATTTATCATGGAATTACAAACAATATTTTTCATATTTAGATATGTTGCGTATGATCCTCGGCGCTTTGAAAAGTATTTCAAAGATACAAATCACTCGATTGTGCTACATTGATTGGCTCGATTCCTCATCGAATACATTTTATAAACAATATTGAATCGCATAATAGCGAATAGTTTTTACGCAACGGCTATTATATTCAAATCATTCGTATCATTTATTTAAAGAAACTTTGGAAAATGAGAGACTTTATACAATGTTCGCCTTCGTCTTCTTAATTTCTTTTCGTATCCTATTAATACCCTACTAAATAAGTCACTTTTTCTTTTCTTTTTGTCCTAAATATACTTGTTTTCTTTTTCCTTTTTTTTTCTTTATTTTTTTAAATCCTACCCCAGTTTATCATCTTCATTCTTTCTTCCTATCGTCCCATCTTTTTTTCTTTCCCTTTATTACAAAATTCGCTGATCCTTCAATTCGGTAATTTGGTTCAGTGAATTAAATCTTCCCTCACTTTTTCTTCCCTTAAGTTCATCGTGTCTCTCTTGTTCTTCGTTCTTTCTTCTTAATTCTCTTCCTTTTACGATTTCTCTAACGGAGAAAATGGAGACTCAATGACGTTCACTGGGACTGTAAGGGCAATTAAGCAAAAAGGAATGAAAGAAAGGGTTGCAAGAATAGATTAAAAACGAGAGAAAAAAAAAGATCGTATCAAACGTTTGCGAACGGAGAAAAAAGATGAAATGATAGACGGGAGCTGAACCGAGCGTGCATGTGTTGAGTAATTAAAATGAATTTGTATTTACTCGTCCAACGCTACGAATGAATACGATACAAAAATACAAAAAATAAAAATATATTTTATTCAGCACAGTGTCGCTAATTAGAAAAACTTTATTCGATTATATAAATTATGTTATTAAGCATTATTATATGATCCCGTTGATGTTACTCTTCGAAAGTCACTAATTCGTTAATTAAAAATACCCTCCAGTTCGATTGTGTTTGATCAATCGTACAAGTATCAGTGATCTTTGAACTCTCGTTACTACAATAATCCATTTATTTGGTCAAAAATATTTGATAATATGTCACTGCAAGCACATTTTACTTGCTTATTACTGCGTCCCTTATCATAATTTACTAAATAATGTGTATTGAAATTGCATTGAAACCTCATTCGTTCAAAATTTTCCTCATATAATTTATGAGTTAAAAAAAAAAAAAAAAAAAAACAACGAAATTTTTACATTAAAATACTCTTATTCGGGCATTCAGATTGACGAAAGTGACTTTGATAATTGAGATAATTAGTTTGAAAATTATTATTAAACGCTTATCTATCTCGTAGCGTATGAGAGGACAAATTTTATCTACGATACTACAAGCAATTCTTCATTCTTTTCCAATTGTAAACTTACAGAAAATAAATAGATTGAAAAATTTGGTATTTCTTTAGAATATCATTAACGATAAATTATCTGTGCGTACGGGCGTGCGTGTGTGTGCGTGCGTGTGCGCGCGTGTGTGTGTGTGCGCGTGTGTGCGTGTGTGCGCGTGTGGATTTTGGATGCGTGGGCTTTCTTGTCGGATGGGTAGAGCTTTCTTACTTTAGAAAATGTAAACTAAATACTAACCAGAATTAACGGTTCTCTTACAATTTCAAATGCAACTAACAATACAAATTCTGAAGAAGCTTAAATCAAATTAGCATAATAATGGAAAATTAAACTTTAAATTGTAATTAAAATGAAATTTTGTAACTGACTTTATTAGGGAATGGGGGGAGGGGGGAGGGGGGAGAGGTGAAAATCTTGGAAATTTCGAAACTCTCAAAATGGCAAGTATGACATTGCAAAAGAGTGTGAATATAACTGAGGAAACCGAATATTCGCACAAAAAATGAGAATTGAAATGAACTCAAAATGAACTCGAATAAGATCCAGTAAGTTTGTGTGAGTTTATAGTACATAGTTCAATGCTCTTTTTATGTAACATTTGCTTGTAACTGAATTCAGAAAGTCGAAGCTGAGTTGGACGAGAATTTTCTCCAAAAATTTCTCTCATCTAACACGCACATTGAGCAAGTTTAATATTTTCTCATATACGTTAATTTTGTCTCTCTTTTTTACAGAAATAAATACTTCCTCGCAGCAAGTTAACAAATCTTACGGTTATTGCACAGCTTAAATGTAATCATTTATAATATCCATTATGTATGCACATCTTTAGCGCTTTCATAACACTCACACACGCGCGCGCGCGCACACACACCAACACATATTTTCATATGTATATATATATATGTATATATATATATATATATATATATATATATATTCGACGCGTGTACTTTTGTCATCTGTAGAGGCTTATATTTTACAGAGCCAAAAAGAAAAATAGATTACAAATTCACGTTTTGCCAAATAAGTATATTAATTAATATTATACGCACATATAACTTTTTAAATGTTTTCTCTTTGGCAGTTATAAAACTGCACGTGCCATATGTGCACACTGGCAAATGAGCGATCGTGCGCGCGCGCGCGCATACACCGCCCCTTCCCACTTACAGTGAAAGAGCGATAACTAAATGTGAGCATGAATCCCGCAAATATGATTTTATAATAATATTAACAAGAATGCACGGACTTTTAATAATATTAGTCAGCCGAGCATTGTCGGTGTTAGAAAATGCAATCGTGTAATTTTCCGACTAAAGCTATTCATCTTATCGAAACACGCCCCTTTTCCGGCGTAGTTTTAAAATTTCTTGTAACAGCCTGCGTGTTTGCAATTAATTTTCCATTACGAGTATCTTACGTAATAAACGACACAGTCGATTTTAGAGAGATGAGCAAAAGTTCGGCCGAAATTCACTCGCTCGATTTAAAATGGCAAGCGTTAAAAGTCGCCTGTAAAAATGAAAATTGCGACATACATTGCAAATTGAAGTAATTCGATCAGTGCGCTCGCGTTACCGAATGCGAGCCCCAATGATCCCCTCACTCACGAGCCGAAATACAACTAACTCTTCCGCCTGTATTGCCTTATCGTGATCCGGTGCATCGGCACTTGTCGTTACGTCACAAAATGTACCTACCGCGCATCCCCGTGCAAGCCAATCTGCGGCTAATCGAGGCACAATGCACAATCGTTCTGCGCATTAAAATAACGGACACCTGCAACGACCGGGTGAGCGCCAACGGTGACATAGCCAACGTTGCTAATCCTTAAATCAGGGATAAGGAGGGCGCGGCTGAGACTTTGATGGTGATAGTAGCGGCAGCGGCAGCGACGATCGTACTCGTATAAAGGCGCGACGATAAGGAGGAAGGAAGTACGTAATTCACTCGGTGAGAAAGAGAAGGAACGGGGGGAGGGCTGGGGGAAGGTAATATCTGGTTCCCTGCGCATTCCCTGCCCTGCTCTCGTCTAATTATAAGTTGACGAAACTGATTGATATTCGGAAATGTCAAAGCGACATGCCACTAATACCCCTCTAATTGCAAGGTGGCGAGGACTCGGAGGGGGATGAGTAAGAGATGCCCGCCCTACCATATACCGATCGATACAATATGCCTACCCGACCAGCAGAGAAGCCTTCAGCGTTGTTATGCCTAAGTACCGATGAAGAGGAAAGCTATACGCAACGGATTGCGTGCCTCTCCTCCCTACCCCCTTACCCACCCCACCCTTACTCATACCACCCCACCCCACCAAAATTCCACTACCATGCCACCCCCTCCCCTTCCCACCCCATCGACGCAGCCCATCCCAACTCGCGTCACGTATCGCTGACAAAGCGCGGACTGACAACCGACACTCCTCGGCTGTCCCGCGTCAGTTGTTTCTGTTGATACATTGTAGCTTTAATGACGAAATATTGAAACGTATCGTGTGGCCTTTCGCACTTTATACGTCTAAAACTTACGCTGGTGTAAATAATCTTTTGAGCGTAGGCGATCCGAGCGAGCCCAGCGAATGTTCCAGCATACGAACATTTCTAAGGGCGCCCGGCAATGCTATGCCATGCTCCACACAAATCGGATAATCAGATTTTCATAGCAAACCCCTTAACTGCCATGAAATATTTAAAAATGCCTTTTAATAATAAGTGGGCACTGTGGAAGTATGTTTCATGCTACTTTAATTGGGCAATCGTGCAAGAGTTGAGCTCGAGCGTATGATCCTTAGAGGGATAGACATATTTTCATAAAGTTAAACATGGTGAGACGAAGATTAAGGGCTCGACGATTCTCTAGTCAAATAAGGCTTATTTCAAAAATATTCGACAAGCAGTTATTCAAGGATCCGTTCAATGTCGTTCTCGTGTCCAATCAGCGAGCAAAGTTATATCGGAAGATGCATAAAAGACATTGGAAAAATATGACTTTGAAATGAGAGGGGAGAAAGTTGTGGAAAATGAAGATGATATTGAAAGTGTTGAAAATTTTAATGGAAATATTTTTATATCATTCTGGTATATGGAGATAATCATTTCTGTCTTCCCTGTTCCCACTCATCCATTTCAATTAAGCATGCGAGATGCTTGTTTATAGCCACTGTTCTTAACATTTTTTATTTGCTAAAGAATTGAAGATTACAGGGGGATTAATGTTAGTTAATTATTCGGCGAATGTGGCAGGTGAGCAAGCCGTCGGCAATACAGAATATTACGAAATAGCAAATTAAGAAAATTGAAAAAACCGCGAGCAGCAGTAATCTTGAAACGATGATCATTATTAAGATAAAAGAATTAAAATCGCCATTCCATGAAGCTAATGGAATGGCTGAAAAGATATGATATGAAATATATATTTGCATCATATATTCAGTGAAAGGATTTAGCTTTCTAAAATATCACATTATAAAAAGTATTAAAAAAAAAAAAAAAAAAAAAAAAAAAAAAAAAAAAAAAAAAAAAAATCATATTATATGAAAAATATAAATTAGCTAATTGATTTATTGTAATTACAATTTAGTATTGTTAAAAACTTTTCTAACTGATTTTTAGTAGATAAATGATCTTGGTACGTAACAAAGTAGGCGTAGTCTCCGTGGACAAATTCAATACAGATTAGCCAACAATAATAGCGACTGATAATAAAAATAGAATAAATCATCAACACAGTAATTAAAAAAAAAAAAAAATTTATTGAAAAACTTATATAACTTAGAAAAGAGTTTTAATGAATTGTAATACTGATATTATGATAAATTAAAAAATACATACATCGAATTAATTGGTGCACATTAATATTACCAATGAATCATTTAATTCGGCATCGAAAACGATTAAAATAGCCGTATACTTTAGAAATTTCATTCAAATATTCCGTATCCTTAGCATCCAATCAAAATAAATTTCTCTTGGTAAAAATAATTATTACTTATAAAATGATAGTGTATATAATTTATTATGTTAATTAAAAACAGAAATAAGAATATTCCTTTCGTTATAAAACGAAATGAATCACAGCTGAGTAATTAATGTATATTCAGCAGGCCGTTTTATTGGAAATAGAAATTGTTAATATATTAGCAAAAAAAAAAAGAAAAAAAAAAATACTTATACATATTAAAATATCGTGTAAGGAATACTTATCAACATTATGTATGATGCAAATATATTTTATTCCTCGAGTATTGTGAAAAAGTTTGTATCCTATCATCACAACACTTAATGTTCAAGAAATTATCATATAGAGAAGAAGAACTGGCAGAATTTTTTTTTGTACATAAAAATGGCTATTAATGTTGATTGAAAAAAAGAAGGAAAAATTATGTAAAATACGTACAGTCTTAATTATGAATTAAATAATTCTCCTTTAAATTTGATGAATTATATTCTAAATATTCCTTAGATAAAACCTTTATTAATTAATTAAAAACTTGACAGTTAAGGGTCATGTAGTTAAAAATAATGATTTAATAATTTTTTATAACGATATTATTATATTGTTATAAAATTAAGTAAATTCAAAATATTCGATAAACGTGTGGAGAAAAACCTTTTCTTTTCTACTTTATCTTTTTTACAACGTAATAAGCCACATGTTTACCTTATTATTATTCTTGTTATCCACGCGTTACAATATATTTAGCATTTAGTAGGTTGTATTCGCTTATTAATAACGCATAGAAAAAGAAAAATTAAAAAATTCTTGTACCTTTGTAGCGTCCTATGCATACGAAATACACGAGCTATATAAAACATTTATTATTTTAAAATCTGATAATCTTAATTCGATAGCTTGATACTTTTATCTAATCATTCGATACGTACATGTAATATAATAAGTATTAATACATAGAGATAACTTTTTAAATAAAGCATCTTATCCGAGAGAAACTGAAGCTATTCCATGCGAGATTTTACGCATCGTTACTCTTACTATTAATATTATTGTTATTATTGTTTTTTTTTTTTTAATTTTTTTTTTTTTTTTTTTTTTTTTTTAACGATATCTTTTGATTAAATAAGCCAAATATTTTATGCCTTATCGTATGACAGAGTGATAACGTTAAAAATTATTTTGTATCGGATGATAATTAAACAATATAAGGTGATACAAGCAATCGAGTTCATATTAAATAACTAATTTACGTATTCTGTTATTTATAACTAATAGCAATAATGATAATTTTAGGTTAATTTTGTTGCCAATGAGCCACTGTTAAATAATGCATTCGTCATTCTTTGGCTGCGCTGTGCGTGCACTGAGCTGTATCGAATATGTTTATTTTGTGTAAACAACATTCTTTCATTTTGTTCGTTTACATTTTGAAAATGACATTAATACAAGATACACTTTCATTTTCCAGTAATTTAAACTGACTTTTTACCTATGAAAAGACGATATAATGAGTTTAAGGGTACGAAATTTGACTAATAATTGTAAGAGTAAAATTATTAAGCAGTATTATAAATTAACAATGAAAAAGTGCGAATATTTAAACGGTAAATATTTGCAATTATGTGTTGGATTATGCTTAGGGAAACAATGGATGGCAAAGGATTGACAATGGTGTTCTTCTTAATTCATTGGAGTCCTGGAACTTTTCTCTTTTAATGGACTATTTAATATAGTCGCGCAGAGACTTGTCTCAGTTTCACGATAGCAGGTGCATCGACGTATATTACTAGATACATTTGCTTTCCCATTCTCGTTTACTACTACTCCTCCTCTCTCCTCCTCCCACCGCCCGCCCGCCAGCCCGCCCGCCCGCGTCTCTATTCGCACGGTATTCCAATTTTAATCCGATGACCGTTCCATGAAATCGCGACGTCTTATTGATTTATTACTCGTATTTTATTACTAGAGCCGAAGCTCTTTGAAATTCACGTTGTATGAATTTTTCATTTAGAACGACAGCCGCTGAAATTTAAAACACTTTCAAGAGGTAACGGCCGCATCGGTATGCTCAAGGATGAGCGCTACCTTACCTTTATCGTACCAATACGTATAAATACGGCGAGCCTCTAGAAAAGTATGCGTAATAGAATATTATTACTGTTACTGCGTTGCGACAATCGCGAGAGACTCGGTCACATCGCTCATCCTTATTTATACTTAATCGATAACAAGTAATAATACTTGGGCTTCTATTCTTAAACGCATAATAATAATACGAATTGTTGAAACTCTAAATATCTTGTTTTTTTTTTTTTTTTTTTTTTTTTTTTTTTTTTTTAATCGATCATAGGACTTGCGCAGTCGAAATAAACACAAGGATACTTATAATCTAGTCGGAAGGTGCTTTATGCACCCTGGAAAGCTAAATTTTCAATACTAATGGAGAGCATGTTCGACTGCAGAGGAAAAACGATGGCCTTCGGCAGCCGAACTACATTTATTATCAAGACATTTAAAAGAGAGGCGGGAGATCTGGAGATTTTGCATCGAGTAAGGATATGAAATTTTCTTCGTTGCACGAATGAACGTAGTATTAACATATTTTATGAAAATTCAAAGTCTTTGGCGTATGCTTAACGGGCAAGAAAAATAATATCGAAAATATCGAAAATAAGGATGGAAAGTACACGTGGAATGTATTTTGTTGGCGCAAATAGATAACTCCTGCGACATTGAGTCAATTTGACCAACATCATTCGCATAATTGATTATATATTTTTATCGTTTTAGCTCGTTCGTTTGCAAGAGTGTTTGTCAATGTTCTCGTCGTCGAGTTGAACAATGTTGAGAAAATGACGAGGATATCTCCGTATTGCCAAGGACCCCCGAGTTCCCACTTAAGATTAAGTAACAACGCGAATAATCCAACAACGGCGTCTTGAGCTAAAAATGTTCCGAGCGTTTCGTGTAAACATATACATATACATATGCATATATACACGTAAAGCAATAAATGCATTACGAACGGTTTATAGAAGTAAAACGCCAAAGGCTTAAGAAATTCTTTAGGGTTTCTCTTCATCCAACACCGATGGGAACGTACAAAGCCAACACGTGCCGAAGGACACACGAATCTCGCGACTGGAGTGACGAAGGGGTAAGGGAAGGGCACCAGACGCGTTGAATAAATCTCAATTAAGTAAACATAATTTGGCGCACCCGTAGAATGCCCCTTGATACACGATAGAAACCTCTCAACGACGCATTAATACCTGACGCCCTTTTATAAAGCTTTCAAGCCTCTCGGACTCGGCGCTAACTTACACTCAGACACTCACTTTTCCAAAGTAATAAGCCACTATTACTATTATTATTGTTTGTTACTTCAATCAGTGACAATCTACAAAATCCAAGAGTCTTCTCTAACTCCATTTCATCAACTATCTATTCAAACGACTTATAAATATAATTTATCTATAAGGATTAGCCTCTGTCCATGTACAGGGACGCTTAATGACACTTAATGTGTCCGTTTATGCGTCTGTATATAGATATACATAAATATTATTCGGCTAGATGTCGAGATGCAATTGCGATTGAAAATGAAATATTAAAAGTAGCGGTCGATTGGCTGAGGAAACAATTTCATCTTGTGATATATGAGCACTTGACGGGCATCTTTAAATGTATTTGCGCACGGATTGAACGGTTAAGTAATCGAAAGACAGCGAATAAATGTCACAATGTCAGTATCATCTGCTAGAGCTACTGGTAATTTTCTGTCATTATGAGTGCAGCAATGGCGTTAAAATAGTATCGATTTACAAGAGGCATGACATCACGAACTCGTAACACTAGTTACGTGATAATTGCAAAGGTCTAGGGATTTACAAGCGGGCGCTTTCAAGAAATGGGGATTTATCGAGAGCCGACCACTCGCGCGTATTAATTGTCGTTCTTTAATTTACAGGCGAAAATAACGGAAGCGTGAATCATTGATATGAAGAACGAGTCGAGGCGAATATGGAGCATTAAATGGAAAATTATCGAACAGAAGGAAAGAATTGTAAGGCTAGAACGAGAAATTAATTTCCATTAATAGCGTTAACCTTATTTAGATGCATGACGTTCGCTACCAACTACTCCACGACTCCGTAATAACCGTAATGAAATTACCCAATTCAGACATGTGAAATTGTAAGCTAAGAACGTTAACGAGAAGCACGAAATAGCAAAGTACGAAGGAAAAACGTGGCTCGATAAATTGGAATTCAATAATCATTTGTCATTGGAGTTGGACATTTAGATTATTAGAAAATAACAAATGGACAATTCTAGCTCGTAAGTTAAGATATCATTGCGATTAACTAAACTGTCGGTTATAGTTATATATATACGACGATGCATTATCAAAATAATAATAATATCGTATGGAAAATTTTCATAAATATCGATTTAACAATAAAACGATACGATGCGATACCATCAGTGCTTAAAGACTAAAATCTGTTGAAGCGAGTGTCTCTTTTGTCTCTCTCTCTCTCTCTCTCTCTCTCTCTCTCTGTGTGTCTTTCATCGCTCTCGGTAACATTTGCTAAAAGTTGTAAATAAAAAATGAGAGATATTGTACTACAATGAGAGTTAAGACGTTGTCAGCACGCTTGGTGTCGCTTTTATTTTTTCTTCTTTTTTTTTTTTTTTTTCTTTTTCTTTTTCGAGTAAACGAAAAGTCCATTATGCTCTCACGATATTTAATAGGGACGCGGGAACTACTGAAATCGAACATAACTCACGAAGCTTAGATATGTGTGCACGAGCAATATTTTCTCATGGCGTGCCTCGGATAATTCGACGCGTTTCCGGCCAATGACACACTCGCGCACGCACCTACAACACCTTCGCACACTCTCTCGCTCACTTTTGCCCGCGTTCGTTATGTAAATCTCGGCAAGGCGACCGAAATTACCTCGCGCTTTACGTTCTACTCCATTCTACCATCACCACCACCACCACCACCATCAATACTACCACCAATACCACCACCACCACCCCCCTCGCACCACCATCTAATTTTACTCCCGCTGATTTTCTACGAATAAACGACTTCAACAAAGTTGAAGGACGAAGAACTTTCTCCAAAGTTGGAAAACGAAGGGGAAGGGATTTTGCGCTTTTTTCAAGTTTCCTTTAACGAGAGATGGGAGCGTAGCTGCTTTTTTTCTTTTTTCTTTTTTTTTTTCTCGCAAGACTTTTTGTTATAATAAAGTTTACATGCCAGTTCTGACTGTTCAGCGTTCATGTTTTGATGCTGAGGGCATTATTCCGAAAGAAAGCTAATTCGCATAAGTTATATTATATTTGTCTCTAATGCTCCCCCCGTCCCAGAAGTAATAATGCCCCGTACATAATCTTTCCAAGAAAAATGAGAATGTATCGCAAACCGTTATTATCATAATCATGATCATCATCATCATCATCATCATCATCATCATCATCATCATCATCATCATCATCATCATCATCATCATCATCATCATCATCATCATCATCATCATCATCATCATCATCATCATCATCATCATCATCATCATCATCATCATCATCATCATCATCATCATCATCATCATCATCATCATCATCATCATCATCATCATCATCATCATCATCATCATCATCATCATCATCATCATTATCATCGCAATCCTCATAATTACTGTTATTAATTCTTGGTTAAGAGCGCGTGGCTTGTTATTAATAAAGCGTTCAAAAATGTGGCTCACTTCACAATTGCCCCCTAATTCACATTTATTTCCTTTTACAGGATAAGAAGATTTACATGGCGTTTATTGGCTTAGTGATTGTTAGCACTCACCTCGTTTGAAAATTCATGCTCCTTTGCAATAACGAGGAATGGTATTTTACTCTAGATTTTGCATTTGCTGTGATGCTGTGTTTGCTTGGCTAGTGCCCAACGATAAAACAATTTTGACGTGGATAATGTTGAGCTGCGCAGCGCTAGAATATCCTTCGTTCGTAGCAAAATCCTAACAAACGAACTTCCCTTATTTTTCTCGCGCTCGAGATACGAGACTTTGAAACGACTACCGTCACTTGTACACAAGAGTCCGAAAGCAATTTAAAGTGTATCTCCGTGGGAGATTGATTCACCGTCTATCTGTCTGTCTGTCTGTCTGTGTGTGTGTGTGTGTGTGTGCGCGCGCGCGTGTGTGTGTGTGTGCGTGTACATTTCACATATATAGGTAAGCGAGAAAGGCGCATAGGAAAGTAGCTGGATGCAATGTCCGTCGGGTGTATCAGAAAAAGGACAATGGTAAAGAAACTGAAAGAGGGCACGAAGTCGACGAAGGGAAAACGTCTCAGCCCAAGGCGATGTCGCTGATTATCGTTACAAGAGGACGACGTCGGAGAGGGAAAGAAAGGTGAAAGAAGATGCTGGAGCAGCCGTCGGACGAGGGCGAGAACCGTGCGAGTATGGACGAAAATAAAAGAGGTCTTATCGAGTTCGACGCAAGTAAATAGACGAAGATTTTTTGAAAGCTTGACGGGGATCGCGTTTATTCGTTGCGAAGAGTCGACCCAATGGCCGTCCTCGTAGATAAAAAGAAATGTATATAAGCGTTCATGGCGTTGGCATTGTTCATTTTCGGATACTAGCGTCCATAATACGGACACGACGGACATGAAAATAAAGAACGCGCGCTTGACTTTCCGCTGAAATTTATGATTTTCCGAAGCGATGCTGTCGTAACGCGCTCCTCTAAGTCTCGTAAACAGCTGTCAGACGGTGCCCAAATTGTTCTTAATTACCCTTTAATCACGAATTTCCCACGAGACTTTTACTAACAAAAATAATCTGTATACGTCTAAGCTTTAACGAAAAGCTATATTATGCGAAACTATTTATGTCGTTGATTGTGATGGCTCACTGTCTTGATATTTTCTTTTGTTTTGTTTTGTTTTGTTTGGTGCAACGACCTAAAAACTCATTAAAATTCATTCAGCGCAAATAGCGAAAAGGGAAAAAGCAATGTCGGAAGTGAGGAGAAAAATCGGACGCCCGTTCGATGAAGGAAAGAAATAGGGAGACGAGAAAGGTAAGAGTGTAGAGAGAGAGAGAGAGAGAGAGAGAGAGAGAGAGAGAGAG
>NW_011948412.1:7862790-7867609 GCF_000503995.2 Ceratosolen solmsi marchali
TCCCCTCCCCCCTCCCCCCCCCCCCCCACCACAACCCCCTTTCTTAGCCCGCTCGCGCGAACAGACGTGCATATATCTGTTTCCTCGTCTCTCTCACTCTCTCCATCCTTCTATTGAGTCGCATTTTTACGACAATGGGATGTGCGCGTTGAAGCGGGAAGAGAAAAGCGATGGAATAACCGTCGCGAATAGAAAAAGCGAATAGAGAAAATCTCATAAGCTATTAAAAATACAGGCGCGGAATAGGATGAGAAGTGAGAGGCGAGGCGAGACTAGCGAATACCAGACATAAAAGACTCTTGATACGCATTTTTAATGAAACATAATTCAAATGAGATTCGTGCCATATGCGCTCTTTGAGCGCGACAAAGCAAAACTCGCTAGACGGCGACCGATGCGGAATAATCGAAACTAACGACGGCGTAATTATGGCGACGCCCGAGAATTTCAGCGAATGCTTACTACTACACTGGTGCTGCTACGTGTAATTTCGGTCTGTCAATTCGCAACACTTCTCAACTGTTTTCTTCCTCGTCTTCTTCCAATGCCAGTTGCTTTCTACGGTTCGTTAAAAAATGTACTTTGGATTTTCCGCGCGGGTGCTCGCGAATTTCAAGTTGAATCTCGAAAGGCCGAAACGAACGCGGTACAATTGGACGCAACACATAATCATTATTGTCGTAACGCGCCGAATGGCAGATATAAATTGGCTGTGCTGGTCGTGGCAATTTTCCTGACAAAAATAAATGATAAAAGATAGCGGAGAGAAGTTGATTGCCGATTGTTACGATTATAAAGAATGGAGATCTTAGGAGAAATTTAATCAGTACAATTGCGCTACTTATGTGCATTGGAAACAATGAATGGACATCAGCGGTAAAGGGTGTGCAATTCTTTTTCCAAACTGGCAATCTCAGTTAAGATATTCCAAGCTGCAATTTGTGCAGATTCGTAAAAATGTCTTCATGTAAATTTTTATAGCAGATTTTGGCGTGTCGGCTTTCGATAAAAACAGTCGGGCGATTCACACATTGAAAATTTCATACATAAATCGTAAAATTTCATTAAGAACCCTGTCACTCTGCCAGATCAGATTCGCAAAGCAGAGTAAATGAAAAGTTTTAATCCGCGCTGCACAAATTCCGCATTGACAGCGAAAATTCGAACGTTCCGATGCTAATATACATACGCGAGTTTCTCCTTCCTCGTCTTATATACATATGTATATATATATATGTATATATATATATATATATATATATATATATATATATATATATATCAACATAAACCGTACGAGACGATAAATCCAAGATTGACGCAGAATTATTTTGCATCGGAGCATAGATTCTGCCAAAATTCGCGACGACTCCCCGCAAGCTGAATCTCCAACATGCTTCAGCATTTTCTTCTCTTCTCAGTCAAACTGTTCTTTATGTCCCTGCTACTCCGCCCCTTCCCACCTACCCATCCGCTACCAAAATCCTCTCACTTCCTCCTAACCGCACGCTTTCCTGAATCTTGAAATGAAAAACATTGTTTCTAACCACCGAGATGCTCACCTCCCAATAAAGCCTTTAAATACCATGGGAAAATACATGGGATGTTTTTATTAAATTTCGTATAAAATGAAATGATAATCCACGTGTTGTGAATGTACTCGTTCAGGCGCTCAAATCGCCATGGAAGTACGAAAGGAAGACGTAAAAGAGATGGAGCGCAAAGGACAATATCGAATTCTCGCAAATAAGAGAGGAAGGAGATTGCGGGAGGTGGGAGGGGAGCGGAGATGGAGGTATGAAACAATGGCAGGAAGAATGAAAAATGGGAGAGCAGTTTTTGAGCACCTTAGACTGAAATACTGCTTGAAAGGAAAGAGAGGGAGAGAGAGAGAGAGAGAGAGAGAGAGAGAGAAAATAGCTGTTCGACAGCTATGAACCAATCGATAAAGACTTTCCTCCTCGGTGTTTATTATTTATTAAACCAAGTATATGTGGAGGATAAATTTTAAAGGCCGAATGATTATAGTGAAAGTCTTACGGGAAAACTCAATTTCGAAAGAGTAATTTTAGGATTTTTTGTAAAGCGATTCGAGGGGCAGAAGGGCTTTAAAAAATTAAAATCGTTAAACAAAACTGGTGGAAGCAGACCTTCGAATTTTTTCCCAATATTTCCCGAGCTAAGAAGCAACTGCAGAAACACGAAGAGAAAGCTACACAGTGCTCGCAGCTACACGCCGAGCGATTTCGAAAATTCCAATATCCCTTCACCGGGGTGAAAAAGGCGCGGAAAATCCCCCTCGGGTTTTCCGGAGAAAGTAGGGAGTTAACCCTCTGTTCTTCTTGCTCGTTTCGTTAAGGCAATCGCCATGGAGGGAGCAAATTCAGGGTAGATGTAGGATGGGATGGAAAGGGAAAGAAAAATACGATGTATGACGGTGGCAGTGCCAGATGCTAGCGGAAAGGAAGGGAAGGGAGAACAAGTGAATCTCTTTCTATCTATCTATCTATCTATCTATCTATCTATCTATATCTCTCTCTCGCGCGCGATCTCGATCCCGCCCCCTACACCCGCGCATAATCCCCGTGGAAAATACTCTGGTGGATTTTTCGCCAAGCGAGCATCCGCTGCAGTTTTCTTATTTTTCACTCTTTCTTTCTCTACCTCTGAACCATAATATCCCTATCTCTATCTATCTACTCGGTCAAAAAATTTACCGCTGATTCCGTTTTGACTTTTTACCCGCTAGTACTTCTCGGGGAGAAAAAAATGCTCAGAGGTTACGCTATATTTCTACATGGCCTAATCGAGTCGCTCGCTTAGATGATTTTCTCGCTTTTTCTTATATGGTCGTCGCCATCTCGCTTTCCTGTGTATTTTATTAAATTTCGATGAATTTGCCAAAAATTTACTATCATGTATGAAAAAATAATTTTTAAAACAAGAATTTTCCTAAATAATTAAATTATCAATACCTTGACGTTTACGTGACTATCATTGCCAATGATTAGGAAAAGTTAATCAAAACCATTATTACATTGAGCAATTGAGCTTCTATTATAGCCGATGCAAATATATATTATTTTTGCACACAAATATGCCAGCATATGGTACATATCGCATTTTTTTCAAGGTCCTTTTACGCATTGTTTATCCTCTTCGTCGGTATCCCAATACATTTTCTGTACTTGAGCTTTCTATTTGCATTAAAATATTATCATTTTTTCATCAAACAAGAGATTAAAAATTGATTAGTATTTGTATTCGTTAGCGGATTTTAAACTTTTTTCATTAGTCCCATCAAATGCTCTTTCTCCCTCCCTGCCAAACCCTACGCTGCTCAAAAAATACAAAAGATAGTCCGCGGCTTATCTTCTTTCCCATCAGAATTTCTTGATTCAACCTATCCACTTCACCACAAGTCAGCCCTCGAGAATGTCATGAATCCACTTTCTGGAGACGCGCTTTCGCGATTTCATACTGCCGCCTCTATGATACGAGAGTATCGCTAAATCAATTGTCGTCTCGCAAGGAAAAGAAGAGGTAGGGAGAAGAAAGGGTGAAGAGAGAAAGAGAGAGAGAGAGAGAGAGAGAGAGAGAGAGAACACTGGCGATTACACGATATGATATGAAGGGACAATTTGGAGGCGATCCGATATAAATATAGTAGATCTTTAAAAAAAAAAGAGAGAGAGAGAAAAAAAGAAAAAGTAATCGAGTATTTTTTCTTTAAAATTTGGCACGTCTAAAAGAAAATTTTCAGCCACTCGATGATAACTTGTCCAACTCATACACAACACAATCAGCCATCTACATTATTTTCATAAGCCCATACACTGATTACTAGATTTATTCATACAATTAAGACTGAACAATATATTTTTCAAAGTTTTATTCTTTTCTATTCTAGTCTTTCTATTGGGCTGATTTGCAGACGAAAAGAAGTAAAATTAATAAATCATACGATATATAATACTTTTAAAAGTACGTATATGCAATAAACACTCCTTTGTACAATGAAATGAAATGTGATAGCCTTGAACTGGTGATGAAACGTCTTTAATCATTTTATCAATTGATAAGAATAACTCTATACACGAATATCTCTTTACTCGCTGTCAATGAATGATAACAATGAGCAAAACAAAAGAGCGGAAAAGAATGAAAAATTGCTTCTATAAAGAATCAGACGATGAACATTTCTTTTTTAACCGGCCGTTTAATAATTTATGATAATAATTATTTGGAATTTTTTTAACGACCATATTTTCAAAATAATCTGTATCCCTTATAAAATTACTTGTTAAGCTTGTTTTTTTTTCTTTTAAATGTAATCTTTTTTCGAATCTATGATTTTTCCAGCTCGAGCTATTTCTAATAATTAAAAAAAAAAACACAATATGTACAATCTCTAAGTGTTTGAAAAAAAAACAAAAACAAAAACAAAAAAATACACCCACATACACGCGCTCATTTATTATATTCACCAAGTCTTTTTCCATTTAACGTACTTGAATAATTATCTGAAACTGAGCAAACGCAATATTAATTTACACGACGGATCAAGTTAATTATTTTAAAATTACTTACAACTTAATAAAGGCTAAAAATGCTGACATTAACACATAAAACAATAGGAAAACAAATTATTTCCCCATTAATTCAAGGCTACTAAAAATCTACGTCAATGGCGAACAATTGACAGACAATACAAACAAATTTCGATACTAAGGCCTGCGCATAAAAAGAACTCGAATAAGCAATAGACTGTGTATAAAAGATCGAGAGAGAGAGAGAGAGAGAGAGAGAGAGAGAGAGA
>NW_011948412.1:7867645-7876348 GCF_000503995.2 Ceratosolen solmsi marchali
GGGGGTTGGGTGGGTGCGGGTGTGGGGGTGAAGGTAAAGAGAGAAATACTATCGAACGAATACGGCTCATTTAACTCGATAGCTTTGGAGCAGCAAACGATCTGACTTTTAGCCCGTAGGTTTTTGGCAGCGACAGTCTCGTGACCGTAAAAGTGCTCCAGCTCGTTTAACTCGATAACCCCCCGGCTTACTACCCCACTCCGCCTAGTCACGTGCATTTTCGGCACTTTCACAATAAGCCAAAACGAAAGCGGCAGAGGCAACGCTCTCTTTCGCGAGCGCAAGTTTTCTCTGTCTGTACCTCACATTCTCTTCTCAGCCATTCCGCACGATGATGTCTGATGTTTGATAGCTGCGGGGGGGGGGGGGTAAGCGATAGGTATATATGGAATCAATGAGCATTCGCGAAAAGAATTTTTAATCGGATGCCGTTAGAGTATCTCGTTCGCACACCCGTTAAACTACATAGACGAATTTACCGACTTACTCATGCCCCTATGATGTGTTTTGTTTTTTTTTTTTTTTTGCTCACGCAATCAAATATACGTTGCAGCAAGATTGGCGAAAGGTGATTGTGCCGATGCGGTGATTGGGTCGTTGCGGAAGGCCGGCCATAACATAATTTTAAAATACGTAATTAAGATGGTGACAGTGATTGGCATTATCATTGAATTGCTAGGATGTATGCTAAAAGCATGGCAAAAAAGAAAAAGAGCGTTTGTAAAGGAAGATTTAGAGATGGGATGTTTTGGCTTTTTAAAAGGCCATGCAGAAGTAAATGTTGATACTATAATGACTGAGAGTGAAATGATTAATCGTTTCCGATATTATTTAAGAAAGACGAACCGCACAATGAAACTTTAATGACGAGCGATTGCTTGAGTCTTGGAATTGAATGGTAAGTGATTTGCCGAGCGATCCGTGATCTTACCTGAAACAGATAAAGAAATAAATCAATACAATTTCCGACTGGTATAGCGAGTTTTAATTATTGTAATTATTTTTAATACTCGTGTTGTAAGATCGATGAAGCTTAGAGAAAATTTTTTCTTTCAAATTATGGCTTTTCTATTATAATACAGGTTTTCTATTCGTATATATATGATTTAAATGTAACAAATGCTGTCAACGCTCGAATATGTACTTTATCGTTGAGTATAATTATCGCGGAACTATTGCCCTTACGATTTACGCGATAACATTTTTCCTGAGTAATGTCGTAAACTTAAGGAAGTAGATTTACTGCTATTAAATATTACATATATAATACATAATTCTCCTTGGAATCCTTTATAATATATATATATATATATATATATATATATATATCATCTTTCAGGTTGGTGACCTCGTGATGGATAAAATCAATATCTGCAATAGAGTAAACGATTGTTTAATAATATACTGCGCCTGATAAATCCAAATGAAATTCTCTACACGTTCGTATTAATTGTATTAAATAATCCGTCTCGTACGATTAGATCTTCGATATAAATCCAACGGGAGTCTTCACTACAGACATAATATTTCCCTTCGGTATCTTCATTATGAATCGCAGAGTATCATTCATCTGTGCATTAAACTGAAATTCCTTTGAAGCAGCACCCAGTGCTCCGGATCCTCGATTCGAGTTAAAATTTATATTCAAGATTTTTCAAAGTCAAAGATTACAAATCCATGGTTAAAGTTTCGAAGGGACATCTCCGGGCACTTTTCAAGTTTTGTAAAACGAAATGGTGACGCACGGAGCCGTGAAAATTCTAACGACTCGACTAAATTCAGCCAGGGATTCCGTTATTATTAATTGTCCCTTTTCGGTGAAAAAAATAATGCTCGGAATAAGGCTTTGGAAGGCAAAGGACGAAGGGAATAAAATTATCGACACCGAGCCCCGTAAGATTTAAAAAGCATTTGACTTATCGTTCGTGGCTTGGGCGATTGGCCGAGAGAGAAGGCCGATGAGGATTAACTGGCAAGTGGCCTACATACAATATATCGCGGCCGTCGCCGAGAAAACCGCAGCAGACCTTGAGCTGAACGAATTTTAATGATACAGAGAGGCCGGGGAGTTGGAAAGTGAGAGAGATAGAGAGATAGAGAGAGAGAGAGAGAGAGAGAGAGAGAGAGATGAGGCAGAGCCGAAGGTGCCCCTCTATTGCATCGAGCGCCGATATATAAATAAAGGGGTAGCCGGTCTGCGCGTATACAATGTACACGAGAGGAAAGCTCCGTCCGATTATGCCGCGCCGTCTTTTTTGCACTTATCTCTTGAATTATTCTTGAGGTCTTGTTTCTTTTTGTGGAGGGGGATACACGCTGTAAAGATCATGGATTATGTAGCGACCAGTTTTTATTTTCCGAGATAAGTTAAGGGGCATTGGTGAGTTTGCGAAGTGCATTGAAAGGAGCGCTTTTATAAATTTAAACGGATCAGGCCCTCTCCTATCTTTGCCTACCTTTATTACTCTTTTTTCAGCGCTAAAGTGTTCTTACGAGATATACGTCCTGCGCTGCCTCCTTGCGTAAACTAACGATTTCGAACTACCGGCTTCGAGAGTAATCGACACCCATTCCTTTCTATTGCGATTAAAAAACTAATAACAATAAACAATAACGACACCAACATATTAAATATTCATTGTAATGATGATGATGGTGATGATGATGATGATGATGATGATGATGATGATGATGATGAATAGATAAAATAGTAATAATAATAATCAATAATTGTAATATTGGTATTAATAAGAGTAATAGGATGACTCAAGTTTGGCACATAATGAAGTTATAAGTGTGCGCGCGCGCGCGTGTACAAATTTCATAGCAGTAAATGCGTTTTCATCGGACAAGTTCGATTTTATCGATGCTCATTTAGATCACCAACGATTCATACGCGTACGTACATTCACGTAAGTCCAATTAAAAATGCAGTCGTTTATACAGCATATTATATTCATCAATGTACATAGCATTGGATAAATATGTGTTATTTATTACAAAAGCGCTTGAATAAATTAAAAAACTAATTGTAATTTGTTGCAGTAAGCAATGTTCGTTAGCGAGGCGCATTCGTTGTATTCGGAATTTACTTTTCAAGGCGCTGGTAATTTTAATCGAACTCGGTATAACAATGAGACATAATGTGAACGATCGAAAGAAGAATATTCCACATTTGGTTGATTTTATTTGCGAATTTTATTGCGAAATTAGCTAGCGACTAACAGAATTAAGTATTACGCAACAAAACATAATATCGATGTAGACGTTTGATAATTGCTTACCACATTGCCAACACTAAAACGCGAGAATACCTTTTGTTTTTGGTTTTTTTTCTTCTTCTTATTAATATAAATTGCAATGTGAAGAAAAAAAAAATTCAGATTCATCTGAATTTACATTAAGAGGGATTGTATCATTAATTGGTGATGAATTTTAATTACTATCGAAGCTAATTCAACTTATGTTTTATTACATAATACTTTTTATTACACGCGGAAAAAAATAATCTTTATTGGCATGAATATTCGATTTAATAGCTATGAAGTAACCCATATTAATGGCAAGAAAAATCTCTTTAAACTTGTAAAACAACTATTTGAATACATTCTCGAAATAATACAAAACAAATGCAGACGTAAGTTTAACTAAAACTATATACTTGGTAATGTCAATTACTAATTTTCATGACGTCAGTATCTGCTGTTTGGGAGCTTCAAGAAAGCGCGATAAAACAAATAAATTCATTTCACTTAGAATTTCTATATTAATATAGCGCAATACTTTTCATACTTCCTATTCTTTTTTAATAAATAACGAAACAACAACAGCAACAACAACAGCAACAACAACAGCAACAACAGCAACAACAACAACAACAACAACAAACAAGATAAAGAAGAAGAAGAAAACAACAGCAACAACAACAACAACAACAGCGCTCTATTATCGATAAATGTAATTTGAGATAGTTTAGAATAAAAATAATTCGCGTACTTTCCTGTATGTTTTCAAATTTTCAATCCAACAGAACATTATAAAATTTCTGAAAAATTTGGACGAATAAATTACAAATCAATTTCTTCTAAGTTGAAAATCATCTTTATCGCGTCACTTTTAATTCCATGCGCACATCCATGAATAACTAATTCCAATAATAGTTGAGCACGCATAAATTGTAATATATTAGTAGCTTGTATACGCATCTATAATCCATCAACCATTGCGCAAAATTTTACATAACCGCATTATCGATCATTCAATTGCAACTGCAAAAACATCTTTTATTTAATTCATATTATGCTCATAACGTGGAAAATGTCATTTCAAATTTTATTACAACAAGTATTTATTGATATTCGCTCTCCGGCGGAGTTTAAACAGTTAAAATCAGTGTTCTATGCAACGCATTTAGTAAATATAAGACTAAACAATGCTAAATTACTGCATTTAAAATGCATTGAAATTAAATACACATTAATTATTCCTTGTTGACCTGTTAAAGTCATTTTAAAGCGCGGAATGGGGCTTAAATTGCAATGCCCATTTCCGATTAATAATTCATCAAATACCCGCAATATCAATAGCCACAACGCTAATATAAACATTCGAGGTGTGTGGCGACGGCCGTAATTACTATTAAGTCTTAAAACTCTTTAAATAAAGCATTGCACAGGCTCGCAAGCTTCGCATCCAATTTCGAATAAATACTTTCGTAATATGAAAGTTTCATCGGAGCGAGCCACGATCGATACAGGCATTACCAGCTCCGATACATAAGATCCATCGCTGGCTGGATGCTGCCTGACGTTAAGTTATTTCTCAAAGCAGCGGCCCGACTTCTGGTCTTCCGCTGGTTTCCTAAGAATGAGCCAGTAAAGAGAATTTGTATTGGCCCGACAAAATCCCCAATATTCAGCTCGACTTGATCTCTCGTACAATACATCTTGCCGATATTGAAAACTAAAACCACCTCGTGCTTTCTTTGATACATCAAGGAATTTATTTCTTCGACATTTATAATAATATGAAACAGAAAGTTCAATTTTTTTTTTTTTTTTTTTTTTTTTTTTTTTTTTCCCAAGGCGACTCTTATGACTATGATGCATTGTACGGGCGCGTATGTGACGCGTCCATGTCTACTTCATGTACGATATCATTCGGTAATAATATTTTTAATAACAATATTTTCATTTATACTACGTAATTTACAATGGGTAATGGAATAATGTGCCTTGTAGATAGAACGGCCCCATGCGCTTAATCCTTGGCATTATCGTGAATTTTAAATCTAACCGATTTCATAAATCCCACTTACATCGAGCATTATGTTTTAAGACATTTAACGAGACAGTTGAAGTAATGAGAGGCGAGTGCTTGATTCGAGAGAGACAAAGCTGCTTTTTCAAAACAAGTGAACGATTAATTTGGATGTCAATGCACCTAGACTGTATATTATTGTTTGGATGTTTAACTCGGGCACTGTCCCACTGTCCGGTCCGTCGGCATTGGCAAATTTACTCTGTCATTAGTGAACTATTCGCACATTCTGGTCTGCGGAATTCCTCGCAAATGCAATAGACAGGGAGCCAGCAAGAAGGGACGGGAGAAAGAATGAGGGGGAAAGGGGCCGAGAGCTCCGCTTCGAAACTACGAGTCATCGAATGCTCGATGAAAGATTTATCGCAAAAATAGGCATAAATGTTGGATAGGAGCAACATAGAGAAAGAACTCGGTGTCTTACTACGACCTGACGTGTGTCGTCATACTCTTTAACTCGCGGCTCATCATTCTAAGACGAGATTTATGAAAAAAAATGACAGAGAATAATTCCTTACCTTAATAGTCCTTTCGTCATTAATATTATTGTTTAATATAATAAAACGAATGTCATGATGTATTTAGTAATCGTAACTGACATGAAATTCAACATAAATATGCTGAAAGACACGGAGTACGTTTGGTTCCCAATTTAATAAAAATACTCTCTACTCGCTCAATCTCCAAACAATATTCGATAAATAAATTATTGCTGTTTTTAAACTATAAGTAATCATTAATTGCTTTAGCTCTAGTAGCTTCGATAAAACGGGAATCAAGAAACTTTTTGACGTTAATAAAATTGTCCCGATATAGTTGAGAAAATCGATAAATAAGTTCACAATGTGACGCATGTGTCCCACGACCTTCACCTTCTTCATCCTTCCAAAATCAATCGTTAAAAGCTAGCTACAGTGCACCAGAAGAGACAGAAAACGAGTGAAGTGTGCGCGCGCGCGCGCGCGCGTGTGTGTGAGAGAGAGAGAGAGAGAGCGAGAGTGTGAGAGAGAGAGAGAGAGAGAGTGAGAGAAGAGTTGCTTTTAGTGTCCGGGGGATTCGCGGCTCACCTGTTCTTTCGCGCGCGCGTAAATAGAGCGAGACGGGTGATAACGGGAAAGCTCGATAGTAAAACGAGGGAAGGGTAAGGGGACTGTGAAGGTGCGGTTTTGGAGAGTAGGAAAAGGTTGAGAAGGTCAAGAGCAAATCGAGGCGACGAGCTTGGCATAGCCAGAGAAGTTGAAGATAAAAAGAAAGAAAAGTGAAAAGAGAAGAAAGACGTAAAAACAGAGAATGCGATTGAAATGGAGTCGCAAAGTTAAGCTAAACAACACAAGTACAATAATAGTTGAATGACTGTATATTGTAAGACATCTGTTAGTATTTCAAATCATAATATGCGATAAATAATCGTTGGCAAATTTATTCCATTAATTATTTTTTATACTTGGCGAACTTATTTATAAAATAATTTATGTATATTTGTAAATAAGGCAAAAAAAAGCTTATATAATTCGTAAAATTCAATTATCCGCAAAATACATAAATAATTAACTGCAATTTATATAGTTGGCTTGATAATTTTATAGGTAGGATAATTCATAATACTTTTAGATCTTATTTATAAAATAATTTACACTTGTTTGTAAATGCAGATAAATACAAATACTTCTGTACTTACATTCGCTATATCTCCATATAAAAAAAAAAAAAAAAAAAAACACATAGATAATTAAAATTACCACAAATTGCATAATTTTTACGATAACCACTAAAATATTATTAAATATCTTATTCAACTACACTCTCTTACTAATCGCTTTTACCCACAAGTCTAAAAAATATAATTTTTAAGAATTCAATTTCAAATAATCGACTGACGCGAGCAAGTTTAATAAATTAACAAGTGTCGGTAAAAGTAAAGTCCTTTAGATAGAAAATTTCAAACGTAAATTGTAAAATGTAATAAAATTATATAATTTGAAATTAATGTTGTAGTAAGATCATAAAACTACAGTTCAAAAATCTTCGAAAACCTCATGTTTCACGCTTTATTGATCTTCTTAAAAGCTCGGAAAGTTATACTTTATCGTGCATTTAATGCTAAATCTATGAAATTATTTATCTAAAAAACTTTATCCAGAATTAAATAAATGTTTCGTGTTTCGAATTTAAATGACGGAAAAAATAGAAGAAAAAAAAAGAACGAATTATTGAATATTATTAAATTTTATTATTGAACAACGTTATTTTTACGATGAATTTTTTTTTTTTTTTTTTTTTTTTTTTTTTAAATCAAAATAAGGAAATTTTATTTCACGTATCTAAGAAATTATTGTGTAATTTAATATAATATTCCAAAATGCTTGAATATGAGAGCTAATGTGATAATAGTACGAAGTAATTATTCGATAAATAGAGAGCTACCGAAGTTTGGCCCAAAACTTGTACCACGAGATCTCTAAAACATTACATTATATTTCGAAGACATATTATTATTATTATTGAAATTTTCCTGAATTCTACGCATATGGAGCACATTTTGTTAGGCTGCTGTTACATTTTCAAGTTTAATGATCGAGCCGAAGAAACTCTTAAAACTGGCTTTACTACATGAAATCCTCGTGTCTTACGTGTATTAACTGAGAGCTTACATGTAGCAACTGAAACAACTGAAATTTCAACACGTGATAGCCAGTAATTATGTCAACAAGCAATAAAACTAGAAAATGCAACGGCGTATGCTTTTATTTTGTAATCCAGCCAAAACTAATTGAAAAATGACGATATACCGTAGCATATGTTGCTGCAATTTCGTATCATATTAAAATAACAGATTTTTCCTTTGATTTAGACAAAAAGAAAAAAAGAATAAAAAAAAAAACATAAAAAAAAAGCAAAAAAAAAAAATAGAAAAAAAACAGAAAAAAAAGAAGTAAAAGAAGTAGAAGAAGAGTGCTTGCATGTACTGGTATGTTAAAGTATATTACTCTCCCAACTGATCTGTGAAAAATTAACATAAATTGCAGATACAAATAAAATTCTAGGTTGAAGCAACGCTTATGACATACTATTATCCTAATGAATAGTATGCGACTGCATTTAACATGCACTGTTAAGCGTCTTAAGTTGGCAGAAATGAAGAATGGAATCGTGTGCATTCTCACAAACAACGAGCCATTTGTTTTTCCTTGCCTTTAATCAAGTTATCTTAATATATATATTTGCAAAACCAAAAACAAGAGGAAAGCAACAAAAAATAACAAACAAAAAAATTAAAAAAAAAAAAAAAACGAGAGTCAAAAGAAACTGCGGCACTCTAACGAAAGTTTCCGGCTGTAAACGATTTTTCATAAGCAAGAAAAATTCGAATATTTCCAACCCCCA
>NW_011948412.1:7876369-7882857 GCF_000503995.2 Ceratosolen solmsi marchali
TTCCCACCCCCCCCCCCCCAAATCCCCTCCCAAACCTTACGCCTTACTAAAGAGCTTGTAAATTCAGAAACTTTCAGATGGCAGGATGGAGCAAAAAACAAAAAAAAAACAAAAAAAAAAACAAAAAACAAAAAAACAAAGAAACAAAAAAAAAAATAATAAAAGGGACACATTATAAATGTATTATAAACGCACGACCCACGACTTCCGTAAGCTGATTCCCAATCCAAGCAGAACTCCGTGGATATGTTTTCTGGTTTTCTTTTAGCTTCTTTACTCTTTCCTTTACCCCCGTTTTCTCTCCACAACAGGTTTGCTGCGAGGAGCTGCAGGTGAAGCGTCCCAGAAAAATATGCCGTAATGTGCTAAAGCATGGATTTTGTTTTCGTAAACATTCGATCAGGAGCGAACGTGGGAACGTAATGGATACCGCCTGGATATTCACTTTTTTACGAGTTGCGGGCAAAGGCGCCGTAAGCATACTAACATGCTGTAAACATGGTAACATTTACGTGATTTAAGAGCGAGATAGAGTAATTGCTTGGAATTCAATTGGTTATGAGCGAATGATTCGTTAATGTTTGATTTTCGATCGAGCATGGAAAAGCTCATGTGCGACTTACGGCTTAGCTCGATGAAATTGCTCCAACTGTTCTCATCGTACCTTTCGATAGCCATAGCGGCATTAGCGAGGTGGGAAAACTTTTTATAAAATGTTTTTCCACTCCTGGCGCAAATCTGCACTGCAACGCGACCGACTTTTTCTGACGGCGTACTCACTCTTACCTTTAAACACTTTTTGTAGCTTTCTAACTAGGCGCGCCATGAAATAATGTATAAAAGCTACTTGGAAGGAAAGAAGAAAAATAAATCGAAGCTTAAGAAATCGGTTCGTGGCGGGTTATGTATTCTTCAAGGTACCGACAGGCACGACCTATCGAGCGATCTCTCTCTCTCTCTCTCTCTCTCTCTCTCTCTCTCTCTCTCTCTCTCTGTCATTCACCACTACCGTCACCACCATCACCCCCTTACTGTCTGTGTCAGTCTCTATACGCTAGCCATCCATCCATTTATCTATCCATCTATTTATCTATTTATCTATCTCTCTGACCATCTATCCATCTCCTTTCAAACGAAGCTTCTTCTTTTTTTTTCAGAATTGGCGCGGCTTTTGGCACGGCGTCAAGCAAGAAAGGCAAGAAAGCGGAGAATTTCACGGCGACGACAGCGCGAAGACCGCTGATTCCCATAATAGAGAGCCACGGATGGCAAAGAAACCGAGAGATGGGAATGGGAAGTGGGAGCGGGACGGAGAATGGACAACGATGTGTGAGTGGACTGGGGATAGAAAAGGACGCAGATAGGAGGCAGATAGTAATTTGAAAATACACGCCTCGCGCCTGTAGATGATTCAGCGAAGCCTTGCGATAAAGGGAATTACGTCGTGTTGATAAGCAAATTATTTCGAGTAAATTCTTTTTGTTAAAGTTACGTTAAATTGAATGATGAATTCATTTACAACTTCCTTTTGCGTATCTCCGCCAATTAAATTCGTGTTCGCCGTAGCGCATTCAGTCTTAATTATTTTAAACATTATAATGGAAAAATTAATATAAAGCATAATAGTAATCTATTATTGTATTGGCAAGAGTCGCTTTACTTCCATACATTACACCTATATTATTTATTTATAAAGTCTTGCTCGTAGAGATAAATTTATCTTCTAATTGCAAATCCAAGGATTTTTATAAGTCATGTTTTATGGAAAATGTAGATAAATTCTATTTTATCAACATGATAGGATTATGGTCATAGTTTGTATACAAATTCGGCCCCTCGGATTTTCCAAGAGATTACGCTGTGTGTATTTTAAGCAAAAAGAGAGGAAAATTCTTACAATGGCTCTCTCAGCGCCATTCTCCACTTTCACGTCTACAGCTAAATATTTGAATTTGTAAGTTATCGATTCAAATATGCGCGCTTATTGTACATTTTAAATGCCAAGATAATTTTATCGATATCGAGATTGTAAAGGACGCGATTAGATAACAGAATGAAATTGCCAAACGTCGGATCGAAGAGGCTCGCTGGGCGTGTGAGCGATCTTTGAGATTGTCGAATTCTGGGGCCGTGACAAATGTTCATTGCGTCATAGGCGACATTGATAAAGCCGTTCACTTCGTTCGAGTGAAATTCGAACTGAAATATTCACAAGATCTGGCAATAATCGGGAGAAGCGACCAAATTCCCGTCTGGCCTTGAATTTCTTCGTACGCGCCCCCTTGACGTGATGTTAAAACAAAGTTTAAGTTGGCAATTTTCGACATTTTATTACGCCTCTTTAAATTCATAATTTTTCGAAATTTTGGAACGAACGGAAACGACGGAGCAAGATGTCACGCTCGGGATTGGAAAAATCCTGGAAACCAAACTGCCAAGTTATAAAAACAATGAAATAGTCAGCCCTGACACGTTTATCAACGACGAAATGTCTTTCATTGCCTATCGCACGAGCCGGTTCGATAAAATTTATTAAAAATTTACGCTGTCGAATGATTTTTCTTCTTCTTCTTCTTCTTCTTCTTCTTCTTCTTCTTCTTCTTCTTCTTCTTCTTCTTCTTCTTCTTCTTCTTCTTCTTCTTCTTCTTCTTCTTCTTCTTCTTCTTCTTCTTCTTCTTCTTCTTCTTCTTCTTATTATTATTATTATTATTATTATTGTTGTTATTGTTGTTATTGTTGTTATTATTGTTATTATTGTTATTGTTATTATTATTATTGTATATCCTTCGTGCGCCTGAGGGAATTGAACCTGCTAAAAACGCTCAACGCAAGTGCCATTGTGATAATAAACGGCGGACATCGGAGTTTCCATGAAGCGACTGACCGCGCTCCATTCTTTTCTAATTTCAAAAACAAATCAAGACACTAGCCGTAGTCGTCAAGGGGCTAAAAGACTATCGATTATCGCGATCAATATTATCCGTTAAGAGGTCGCGTATTAGAGGTGAGGCATAAGACAGTTTGACAAGAAGAGTGAAAGTAGAGGTAACGATGTCGCAGGTGAGTGACACACGTGGCGTACTTTCTCCCCGGCTTCGAAACTGTTAACGCGTTAAAGAAACGCGACAGGACATGCAATTCGAAACAGCACTACACAATAGTCTCGGGCGTCCATGCAACTTCTCACTTATCAAAACAAGTCAATAAGACTGCTCGTGTCGCCCGCCCTCCATTCCCCTCCCCAGCGCTACGCACGAATGCCAAGAGACTTGCATAACGACGAGAAGCGTTGCAAAATTGAATGGATTTCGGTGCGACGTGGGCAGACGGCGATAAGCATCCAAAACAGTTAAAGGACTATAAATCGTAATGGCCGAGACGGGAGCGAGTAAGAAAGAAAGAAAGAATGGACGGAAGGACGGAAAAACGAGGCCTGGCCTCTCTCTCTCTCTCTCTCTCTCTCTCTCTCTCTCTCCCGCTCAGCGCTCCAGTAATTCGAAAAATTTAGCGAGCTAGGCTCTCTTCCAACAAAGTAGGACCTTACCTTACCAGGATGCGCGAGGGCAATTAAAAGCTCGTAAATCTTTATTCTCGGTTTCGCTGGAAGTGCGCTGGAAATGGACCCAGTCTATGGGTTAAAATAACAGCTTCGTGGAATGCGGGACAGTGGCGGCGGTGGCGGAGGCAGTAGCGGCGGTAGCGTCGGTAGCGGCGGCTAAGGCGGCTGCGACAGTTGCGGGGGAAAGGGGCAATTTGCTCGCCGGTAATAAAAGCGCGAGTCCTGAGCGAGCGGGAAGGGAAATGTTGGGGGGGGGGGCCAGGTGCGCCGCGCGAAAGCGGCCAATTATTGCTGCGGTGCCGACTCAGTGCACCACGCTTGTTTAGTCGACTGCTATTTCCGAATTACGAACTCGAACTGTTGAGAATTGTCTTTACGGCACTATCGAGGGCCTCTCTCTTCTCTTTTGCACTTTTGCCGGCTGCAATTTGCTCGGCTAGTGCCTGCGACCTTTTAATATTTCGCCGGAGACGCTCCTGGGAGTGAGCGGATGATAGCATCTCATCCACGCCGCTCCAGTTGGAGCGGTTGTTAGTTGTCGAGTGTAGCGTTCGTAGTGGGATGGACAATGGGGGAGGTTTGTGAGGAGGGGAGGGGGATGGGATGGGATGGGGGGGGGGGAGGATCGATTTCAGCGGAGAGTCAAACTCGCTTGCGAGCGGAGGAATAGGAAACCCCATATTTTATAGGGTTTCGAGGTGAAGTTTGCATGGCGTTAAAGGGAAGTTTATTATCTGTCGACTTGGTTATTCCGTAGTTTTATTTTCGCGAGATGCTCCGGTACTGCTGCTTTCGACTTAATACAGTAGTCGACGCAACGATTCACTCGGAATGAAATAGTGGCGATAGATGAACTAAGATATCATTATTGTTAAATGAAGCAAGTTACGATAGTAATTTTCTTCATAAAAAAAATTCTTCGAATTACTATATTTCTGCCTAACTTTTAATCAGCGTCGATTACCGTTTTTATTTCTACTTAAGCGTATTAGCGGACAGACTTCACAATAATCGTTGAAAAATCTATTTGGTTAGAGTTGAACAAGTGTTGCTGCACCGTTATTCATTCGAAATTCAGTAAACCGTTAGATTACGCGTGTGCGATTGACGTTAGAAATGGAGTTGAAATGTAGATTATTAAATGTAATGCTCAAATGTCTCAAATATAAATAACATAATGTACTTTTTCAGATTACAAACAATATTATTGTGTATTTGAAAATGTTAGGTTAAAACATGGACGTTAGCAATAAATGCATATCAAAAGTATTTTCACATATAATAATTATTCCTTAAATTCAATGTCTTGAATCTTTGGCAGGATATTAGAATTAGTATGTAAAATAAAAATATTGACTATAGAACATTTTATTTAATATTTGATTAACGCGAATGTGAGAAAATATATCGAAAGTTAATAATGTGGGATGAGCGAAATGCAGAAAGACTAAGAACGCTATCATAACATTACTAGTCCGAAGTCGTGAATTAAGTCGAAAAACAAATTTTGAATTTAGATATCCTGTCGATCTGAAAGGCTGATGCTTCGACCGCGGCAAACATCAGCAAACACAACCAGTAAGCTCAATGTAAATAAACAATTCCACCACCTTGAATGTCAAAGGCGTGTGTGACGAATAAACAAGCAAAAGGAAACTCCGTGCAATGAAATGATCGAGATTGAGATGGAGAGAGACGGAGATGGGGAGAGAGAGAGAGAGAGAGAGAGAGAGAGAGAGAGAGAGAGAGGACTAGAGTTCGAGGCGCGAAGGGAGGGAAAAGTATATCGACTGTCGCTTTGATAGGTAGCGAGATTTATGCAGCTTAGTCGAACCGCTTCCACAGCTTCTTCTCGAAAGATCGCGAAAGCGCAATAAAAAACGGAAATGGACCGATGGGGACAGAGGTTGTGATTCCATGGGGGATATGCGCGAGGAATTAACGATCCTGCTGTTAGAGTGAGGAAAAAGAGAAACAAAGGAGATGGCACTGAGATTGACAAAAAAGCCTGTGAAACGACGATGAGACACACGTGAACGAAGTGACGAATTAAGTGAGTAATTTCGCTTATAATCCTTCGATTTATTACAATAAAGATTTTAAAGGATTTTATGCGATTAAAGAACAAAGATGAAAAAAATTCGATTTTTTATTTTTTTTTTTTCATTTTCTTTTCTTTTTCTTTATTATATACTAGAATATTGCACATATTGAGTTGATTTGGAATAGAATTTATTTATAGCTGATTTTTTAAAAATCGTTCACTACTTTACATTAATTATATGTCAACAGTATTAATAATACGTAATATTGACATGAGCACGAATTAATACGATAATTCGTATTTTTATACGACACACGCCTTGTTTGAGGTACACACGGATATTTCAACAACATCAATATGACTTGTAATTTTTAATTATAAAGCCAATGACATTGCAATTTATTAGTCCGTTAGTGTGCGATTCGCTATGTACGTTCGCTATGTATGTATACGGAAAATACAAATGAATAATGAGCAAAACTCTATTTGAATTTGCACCCAATGCCATAATTGATTAATCGTTTAAAAGAATTGAAAATAATTTCCACGCTCGGCTCACATGTTTTACGAGTGCATTGCCACTGCCGATATTCGGAAAAATTACGCAACAGACTTTTAACTTTTCGCCAATACAGCGATCATTGATTATTTCACGACTGCCGTTGCTAGTGAAGTTCTAACGAGAAAAAGTGGCTTGGCAACTGGAGCTATCAGATACTAATTATACGGAAGCTACTCAGGATAAAATAGGAAAGGGCCGGAGAGAAAGAGATGGAAGTCTACTGTGAATGGAGCTACGGTAGACTCTCGCGAGGATTTGAAATACGAGAGCTGCGCACGGGGATGGAAGGTAAAGTATGAGAACGTTGAAGAGGAGGAAGGGGA
>NW_011948412.1:7882902-7905847 GCF_000503995.2 Ceratosolen solmsi marchali
GGGATTGGGGGGGGTATACACTTTGGGGATTCTTGGCTCTTCCTAACGAGTCCCGAGATTCTTTTCGTATCTGCGAAGCCAGCAGGAGCATAATCGCGAGCGGTCGCATCGAACACAGAAAGCGAGTGCGTCCTTTACCCATGAAAGATGATAAGGATGATATGGATGGACAATGAGCATTAGTGACGAGTGGTCGGAGGTAAGAAATATGATCAAAGAGGAAACAAAAGGGAAGCAATTTTTGCAATCGCTTTGGTCCTTATTACGTTCATAGGATATATTCTGCAGTGCAAGTGGCAGTGCCGGCTTGTAGCAGACAATTATTCTTCGAAAATGGAGGAAACTATCGGTGTTGTGAATGAAGAAGGATCATTTCTTTTCAAAAAACTGAAAAAAATATCGAAAAAATGTAGGAATCATCGTTATGACATTATTAATAAAATTTCAATAGCAACTTCTTCATTAGAGTGGAAGAATAGAAGAAGATAAGCATTGATTATTATGAGAAATAAATGTGAAAAATTATTTCAATCAATGAGCGTTAGAACAATGAGCTTCGCAATTAAAAGTAGCCGTACTCGTAAGTTTTGACATTTTAACGAAAAATTTATAAACATTGTAAACGTTCGCGTTTTGTGTAGAGTCGTGGAAAATTAGGAGAAATTGAAAGACACGACGATGAAAAGATTAAAGCTCCGAATCAACGTTTGATTACGTTTAATTACTCTGATGATCTACGCACGTTTCTAGTTATTCTTTAAAAAATACACAAAGCAGACACAAGATAATTAATTGCTCGTTAATAAATACGCGATAGTTATTGTAATTTTACCTATTAAGCTCACGAAATACAGAATAGTCGAAATAATGGACCGATTTCCTTTTATATCGGTACTTTCATTAAATCATCTAAGAATAATGGCTCTGCGAAACCCCAGGAAATCTATTCAGAGCGGAAGAGGATTCCCATTAGCCAATACCTAGATATCATATAATACGAGATCATACGTGACGAAGAGATATTTGTAAATCATCCGTAAATAACGAAAGATCTCAGCGAGACATGATGAAATTGCGTTAAATAATATTATAACTATGAAATGAGCAATTTTGGAAAAATTCTGTGTCAATAAAATGTATTTTACTTCATCGACAGTCTCTTCCAACCAATTATATTCACACGCACGCACACACGCACGCACACACACGCACGCACGCACTCACGCACACACACGTGTTCCATTGCAATTAATATTTTCAATATTATTGCCAAATTATTATATTTAATGAACCACTATTTTCAATTAAACATTATCATTCGTACTACTTGATTTACCCTATTAATAAAGCAGCGGAAAATTAATAATGTCGGAGGATAGAATATCTTGCTTCAAAATTTGAAATGATTCGACATTATTGAATTATTATCTAACGACGAGAGCATTATATTATGTTCATAATTTCTTCATAGCAATTTCGATTATCAATCAATATGAATGCGATCGATCTACTAGTGACCAACATTTTCCTGTTTCGCAGCCTAAATTATAGATTAAATTAAGAGGCCGATTGTACGCGCCGCAAGTTTCATAATGGATAATAGGACGAGGAAGAAAAGAAATTGAATAATTTGCATGATTAATTTTCTCCCCCAAATTCTCGTGGGATTAAACGCAAGTATAATAATAGGAGTAGAAAGAAATGGCAAAGTTTATAATTGAATGCCCGTGCTGGAGCTTGAAAGTCATAAGCCACCATAGATGATTAAGGGCAGCGAGAATCTCCATAAAACGATAAAAGATATTTACTCGGAGCTAATTGCAAGAAGTTTGTAAAGCAGCTCCATATCAAGGTCCCAGGCAGTCATGGATTGAAGAAAAACGCCCTTGTAACGTTGCCGAGAGGGCAAGCGAAACAAAAGGATGGAGGAGGCGAGTAGCACAGTGAAAAATGGGATCGTCATAGAGAGAGAGAGAGAGAGAGAGAGAGAGAGAAAGAGAGAGAGAGAAATTACGGTTACCCAGGCGTTGACGTGGCTTTTTTGGACTCTCGCGAGCAGTGATGCGCGACAGAGCACGAATTTGTCATCGGGGATACCTATCGACATATGCCATTCCTCCTGTCTTCCACTCCCTCTCTCACTGTCTTTTATCTTACGGAGGGCATATATATCCCGCGGGATGAAGTAAAGACGTGAAGGAGGAGGAGGAGGAGGACACGATACCCTTAGGTAGAAGCACAGCCTCTATTTATTGTCATGGGACCATCTGCTACATTCCTCATTTTCTCTATCTCTTATTCTCGCTACTATTACGAATAGTCTCTCTCTCGCGCGCGCTTCCTCATTTTTTTTACTATCGACGTGCTTGAGTCATACTTGTAGTGGCCTTTTTCCTAGATCATCGTTGAAAGTTAATCGGGATTGTTAGAGTGAAATTTTAATTTCATTTTCATTTTTCCTTCGGATACTCCAAGGAGATGCTCAGGATTTATCGTTGCTATATTCATTTTAGCCTTGAACTATCGACAAAGTATGTCCTACATAATCACGACTAATTACTTGTGTTTTAATGAAACTAACAGATGCTCGTTGATAAGCCTTTTATATTGTTTTGTTGTTGTTTTTGCATTTATTGTTTATATTGATGTTTGTAAGTGAACGATAGCGTAAGCACAAGTTCGATGAAGCTAAAAAGCAATATGTAAAAATAATTTATTATTATGTTTTTAACACTTATTATCTTATTATCTTTAATACACTTTCAAACATACTTACCAAACTATTATTCGAATACATGTTTTTGATATACATTTTTTTTTCTCTCTCGAGTAGTCACCGTATAATCTTCATTCAATACAATTACATGATGAGAGAAAAGACGTATATAAGATATTGCGTTCGTGGAGCAGAAAATATTTCTATGCCGTTGAAGTTAAATGAAACGTGCTAATGATGAGCGTAAATATGATCCTCGTTATTCGTCATTGATCTGTCAATGTTTCCGAGCAAAAGCGCTAATTCCTTGAATATCGAGAATTACTATGTAAGAGATCTATACTTGCTCCGAGATTTCTAATCAAAATATATAAAATAGCTTTGACAGCATAATACATTTACTTATCTATATTGATAAAACAAAGTCGGCAATTAATAGTTATTGTTATCAAGCGATTCTTAAGTTTCATAAGACTTTGACACCGTTAAATAATCTTTCCATTATACTTCTTAATGAGGAAATACTTTCCTATTAGTTAAGCTTCTTGCAATTCGATTAAATATCCAGATATTTATGCGTACTTTTAACGACTACCATGGATTGATATTATCAGTAAATTTATATGAAAATTGTAGAATCGTAGAATTGTTCTATCGCATATTGTATAATATACTCGTGCTTTTTACATCTTTAATTGCATATTAAAATGTGGAGGGCATCGATTGTCGGAAAAGAAGATCCACAATGGCTGCAAATTTGTAAGATTATTTTATCAAAATGCCTCATTCGGCTATTAAATGTTCTGATAAAGAGAGAAGAAATCTTATTAATATTGATTCAAGAAATTGTTGCTCATTTTACCGCATATTCATCTATACTATGGATAATTAACAATATGAGCAAATTTTCCTTAATAATGTTATGGCTGGACATTGGAAAGGGCATCAATTAAAATTTCGTCTTTATCAAATGAAATTTCATATATTTAATTATTCAACGTTATCGTTTAAATGAGAATGTTTATTTATTATCAGTTTGTCGACGCTAATTTAATATATAATTCTGACAGTATAACGCATTAACATTACATAATAATTATGGCGCACGTACTGGCGCATAGTAACGAAGAATAGAAAGACAATTGACAAATAAAGTGTATGAAAATATTAAAAACGTATTGTGAACTTCGACGATTAAAATGTGTTAATATCGCACATATTTTACTCCTTATTCTTTCTTTATCCCATCAACGATCGCTTTCTTCTTTTGAACATCTTTTTACTTCAATTTGTTCAGATTCTTCCATCAGGCCTGTCATCCCTTATACAAGACAGCAGCGATGCGTTCAGAAAATACGACGTTATGATGCATATCGTTTTTATGTATTCGCGCGCTTTGAGATATAGAGAAGTATGGTGAGGGGGAGGGGAGAGGGGGGAGTGGAAGAAAGCGTGGAAAATGTTTGGGCAAAGGAAAAAGGGAGAATGAGCGAAGAAGCAAATATCCAAAGACTTTCTTTAGTCTTTGTGATTTCATGCCGAAAGAGGAATATTGCACTTACGTCTCTTCATCGACATTTACTTCATTTTGAAAGACTTTTGAAATAGTTTCGTGAAATTGAAAGAAATCATTGATACGAAGGTTGAAAATTTTAATAAACGCAAGGTGTCTCGACTCATGAACCATCGCATATCTCGGCCTCTGGTGAACAGCATTGCTCTCGTAATAGATTAAATTAAAGAATTTGTTGATTTTACTTTTATAATAAAAGAGCTTCTCTCCCCGACTATCCCTTTCCAGTCATTTAATATTTACATAATTAAACGAAAACATTTTTAATCTCGCAAGATTTGAAGGCATGATCAACGTTTATCTGAGCTTGCAAAATTGTTTTATTAAATGGCAAATTTAAACTACATAGGAAATTTCCTCTAAATAATGAAAAAATTATGCAAATCAAAATAGCGAATTAATTCCCATAAAATGAATAGTAATGCAGTTTTTCATTAAATTATATTTCTTATCGACATATACTGCTGCGCACATAATAAATATGAGTCATATCAGTCCAATTGAGTCGGCCATTTTTAAGAAAAAGATGGATTTTAAAGCTCTTTTATCTACATTTATGTCTTAAGGGACAATGAAATACGACCCTCAACGCCATTATCATGAGAAAATAAAGAAAATATTAAATATTGGCAAATTATCGAAGATTTTATTACTTCTTTTTCTTCGAACGCGAGTTTATTATTTTCACCGCTGACGAGTTAAAAATAATTTTTTTAAATGTCTAATTTACAATTTTTTCTGTTTTTTTTTTCTTTTTTTTTTTTTTTTTAATTTTCTTTTTGCAACGAATCTTTTTCATGAAGAAAAAAAAATTATACTAAATTACAAACAAAACGTGACAAACAAAACGAAAGTTAAAAACTCCAAAATTACTCGATAATTTTTTTCTCTAATTATCTCGCTCTCCAAGTACAAATTACACGACACGAATATTAATGATACGAGAAAGCAAATTTTAGATAAAAAGATTAAAGAAATCTGGCACCTATTCAGTGAAAAGATACATATTATTTTCAGTTTGTCTACTTGTCACATAATATACGTTTATATTATGCTATTGATATTACATATTATAATACACTCATAATTGCAATTTTTATCATTTTGATGATAATGATATTCAACGCGAATAATGTTTACATTATTTTGCAAACTAAAAGTCCGCAATCGTAATGCAACGAAGTTTATAGTAATGCGAAGTGATGAAACAGTAAATGAAATACTTGTCGGATTGACAAGAAATTTTTATATGTACCTCACGACGAAATCAACTTCTCAAAAAAAAAAAGTATTATTTTTCTTCGCGATATGGGACTTTAATAATTCGAGCTACGAAACGTGAAAGTAGGTGAACTAGGAATTATTAATATACGGAAGCACTTTTGTGCGCTGAAGCAAATTATCGATTACATTATGAAATTTTGTGCTTTTAAATAAGTTGTTGGCGATATTTTCTAATCCATGCCCGAGCTTGAGAATAATTCTATTTAACAACAACAAACATTAGAATCAATCGCATTCCGTTGTATTTACAGCTCTAATGTCACTATTTATTATCATATCAATATTATCACATTGACTTGTGCATTATAATGAAATAGAAAAAACTTATAAACATAATGTGTGTGTGTGTGTGTTTTTTTTTTTTGAAAATTAATGGCAAATTACATTTGTGTATGATATGTTTGTGGTGGTGTGTCGTAAGGAGTTGATTGCGATAAAAATAAAAAGTAATAATGCTCGTCTAAATGTATTCGAATTCATTCGGAGAAATTGTACAAAAGCTTTGCACTTAAAACTACCTTGTCACGTCAATTTTACTTTTACTTTTTTTTTTTACTTAAACATAAATTGCTAATTATTATTTTTGATTTTAAGCAGTATCGTTCTCGTGAAACGATGCACTTGTGTGCTTTAAAGATTGTTAATTTTTAATTTCTATCTAAAGTGCTATGATAACGTTATCGAATATTATGCACAATTTTTTTGTTAACCTCAACAAAATGAGATATTCGGCAATGATGAAGCAAAACGTCTGTATCTCTATCGCCCTCCAACTAATTAAATCAAGATCAATACATTTTCGAAGCCTGCCTTTAAAAGTTGGCCGTCGTCTTACTCATAAATTGCAAATTAAATTCCATCAAGTCGTGCGAAGATGATTTAAGAAGCAAGCAAACGAAGAGAAATATCATCGTACATACGGATACCCGAGTAAGTAAGAATGACTTTTAAGACTAGAAGGCTTAAGAACTAATTAAAGAAACATAAGAATAAGGAACAATACTAGCGGCCTCGGAGCATAAACACCTCGGAGCAGTTTACCATGTAATTTAAATAGAATCTTTCGTGTCTCCAACTATGCGGGAGAGCTCGAAAGTTCGGAGTAAAAGTCTCGCCTCGTCGGCACGGAAGGCGTGAGTGGAAAATCCCTCGGATTCACTTTTCACTCGTCTTTGACGCCGCTGAATATACACTAGGTGCGGCGCCGTGACGGTGCTCGTGTGATGCCCGTGGCGATGGGCCGGTGGAAGGGGTTCGGTCTACACGAGTCCTTCGCTTACGCCTGCGTATGCGCGCGTACAATGGTACGAGAGAGCCGAGGGCGAGGCTGACGTAACCTTACGAGTATTGTATAGCAGGGACGTCGGGTGAAACGCATAAAAGATCGGGGAGGCAGAGCGTTTATTAAATAAAGATCTTTTAGGAAATGGAGGCGGAGACGAGAATTGTTACACGTAAGGGCCATATACCGAAGATACACAGAGTCAGACAATATTTTACGAGCTCTTCTTAATATCTTACGTGCAAGTAAGGTTAAAGTTTTCGCGAGTTCACTCGTGCTTTAGATTCTAAGTAGCTCGGTTCTTCGCTCTCACTCTCTCTCTCTCTCTCTCTCTCTCTCTCTCTTTCAAAATAAATTTATCTGTCAAAAGTCTAGTTTTTGCTTTCTTAAATGGCGAGATTATTTAGCGACGAGGTTTATCTATTCGGGGAGGGCGAGAGTAGCTCCAAGTGAGATAACTAAGGCGACGAGGAGACAGATAATAAACAGAAGGCTACGACACACAACATACATCCACAGTCATCTTCGTCAACGTCCATGTCACGTAAACCGAATAATACATTAATAATACATAATACACCGGCATCAGCGCGCCAGCAGACGTCCGACTACTCCGAGCCGAGATAGCGAGAGAGCGACAGGGAATATCGAGGGCACGCGAAACGTTCTCCTCCGCCTCGTGTATCGATTACACCTCCCCACAAACTTGCACACATGCCCGGCGAAAGCCGGGGCTCGGCTTCGTCGCTCGCTCCTCTCTCACCTTTATCCCGTCGATCCCTTGATCCACCTGGAAACCGCCTTGCGAGCTCCTTGGACGGTGACACAGGCGCAAGGGGCGGATAGCGGAAAGCCGATTGCGGCGGGCCAATGGGACGTGGAGAGCTGTAGGGGGTGAGGGGATAAAGAGGAGAAAGGAGAGTAGGAGGCGGTATTAAGGGCCGTCGTGGTAGTCGCGTAGCGTTAGCATCTTTCGCTTGCACACGACTTGACCCCCGTTATGTTCCGTTAGCTCGAGTTTGGATGCTCGGGCGTGCCATTATGCACTTAGGGTTGTTGGGGTGGTTGGGGGGGGGGAGAGACGAAAGGAAGGTATCGCTGCGACATCGTTGTTTCCAGATATTTTTGAGCCACGTCGATGAGGGCGAGCACACTTGGATTCTCTCTCGCCTCTTCTCCCATCTGCTAAGTTGGCCATATGTAGCCAAGACGTACATTAGTCGTTAGATGATTTGATGCGCTTTTTCTCGCGATTAATGAAGCTCTAAAGGTATAACGACCGTCCACTCTTAACTCGTAGTGTAAAAAATTTTGCTAAGTACATCATCGCGTGTATCCCATACTTATATCGTACGGATCGAAAAAAAAATCGAAAAAAATTCCGAATAACTAATTATAATTTCGTATGATTAACGATTTGTAGGTAAATTAGTCCGTTATCAATTTAATCGACTATAGGAGCGATGCACTTATTTGTATATTATTCATGGTTTTTGTACACTGCGGAGATATCGAGTTAAATTTATGTTTGAGTTAATTGGCTGTACTCTGTCACTCTCGCTCTCTCATCACATTAAAAACCTCGCGTGATTTACCAAAGCTGATTGGAGGTTGGGATGATTGGGGGTTGGGAGGTGGGAGTGTGAATGTTTAGCATTGCTCGACAAGGCCAGGATACGGTAAGAATTTATCAAGCTTCGATATAATTCATAGGATCTAGGATATACTCTCCAATTTTTGTTTGAAACTAGAATTTGGCAGCACGAGATTCACGACTCTTGAGATCTCACGGCGTTATACACCGTCTCGAACATTCAGATCTTGTCAAAGTGTTAAAAGGGGCTAGGGTGAGAGGGGAAGAAAAAAGTAAGCGCATATGCTCGGCTTCGTGGGTTCTTTGTTCCTGGAGTTTCGAGAAGTTTCGCAACGCTGAGCTGAAAGTGATTAATAAAGCAGAAAGTTTACCAGCGTTTCGTAAAGCGAGAGAGGACGATGTTGTTGGACTAAGCTTTAAGAGCAATGTGCATTTATTAATTAATCGTCTGGAAAGGAGCCCGAGTATCGACGTGAAAATGTTTGAGTAACTTCTCTCGCTATATTTTCCCAAGCCTCGTAAGATCGATGCGCCATGCGATTTCGATAGCGAAGGAATAAGAAGTGGCGGCGTGAATTTACAGACTAAACTATAAGTCAAATTTAAATATCAGGCAGGATGAAAAGTAGGAAAACAAATGCTCGAATACAGATTGCAATACAACGAGGACTTATTTCAAATAAGTTTGGCCAAACAAATTCATATATCGTTTAATGCTTGTGAAAGTAGTTTTCTTATATAAAAAGAAAAAGAGGTAAAAAGGAAGAAGAAGAAGAAGAAGAAGAAGAAGAAGAAGAAGATGATGATGATGATGAAGAAGATGAAGAAGAACGCGCAAAAGAACATACTTACATATGTGTAATGGAGAATTAATACTATATTAATGCGTACCTGAAACAGAAAAGAATAGAAAATATTAGAAAATTAATTACACGGCTGGCAAACGTTCCAGCCCTATATTTTCGTTTTTCATTAATAACAAAAATTACAGTCAAAAATAACAATAAACTTCGATGTTACCGCTCTCGCATTGTCTTTGAATGTGTCGCAGCCGAACAAAGCGCACATTACCACGAAAGAATAGAGAGCTTAGTAGGAGAGTTTTCACATAAATGGGAAACGCTTCAACTTAAAGACGATAATGTTAGGGTATGGCAATCTCCTTGAGTAGAGAAGGGACGTGAGGGCATTAACCCTCTTGTCTCAAACCAAATTTTATAGGCAAATGATTATACATTTAATAAAGCAATGGCATTTACGAAGACGATTCTTTCAAATTTTAATTGGCATTACACACATCAACACTATACATCCAACACATTACTCTTATTAGCCACTATTCATTTACCAATCATAATTTTCATGTCGAAGAGGCGCATTAATAATAATAATAATAATAATAATAATAATAATAATAATAATAATAATAATAATAATAATGATGATGATGATGATGATAATAATAATAATAATGATAATGATAATAATGATAATAATAATAATATTAATAATAATAATAATAATGATAATAAACTCGCAAGTGTCTATACGAATAGGGGTTGATGCTATCTCTTGTCCGATGCATTCGCGCTATACATGCGACCTGTCCCTCGTAAGCTCACTCACTCACTCACATTCCATAATGTGCAAATGCTTTTCGCGTGTTGGCTGCTTACACTTGACATAACGACTGGCTCTTGCCCCTGCCACCACAGCGAAAAGGATGGTGTAGGGGGGAGTGGGGAGCTTGGGCACGAGTCGAGGAACGTAAGGAAAGCATTTTCTATAATAATGATCGAGCCATCGAGCAATGAGAAAGCCATTCACTGGCTCACGAAGGCACCAGCGGCAAAATAAATAATCCCAGTGCACCAAGCAGATTAAACTCAGGTCCAATCTGCAAGAATACACAATGGCCGTGCATAAAACGGCCGAGGCGCTTCGTTCTGTGGAGAGACCGCCGGCAAACATTGAAAGACTGGCTTCGTCGGTTCGACATCGACGGCGTATAGCAAAGTGGAGAGTGGCGCGGTTAAGTGCCGATGAATAAACAATGCTAAAGTTTCGGTCGCGGTTAGTGGTAGAGGGAGGGGGCTATGGGTGGGAGGGGGGTTAGAGCAATGGGGTGAGGATAAGGGTGTCGGCGCTGGAGGCAGCACAATAAGGACGACGACGACGACGACGACGACGACGACGACGACAACGACGACGATAACGACGACAACAACGACGACAACGACGACAACGACGACGACGACAACGACGACGACGACGACGACGATAGCGGCGGCTGCGGTGGTAACAGCTGCAGGGATCTCGGACTGCAAGAGCACGAGAAACTCACTTAGACTGTGCACTCCTTTCGGCTGTCGCGGACAGAAGGGAAAAGAAAGAGAGAGAATGGTGCGCCCATCAAGCCGAAATCAAAAGGTTTTTACGAGTGTGGCGGACCTTCTTCTCAAATATGCACGACCACGGAACCTTGGCTGCTGGGTCGCTAGGTGTCGCCCACAGCTGCTTGTTAACAAGACGGGCCAACGATTTTAAAGTAGCTGCGAGTATAACGGGGCTGCGGTGACCGACTTGTCACTCCGGTACTCCAGAGTGCCCGTAAGCAAGTCGACAGAGTTCGCGTTATGATGAATTATTTATGGTGATTGAAAAGCCGTCGCCGCCATCATCTGCGCGACATTGTCGACACTTTCTTTATTTCTGCCCATTGTGGATACAGAGTGTGCGCGATAATCGCTCGATAACCGTGGAGGCTGATTAAGATCCTCGAACCGTTTGATTATTATAGTCGCCAAAATCTTGGGAGTACGCGGCGACGTTTCATCGGACAATAGAGATGCAACGTGATGAGAAAATTGTTGAAGACAAAGCGATCGGAGCCTCGAAGCCGATGAAGAGCTGCCCTTTTCCGGATAAACGAGGCTTATTTCGTCCGGGTGACAACGAACTTTTCGACCCGATGTTTCAGGCACAAAAATTTGCCAAAAATAAAGATAAAAGCAATAATAAAGAAAACAAAGGGGGTTAGCAAAAATGTTTGGTGGGTTGGGGGAGGGGAGGGGGTGGGGGAGGGGGCAGTGGAATTTTAACTGGACAATGTGTTTAATTATAATTAGCGATCGTGTACTTATCCGTTAATGGAAGTTTTAGCCTTGAATTCGGGTAGGAAAGCTGGAAGGCGGATAAATAAAAAAACTTGGCTCGTTTAACTGCTATTGATAAGAGAATTAAGAGTTCCACGGGTCCCCGAGCCAATGCAAATACGAATTGACGATTGCCGCACGCGCGCGACAGACAGACCCCGACCCCCCCGTCAGCCGAGCATCATTGTTGGCCTTTGCGGGAACAAAAACGGAATTCCTCGGTCACTCGTGCGTGTATCTTCACCCCCTAATGCAACGCACAGAATTCCCGGGGCGTCCGGTAATGACGGAACCCATAGAGAAGCGCAATGGCTTAACGGACCAATTTGACAACAATGGCGGCTCGGCGAAAATCGAAGGACATTCACCACCACGATTGTATCGCATCTACAACCTTTGACGTCTTTTCCCAGTTCTTTTTTTTCTCTCTTCCTCTCTTCGCCCGTAATGACATTATCCATCACCATCACCATTACTACCACCACCACCACCACCACCACCGCCCCCCTCTACCCACGCCACGGGAGTATATAAAGCTCGACGAGCTAAGATTGACGTTACGCAATGCGCTATTATCGAGGATGAGATGTATCGGAGACGAGCGACTTTCCTAGTCTCCAGCACATGTCCATTCGTGTCTCCTTTTACCGTCTTATATTCTCGGCTGGATTTCCAGGAACAGCGCCTCCACCGTATCTTAACGGCGTGCATTTTGTTGTTACGCGGATTGGACGTCGGCATTGGTAGCTGGAAGAAGCCTCGCAGCAATGGCTTTGACTTATTTACGGAAAACTGATTTTGCCCAGCAGCAACCTTTATCGCCTGTTTCATTGTTATTTTATAGCCAATCGACTACGCTACCTTCCTAACTGTGTAAACATTTGATAATTATATGGGTATTGATGGCTTTAAATTGCTTGCTTATACGAATAAAATGGCCGTTAATTAATATGAATCGCCTTTCCGACTATATAATGTGGCCTTACATTTTTTTTTTTTTTTTAAGTTTTTTTCCACTTAAAATGTTATAAAAATAACCTATAAAACGAAGCGATTTTGACGAACGTAGGAAGACAATAGTTTTATTTTTCATGACAATATTATTATACATTCCGATTTATTTAGTATTTAGGTTTTACTCGACTGAATAAGAGAGCGAGCTCAAATTACTTAATAAAACTCAAGTTAAAATATAATAAAGATGCCGCGAACTCCGGCAATGCAAGCAATTAAATAATAAATATGTAACATACTGTTATTTAGTATGGCTGCATATTTATAAAACTATAAACTTATTTTACGAATAGTAGGAAACTTTCAAAAGTACATTGTTAGTGCTTTGATTTTTCTCCTTACTTGTCTTATTCTTTTTCATTCGTTTTTTTTTTTTTTTTTTTTTTTTAACATTATGCAACAACGATCGAAATTATAATTATCATCGTGCCAATTCGCATATCACGATAAAGCCAGTGGATGAGCTGATGATAAACGTTTCGATAGTCCGTACAAAGTGAAAAGTTTCAAATTTTTTTGGACTAAAACATTTCAAACGGCCGTAATCTCAGCGTGACTCGATTGCTAATAAACTAAAATTAAATTTCAAAATTTCAAACATTCCCAAGAAAATATAATGGTCGTATCAATCGTATTAATCAACGATTTTACAACCTAATATATTACCATATCTCGACTTTTCACTGCTCGTAAATATTAATTTCTAAAACTAAACATTAGAATGAGAAGGGAAGAAAAATTAAAATAAATCTGTATTCTTGCAATCGAGTAGATAAAGCTTCATGATGTTACTAAATGGAAAAATCAATAATGACATTTTGATTTTTATTAAAATCCATTAACATTGCCATGATGTATTGCTAAATTGCCAACTTTTATGAACAAAGCCAATATTAACGAAATGAGAACGACTTGTGGATCGTATTATTCGCCTCAAATATCAGTGAAGGCGAGTGTGATTATTGAAATGAAATTTTCTTTTTATATTTGTTAAAGCGACGGCATAAGTAGTACATATGAATAAGCTCACTTATCACTCCTAATCCATAAGAGTATTTTGCAATATTTTTGTCAATTCTAATGTTGCAGAATTGTATTAAAAGAAGAAAAAAAACAAAAGTAAATAAAGACGAAAAAAAAAAAATGCTAATGCTGAATATGTTGATGATAGCGCGTGATGAATGAAAAATTATTTATCGGTTAAATTGGTTATTTCCTCGTTTATATCATTAAACGAAATATCGAATGAGTGCAGCAATTCTACACGCCATGACAATCTTTATTCAAACTTTCTACAATTTCAATATAATATCCCCTAATAAACCACAGCATTCCCAGTTAATTTCCTCTCTCTCTCTCTCTCTCTCTCTCTCTCTCTCTCTCTCTCTCTCTCACTAACTCACTCACCACTACCCCACCCCCTCCACACCCCTTTTATTATAACGGAAAAACGAAAGATTTCATCCAGATGATATTATACGTCTCTTACGACAGAGTTTATTGTAATAAAATGTCCGCCTCAACTGGATCAACTCGAATAAAGCCAACACATACACACACACACACACATATCTTATACCCATCAATATTTTATCATATGATAATATCACTAATAGAAATGCAATGAATATTTCAGAAATGACTAATGACCATCATATCCGTAAAAATACCTCATTCTTTATACTAATTCCGTAGCGATAAATTTAGCTCGTAGGTGCAAGTGCGGCGGTGCAAGACCTATTCATTCCCTCTCATCGACCAATACACTCAAGCAGTCCAGATACATGAAATAATACCAAGGCAATCAATATTAACAATAATCCACCATTACTTATAATTGCCAATAATAGCTTACGGCCTAATAAAAGCCCCGTCTTTTCGGTCGAAAATCAATACTTTGAGCCGACGCGCACTCGCGACGCACCGATACATACACGCGCACGTATCCTTCGATATGCAACCTCGAAATGCATATTATCCGGCTCCGCGAGTGTCATTATTACAAATGCGATTGAAGTGGGTGCGACCGAGGGCTATTAATCTCACAAACTAAGTAAAATAATAGCTGTAGGAGCTAATGAGCGAGTCCGTTTCCCTTCGCTTTTCTGCATATGCATGAGACGCGCGATTGAGCTGCGATTCATCGCAGTTGCGTCTTCATTAGGCGTTTGCCACGTAAGGGAGGGATTCGGGCCTAAGAGACACGAGCCAAAGGACATTTAAATGGCCGATGGCCGTCCCGAGGCGGCATCGATTACCACGCGTCACGTGGCCTCGGCTATAAGGCATTTCTCACGCAGCGACAAGCAATTAGCGGCAATCGCTCGCCCGAGCGGAAAATATCGCGGTAGCCGTGGGGAATCGGAGATTTAGAGCGACGCTAGAGCGAGCAAGGCGAGTCCGCGAAACTTGCACAACTCGCCCCTCGCTATTTCCGCTCTAAGGCCACTTTTTTGCCACGATCTACCGCGCCTCTCTCCCTTCCTGCCTTTCGCCTCCTGCTCGTGACTTTGTCTTTGCCTACCCGAGACTTCATTGTCGCGCCGCCTCGCACGCACTTCCAAGGAGATCAAGAAAATGACGAATCGATATACGGACTCACACCCCCCCCCCTAACACGACCACTACGTCTCATAAGCATCGGATGTTGGACGAAATTTTATGTGACGAGCAATCGTTTGATAAATGGGCGATGCGCTCCCATTTATCGCTTACAAGTCAACGCTCGTGTCACAGAGGAAATCTTGCTTATTCGTTGCCCGTTTCTTGCTTTATTTACATTAAATATTGCCTACATCGCGGAATGCGTATTCCCGTGTATAAAATCAAAAGCTTTAAGCTAAGCTTTAAAAGCGCTCTAATGCTTCTCGGCCACCTCAACCAACTCGTCAGCTTCATAATAAATTCAACGTTGTTCGCGATTAAAACAAGTCCGACGCTTATAATTTTTCGTACGGAATTATTATAAACGGCTTTCCATCGAGATTACGCATTATATAAAATTTCCCATTGGAAAATATACGAAAATTGTAAATTATTGTGCCAGAGTTTGCAACATTGTTAGGCCCACATGTGAAAGAATAATTCTTACAATGTTAGGCGTAATTGACGAAGATACGCGAATCATGACTATTTTACAGTTTCGTGCTGTCAATTTAAGAAATATTAAATCGTTTTAACGATAAATAAATAATATATATATATATATATATATATATATATATATATATATTTAGTTAACGAGCCAATAAGCTTTGTATTTAACGTTTTCTCAAAAATCCGCGCAACAATATGTCCCGATAATTTCTTGATTCGATCCGTCCGACAATCATACACAATTCACACTCGTTTTACCAAAATATACGTGTCTTGAACATTTTAATTAAAATTATAATCTATTGTATGTTGGATGGGCATGAAAATTTGGCCTTGCAAGACACTAATTCAAAAGGCAAATTCAATTTATCGAATAGTTTAAAGAGAACATTATTGTTAAAGAGATGGATTATAAGAATAGATGCATTTAAACAACATTTTTAATTACGTTGCAATGATGCAAGTATTACGGCACTAACGATGCAATTTTTCTCGCCAATCATTAAAAAGCTATAAACTACATAAACGCGACTGACCCACTTTAAATCGCAAAACATGATACACTCTTATAAATATTTTTCGGTCGGATATCGTGGTGCGATGATACAAAAAGAGTAACAGCTCGCTAATCATGGGACTAATAATTCATTACGTCCCTCTCGCAGGACAAATAGAATGAGAATATTTTAGGAAAAGTCGGAGAAATGAGCATGAGAAGAGATCGGTATAAAGAGGCTCGCGATAACAAAAATTGACTTCACTATACGAATGCATCGCTCACAGGAAATACACGAGCGCGTATGCGCTTGACACGGATAAAAGCACATATAGATGAATTACGTGAAAGATTTGAAGTGAGAGGTGGTTGGGTGGGGCATGGGTGATGGCGGCGGTGAGGGGGTGTGGTGGTGGGGTGGTGGGTGGGGGAAGGGAGCGATAAAGGGGATGGAGAAGGAGGAGGAAGAGTTATATAGAGGGAGAGAGGTAGCGAGAAAGAGTTGGAAGTGTAATCATTGACCTCGCGGCACATTTTATCCGCGAGGTCGACGGCCTCGAACTGTCGAGGTTGCGCTCTCGCATCGTGTCGTGTCGTGTCGTGTCGTGTCGTGTCGTGTCGTGTCGTGGTGTGTCGTGTCGTGCGAGAGACAAGAGTGAGTTAGTGAGTGAGTGGTGGGGCCCGCGGAAGAGAGAGGAGAGAGATAGAGAGAGAGATAGAGATAGAGAGAGAGAGAGAGAGAGAGAGAGAGAGAGAGAGAGAGCGAATGACCGAGCGAGAGACAAAGAGATATTTCGCTTGCTTTCATTTATACGGAGATGGCAGGATGGACGCAGGCTTGGTCCTTATTTGTTAGTACAGTTACGGCAACCAACACCTAATCTACTCTTGAATAGATAATAGCATTAATTCCGATAATTAATGGATTTTTTTAGACAAAGTAATCCAGATATCTAAGCTAAAAATTACCATATACACGAATTTTGTAGCAGGTATTTATTGCTAAATCGTACGGTTTAATTCGTCGTGCCATAGGCTGTAAATGTTATTCCCAAAGGTAGAACAACAACCATATTATGATACTTAATAAATTATATAATGAATAACCATATTTTTTTTTTTATTATTATTATGAATTTAGTGATCATATCAATATTAATTTATTAACGGCCGTAACAGTTAATCATACTCTTGTTCCCTTCTTCTTCTTCTTTTTTTTTTTATTTTTTTTTTTTTTTTTTTATTTTTTTATTATATAAGCTTGCGTTGAAAGTAGCAAAAGCTTTTTTTTTCAATATTGGCGATAGTTTATATTGGTCTATGGCTCCCGAACACGAATTTCGATTCCGCGTTGCAAAAATCGTAGCCAGAAGAATATTTGCGGCCAATTTCTTTTATAATGTTTGTCGTAAAATTCTCTTATCGGTTGTAATTGAAGATTAGGTAGAATAATTATCGAAATGTAAATTAAAAGCGGATATCTAGCTGGTTCGCAAATTAAGATTTAACACGCCAAGCGAACGGAGGGAAGGAGCAATAAATGTAAATAGCAAAAGCTTGGCGAGGCAAGAATTTTCGATCGAACTTCGAAGCTTTAAAGCGCCAAGTCGCTTAATGCACCTTCTTTCGTTATAACGATACGTTAAACGAAAGGAGAAAAGGGATTAATTCGTTAAAGCAGTGGGAATAAGCCAATATCCACGCGTGTGAGTCAAGCATGCCCTGGTGATTTCGGCACCCTGGGCAGATCCTACGTGTCTCACGTAATTGGGCCGAATAAACAAAAGGAAGAGGCGCTTAGTTAACGAATCCACAAGGAATACGAAGGAGCGTAAAGAGCGTTCGTCCCTTACTCTCTGTGCCACCTTATTTGTACGTCCTGTTTTTCATGATTGTTCATTTCCTGGTCATCAGCCTTTTCGCCTCTTGGGAGGAAATGAGATAAAGTTTATTCTGTTGGGCGCTGAAACGTTTCTTCGCGTCGCCTCGAAGGAACGATAGAGATAGAGAGAGAGAGAGAGAGAGAGAGAGAGAGAGAGAGAGAGAGAGAGAGAAGAGAGAGCAATATAAAAAATAAAAATAAAAAAAAAAAGGAACGAAGAAAACAGCTGCCGGTGTGAGTGCGCCAATGTCCCTCGCTAATCGTTTAATAATGTCTTCTTTATTCTGGTGCGCGCGACTTAACGAAGCACTCGACACACTTACAAGCGAACAGAGAAAGCGCCTTGTTAACCGCTCAGGAATCCACGCGGACATCAGCTGTTGGTTAGGCCGAGTGCTTTCGTATGAAATACCAGTGATATCCGTCAGGCGCCATTAAAAGCGCCTCTGCCTCGAGGTGCGTCGATCGCCCATCGATGTACTCGGCAAGTACCCGGCCCAATCATTTAGTGCCAATGTCAATAGAGGCGCTGGCGCCTTTCACGAAATAACCAAGCCAAGCACATGGAATCACACGGGATTCCGGCGGCCAATGTCGGACGCTCCTGTGAAAAAGCCTGGCCGCTTCCTTTGGATAACGCTCAAAGGTTATTGCTAACTAAAAGCGCTGCTCCATTGTCTTGGCAAGAAGAGTAATCGTCGGTCATAATTGAATTCCTGGGAGAAAAATCCGATAATCGCAGTGAAATATTTAAATATGTTCCCGTCCCGCAATCCCCAACTCATTATTAAATTCCCTATTATTTTTATTATTTTCCATATTGCCCTGTATTTTGCAATAATATCCATGGCAAGATAAATTTGAGCGAGGAAGCTCAAGAAACAAAATATACGAATGACACATACAGAGAGAGAGAGAGAGAGAGAGAGAGAGAGAGAGAGAGAGAGAGAGAGAGAGACAGACAGACAGAGAGTATTGCAATTGTATTCGCATGAAAATCTTATCCAACTACGTGCATTTGAATTGCAAATGCGATGCTTGTCTTATCAGTATTTCGCAAATATTTCTTCATGCGCTACGATATGACTTATCGACATATAAAAATGCAGTTCCAACTCATACATATAATAACGTTATTACACCAAATACTTTTATATCTTTTCTATATTACATTTATTTCGTATGCACAGCTTTAATATTTATCAATTATAGATAACCTAGTTAATGAATAAGCTACGGCTATTACGCTGCGTATAACCGAATAACGTAAATTATTTTCCAAATTATTCGTAATGTCACCGAATAACTCTACTCACAAAGAACACCAGCTTTTTTTTTTTATTTTTTTTTTTTATTTATTCTAAGATTAAAAAAGGAAAACTCCTCCCCTTTGTCGCATAATGTCGATTGTTTTCCGTTATGCTTATGTCTATTTTTATCATATTTCAAAAAGCTTTCAAGCTTATTATTCACAATCCAACGATTGCAAGAAAATTCAATGTATATTCGCTTCTAAGAAAAACAAGCTTAATTTGCAATATTATAATAATGTCTATTGTGGTTCCGTTACAAATGACTTACACCGACGCTTCAAAAGTTTCCCATTTAAATAAACGAAATCACCGTTCAACAAACAAACAAATAAAAAAACCAAAAACAGAAACGCAAAAACAAAAAAAAAACGAAAAGAAAAAAATTTGTTTCGAGCGAATTTTCTCGTAATTCATGATTATCGTCAATTCGAAACAACAATCCTTGGATTAGCAATGAAAAAGAAAAGAAGTAAATAACTACTATCGTGATTATTCCTGTTATTATATAATTAATTATATGAATGTCGGAATAAAGAATTTCAATAAATGAATTAGCGTTTTCATCGATATGGCCTCGAAAGACCGAACGTTGTTAAATTTACATATAAATAAGCAGTTATCGTTATTGCCGCTCCTTCGATACAATAAAGTTTTAAAATGCCATTAAAACGTATAATAACTATTTATCTTGGCTAAAAATATTCATTTATTGCTCCATGATTGTCGGGAGAATTTGTCATTTCGTTTAACGCGTAGTGGACACATTATTAACGACACCTTTCAATTGTCTTTCAGTGACTTTTGTCCACGAGCCAAGCCAATATTTTCCCTCGTATTACACTAGTGACGTCTTGGACGCTCGATTCCTCGGCTTTAACATACTCGCGAAATAAGCCTACTCGTAAAATTGCACGCATACAATGTCAGGTTACGGATGCCTCGGCCCTCCCTCCAATATCGGATATGACAGCATGAATACGCGTCTAATAGAATAGCAAGTGGCGTGACAAGAGGAAGAGAAGGTGAAGGGGGAGCGAGAGGTGGCGAGAGGTGGCGAGAGGTGGCGAGAGGTGGGGAGAGGTGGCGAGAAACGTATGGGGGATGGATGGAGAAGCACGACGAGCCATACTGTTTGTGAATTCACTTTGGTCGGAGCACTCAGATGTTCGTGTGTTGGTGCATGCGGGTTGGAGCGAAGGTAGCGATGCAGGTTATTACGCTAAAGACAAAGATCCACGGACAAAGTTGAGTAAGGTCGGGTAATTTGGCGATGACCGCATGACTTCGAAGTTGTCTCGGTAACGAGAAAGCGAGAGAATCAAACCAAGTGCGTGAAAGTACCCAGTGGATGATATCGGTAAAGCGAGACTACGTCGTTCATGCAGACTACGTGTGTATGAAAAAGCATATTGGAATATCTTTGTGGCTGACGTTGATGAACAATTCTATTAGCGATGCTCTTCTGCATTCTTTTTTTATATAATCAAGAGCCTACTATAGAATTAAATTGAAAATTCAAAATATAATAGCTAATATACGTCATGCTAATGGACTTTTGCTATAATAACGATTAATTCTTCAACCCGATCGAACCTATTACTAAACAAAAAACACTTGTATACTTTTTTTATATGACAGTTTTAAGAATCTCATCGTTTCAACATTGTTAATTATGAAAAATGAAAGTCAAGAGTGTGAAAGTACATAAATACAAGTACATAAATAAATATTTTAAGAGAATTGAGTAGCAAAGTTTCTCACATTTGTTCAACAATCATCGAGCAAAATACTCGTCGAGATTTACCAAAGCTTATCGATCGAATTCAATCCGCTAACTTGAAAAAGAAATGAAAAATCATTCTCTCGACAATCGTTGCATCAAATTGTCATTGTTTACTATCTTCGGCATCTCGCACACCGTTACAACACATGTGAACTTTGTCAGTACATCACGTCATTATCGAAATCAATAAGGTATTCGCGCACTCGTTGAGCAATTCACATTATATATTGAAAGCTCGGCTTTTCCTCTCCTTTCCATCCACATGGTTCTTTCTTTTTCGCGCCCCCCTCCCTCCCCTCCACCGCCCAGCGCCCAGCGCCCACCGCCCACCGCCCACCGCCCACCCCCTCCGCCCCACAAAAACCGTCCCGCCCAATCTCAGACAAACTTTATACTTTCGCTCTCATCGTCGGCGACCTTGAATAAGAATCTCGTCTGGTCCAAGGCACGTATTCTATACGCAATTCTATAAGGCTGTCTCGCTCAAGGTCTTGTTTATTTTTCTTGCTGCACTCTTTTTCCCCCTTTTTCAGCATTTATCTTCGCTCCTTTTTACCCTCGCGTTTGTTTACCACCGTCGGACGATACTCGCCTTTCTCGTCATTAGCATTGGCGATTATTTCTGCCTCTCTATCTTATTAGCGCCGTAAATAAGAAAAACGACTCCGCAATTTGAGCGACGTACAATCACGAAACTTTTCACAGCCACAATACACACATACAGAGCGGCCGAGTAGTGACAGTCACAGCGGTCAGACCCGCTGCCTCCTTATTGCACTCCTCCGACTCCGATCATTTAGTAAATTCAAAATCCGCGTTAATGAGTAAGTAGATAAGTGGATATTCAGCGAGAAAATGGCTGCGAGGACATGTACATCGTACGCCAGCTTATGCGCAAAATTATTCAACGCGAAATGACGCAATGAGCGTGAGTACGTGCTTACATTCAATTACCCGATGTACAAGCGAGCTTTCAACAATGGGAATAATAGCGGGGCGAAAGTCTGCGCCGCTTCGTAAGACGAAGACAAAAGGAAGCGAGCAGGGCTCGGGCTCGTGTACTTTTTGAAAGAAATAAATAAGGGGCTGAACGGGGGAAAACATCGGCTTGAAAAATCGAGGCTCCACCTTTACTTTACTTCTTCCTATTTTTCTTTCCTTTCTTTATTTTCTCTCTCTCTCTCTCTCTCTCTCTCTCTTTTATCCTCCATCCTCTTTCTTTCTCTCTTTTTCTTTTCTCTTTCTTTTTATCTTTTCTTATTACACAACAACATGGTATAGCGTCCGTTTCCTCCTTTCGCAGTCACTCTCCACGATCCCTTCGATATCTCTTTCCATCATATATCTCAAATATACCATAGACCGAGACCGAGACCGAGAGAGAGAGAGAGAGAGAGAGAGAGAGAGAGAGAGAGAGAAAGATAGTAGTTGAACGTGCCTTGAGATTTCACCTTTCATTCCTCTCCTCGATGCCTCCTTCTCCTCCCGTCAAACCCTACAATCGTCCCTATCAGGAGTGAACCTTTTTCTACGCAGTAGCAGACACTTAGTTTAACTCTCTGCCAGCCGTGTATACTGCTTCATCCCCCCTTCCCTATCCCCGGCCCTGTTTTCTTCCTTATCCTTAACCGTTGCCTCGTTCCGCGGCTATCAATCGCTATACCGCACCTCCGCTCGCCGACATCTCGCTCGACTTCAAAGACGAGCCAAGAGGGAGAAACGTAAAGCTTACCTTTCTCCTTCTATCCCCCCCCCCT
>NW_011948412.1:7905891-7920554 GCF_000503995.2 Ceratosolen solmsi marchali
TCTCACCCCCCCCCACCCCACCCCACCCCACTCCACATCCCTATCCATCCGTTTTCTCCCTCACTATCACTCGTTCTCTCTCGCTCCCGTTCCGTAAGATTTGTCGACAATTAAAATTAATTGCCACGAACGAGCGAAGCCGCTTCGATCGCATCGGCGATTTTCCTTCGTTTTATTAAGGGATTTGTTGCTCACCTGCCCTTTTTGCGCACACCAGCGCTTAGAGACATTTTTCTCAATACCAACCTCAACAAGGACAAAGCCACTCGGTGACGAGATCCACGACACTGGCTCCTTCTACATCCTGCCGCCGAGCAGAAGGAGAATCAGTTGAGCATATTTATTAAGTGACTCCTTTCTTCTTCATCTTCATCTTCATCTTTTTTTTTCTTTTTTTTTTTTTTTATGATCAATCGATATTTTAATTTTTATAAGAACGCCAGTTATTCCATGTTTATGGTTAGGCGTATAAAATATGTACGGCACACCATGCGTTATTGATGTTTATAAATTGGAGGTTATTGCATTCGAGACGTAATAACAATTTACAAAAAATATATATCTTTTGACATTTCTAATAGAGCCGTATAACAATCCACATATCTAATAATAATAATAATAATAATAATAATAATAATGTGTGCGTGTAAATTATTATTACAAGATCTACATACATAGTATCTTTCGAGTGTTTGATTGAATTAAATGAGTTTTCAGTTTTCTCGTTTGCATTGCAAGTTTACGTTAAAAACAAAATGGTGAAAATATATTTTCTTTATACTTAAACCATCTCGAAGTACACTAATTATGCATACGTTATAGTTGCACGTATACTATTGCAAATTTAAATATTACGGCAGCTTTGATACTATATATATCTCTCATTTCATAGGAATTGTATTACCAAATTCGCACAAATTGTATGCACAATCAATGATTGCACGCACTTTATAAGAATATAAAACAATTAACTATGAATTTAACAGTTAACCTTAGGTGATTGCTCCACCGTGCCGTCTGCCTAACTATCAGTGAAAGAATGAAAACAAAAACAAAAAAAAAACAACGGAGGATCCTGGTTATTTTCTACATTATAAAATTAGCATAATCCGTATAACTACTTCCTTATTTCATTTATAGCCAAAGGCAAAATGCGTACCAAGACATTTTAACTGATTTTAGCGACGCATCGAATTAAGCGTGCAAGCTTATGTTTTTTCTTTTTTCTTTTGTATATTTGGCTTTCATTAAATGGACGATTCTGTTTTTTTTTCTTTTTTTTTTTTCTTTACTTTACGATTGTATCGTAACTGCTCTCTTGTAGTACAGAGAATCACGTTGTCATTGAAGATTGCGAAAACAAAAAAAACAGCGAAGAAAGAAAATAAAACCCTCAACTTGGCATTCGACCGTATGACATTATATCGGGAACTTGTCTTTTCAGTATCGCGCTCGGCGCAAGAAATTGCATGCTTATTGTTAATTTAAGCTTCTCGATAAGCACTTGTTTATCATCAGTCATAAAGATCCATCAAAATCTCCGATGCTTAAGTATGTTTATTAAAGTAGGTAAACATTAATCAGGATGCATCGTTTATTTTTGCCCCTCAAATCGTTTTCTCATTATCATCCGATCGCGCGCACTAAAAAAAAGCTATTCGCTGTGAGCTGCAACAACTCTCTCTCTCTCTCTCTCTCTCTCTCTCTCCCAATCCCCCAATCCCTCCCTCCCTCGACCATCATCCCATCAAAACAAACTACCATCAGCGACGGCTTACGGGTTATCTCGTGCATCCAACATGAAAATTCGAGTTATCGAAATTTTGTTGTAAGGCCGACTCGCATTTTCCGCGTACATCGCAACGCACACTATCGTGAAAGAGGCATAAATAAATCGCGATGAGCTTCCGTGCATCCCATTTATCCTACTCGTCGACCGACAAACGTCGTCGAAAATCAGAAAGTATAATGACTTGGATGGTTGGATGGGAAGGAGTAAGGCATGCAAACCGTCAAAAACGCTTGTACTGGCAGCTCCGCGGGTGCGAATATTGAACGGAGTCACGAGATTTAACGATTAGACGATATTCCTCCACTCTCTAGCACTTACTCTCTGCCTCTTCCCCTTCACCCATTGTGCCATTCTCCCTTCCTATCCTACTAATCCCGCCCTATCGCCAATTGGCAACTCATTCAGTGCATCGATAGCAACACGCTCATGATTATTTATGTCCCTTTAGGCCACAGTATCTATCTTCTTGCCAATACGAGAACTTAGTTAAAAGTAAAAGCAATTTTAGACGCGCCACGTGTACAGACGTATAACGTGCGAGTGAAACAAGTTTGTCGATTAGCATGATGCTATTAAAAACTTTTTTTTTTTTTTTTTTTTTTTTTTTTTTTTTTTTTTTTTTTTTTTTTTTTTTTTATTGAAAGGATCGTTAGATAGGAAATTTACTTCGTGCCCATGAAATATAAATGAATCGTAGCGAACGGTAAATAAAAGTACTGACCGTAATATTTTTACGTCGTAATACGTATTATGATAAATAGGTAATAATAGCCTTTGTATTAACAATTTCAATATTTCAATGGTTATTAATTATTTATCCTGTAGCGTGTAGTTTTTATTATGTTTTTTCGTTGTTTTTTTTTTGCTATTGTTTTTAATTTGGAAACTGCCGCTCGCCACGGACAACATTTTCTCCCTGCAATTTCGTCTAAATGCCGAAAGTATTCACTTTTTCATGCGCATCGTCCCTTCATTTTTCCTAAATCTCATGGCTTGTTTTACATGAGATATGGATTGACGCGGCAGTGCACAGCCAGAGTTATTAAATCGAAACGCGACCCGCGGCAGCGGCAGCGACAGCAACGGCAGAAATCCGAGATGCGAAATCCACCCCAATAATGACCTTCTATTTTCATTTCAGTGGCGATGGGGCACTATCAAAGGTAATATTTATTTTCATCTTTTCGTAACTTATCTTAATCAAACAGTTCCAGCTGCCTTTGTAATGTCGCGCGCGGCAGCACTCTTAACCATTGCCACGAAATTCGCTACAATTGCGAGAGAGCATTTATGAAATATCGCTGACAAAGTGTATGTCAGATGTTCGTTTAATACCCTTTCGCTACACTGATAAGAAATGACGTTGAAAATAAATCGATTACGCCAGTGCTTTTATCTTCATTTACCTATCATGGGGACCCTTTTTCACAATGTTAAGCGACGGTAAAGTAAAAAGTGAATTACAAACTGATTATAAAATCACAAAAAATACTTATACTCGCGTTTACGATGAAAGAGGAGGCGCTCACTAAGAAAGAAAATACTTTCGACCACCGAGTAAATGTTCGATCTGCACTCGCGAACGATCTATAACTCGGATTATACGAGACTACGAGACTAAAACCGCACCAAAGAAGAAAAGAAATTCCGTTAAAGTTACTACGATCTTATTTATATTTCCATCACTGATCGTCCTAATCAGATTAATCTTATTAGACTTTAGAAAACAACGACATATATATATATATATATATATATATATATATATAGCGCAATCTAGTAAATTTAGACGAAAAATATTATGCTTATTACCGTTAATAAATGCATTAATTGACCCAGATAAACCGGAAAAATTGAACAAACTATTTTAGCTTTCATCAAACGGATAATTCATCCATGAATATTCCTATTGAAAAATGCATCTTATGCCTACGGATTGCAAGCTCGACAAGCGATTCGCCAGATAAGCTCGCCAATCTCTATCTCGGCATGCTGCGCAACGGTACATGGAGGCATCATCACGAGGTTGACAACATCGTGTATCTCAGCTCGACCCACCTATCGATGTATGCACTGGTCGTGTGGTGTTGTTAGTCGAGAGGTTTTACCAACGCACCAACACGAGGCTCAATGCTCGAGATAATCACGAGCGACCTTCGTGCGAGGTAGATCGAGTGGAGCTCGTCGACATTCGATGCCGCGCGAATTGTCGAACGCCGCGTCTTCCATGAAAATATCTTTCCACTCGTCCCTACGACGAGCCTACGCTAATTTTCGATGGAGCTGCAATTTTTTCTTTTTCTTCTACTTTCTTTTTTTCTTGTTTTTTTTTTTTTTTCTTTTAACGAGATAAATGTATTGCACGAGCACCGCTGTCGAGCAATCTTCATTCATTGAAAACTTTCTCATGGGGCACACGCTCACAAAGGATGTAAGGAGATTTAATGTCCTTCGCGTCAGCTGCAACTCTTGCATCCTAATTATACGGAAAGTCGGCATTACGTTAGCGGTCCACGGAACTTTCGATCCCAACGTAATGAAAGGAAGAAAAAGTGCCAAGGCGAGACGAAGGGAAAGGCTCGGAAGGAATCCGCGTGAAGTAAAGAGGTCAAGAGAGAATAAAAATCCAACCTACTATGGCGAGCCCTAGAGTTGGTTTTTCTTTTTCTCTTTCTTTCTTTTCTCTCTCTCTCTCTCTCTCTTTTTTTTTTTATTTTTTTTTTATTTTTTAATCGTCGCTAAAGCTGCAACTCGCCCGAGCAAAACGGGGCAAATTCGATTCGTGGACGAAAGTTAAAATCGAGAAAACTACCGGCTAATCGACAGGATTAATTGAAAGAAAACGAGGCCAGAGGTATTGTAAGTAGGTAAAGTACTATGACCTCTCCTCCTATGCTTTATACAAACTTTAATTCCAGGCTGTCGATAAATAATTCAGGTTGCCTTGTTGTACCCCTACTCCCTCCCTCCTAACCCATTCCTCCCAGTACTTCATCACCTCTCTCTTTGCCAGTTCAACTCACGCCATGGCTAAATATTTGTTCTCAGCGTGCCCAATCAGCTTTCACAGCACTCGGATCCGTCTATTCATGTGTGCATGCATTTCACTCGGGTAAATTCGAAGAAACCTCCTGAACGAGAATTACGAGGATCGCAAGGTCGCGGATATATCCATGTTCTCACGACTTTCATTGTCCTTTGCTTCGGACGCTCATATTGTCAAGTTCGCATCTACGTATGAACGTGCGCGCACACAATTTATCACCTAGACGTTAACTTTTCGTCGATTCTACCACCACCACCACCACCACCACCACCTCCTCCTCCTCCTTCTCCTTACTCCAAAGTTACTTGGCGTACTATCGTCCTTTAAATGTCTGACGAATCCACGATACGTTTCTCCACATCCGTTTCTCTTCGCTAAAATTCTAATACAGAATAAGCGATTGGAAATGTTTAATTTGAACGACCATGGATACCGCGAGCGATAAATACAAAATATAATAACAAAAATATGAATTCTAGCATCGAACTGTTTAACAAAATACCTGAATTTTTTCATTGTGCCTAGAATAATTACACCATAGCCTAACGGGATTTATATCAGTAATATAATAATCAACGCTCGGTATTATCTATTCGAAGATTTATCCAAAGTTATAAAATCACATACAGTATTACGACATTTACTTCTCGTTTTATTAATAAAAATATTGCTGTGCATTATTTGCCACGTTCGGCCGTAATATTTTAAAATAATTATATTACATTGAAATGTACTTTTCATGAATATGCTTTAATTAACTAATTATAATTTCTTTTCATTGTACATTTACCTTATTCGAGCTAACGCAATTCCAATAAATAGCGCATTTAAAAATATGGGGTTACATTCTTTTATACGGCAAAGTTTTATCAAGAATATTGATTCTTAATAAACAGAATATAATACAAGAGAAATATGAAATCGTGCAAAAAGAATATAAGAAAATTATAGGACTTTTATTTATTTTTCATTTATTTTTTTCATCTTTTTTGTTTTGTATATTGTATTTGTTTTTGTATTTGTTTCTCTCTCTCTCTCTCTCTCTCTCTCTCTCTCTCTCTCTCTCTCTCATTTAGTTGAAAAAGCCGACGTTATACACTTTGTAAAAGTACTATTAATATTATATGTAAAACGAACATAAATAAGAATAATATCCTATTACATGAAGCTCGTCATGTCTATCGGATCCAATAAAATTGGTACGACTATTTGAATATTTGCAAAAAATACTAGATAAGCAAATGCACGCGTTGAAATAAAATAAAATAATTTGAAAGAAAATGTCCAAGTTATTTTTAATCCAGTCGGTATTTATTTTATCGGCCAGCGAATATTTAACAAGATTAAAAAAGCTGAATTAGCGAGGTAAATTATCTGCTGTAGTTTCACTAGTTTAAGGAAAATAAATTCGATTCATATCATAATGAATGCGCGCGCGTGTGCGTGCGTGCGTGTACTATAAACGAGGTTATTTTGAAAAAGTTCGTCTCGACGTTATTGTAATTCCTATGTAAATGATTCGAAAAAGAGTCGAATAGGCATACAAAGTTAATGACATTTCGTAGTTTGGCCTTTTACCAAATAAATTCAACTAATCAAGAGTTACAAATACGAATTACACTTGAAAAGGAGCGAACGAGTACCAAGAATTTTACTAGCTTTAGCAACTTTGTGCTCTCTTTATATACCCACATGACGACAAAAAATTCAAAGTCTATTTTATCGACCAGCTTGTGAGATATTGTGGACGCCATCCTCAAAGGCCGCTATTGCTTTCTTCACCAAGACAGGAGTACAGAGCCCGAGAATAAGAGAGGGAGCGAGAGAGTGAGAGTGAGAGAGAGAGAGAGAGAGAGAGAGAGAGAGAGAGAGAGGAGAAACAAGGACTCGCAATCGCTACGACCACTCGCTGTTCCTTTAGACCCCCCCCCTACACCTCCCACTCGCCGTCTATCCTGGACTTCAGTCACTATGCGCGACTGCAGCTATGGATTTCTATTTTTAGATAGATAGATAGAGTGAGAGCGAGATGGGGAACATCATTATTTACGTCGAGAATTCCCTTTAACGAGGCCCTTCCCGTCTCGAGTACATAGTGCAGGTGGTCGCGCTCCCCATTGCCAGATCGGGTACACGGAGACAGATGGAAGAGCTTCTGATAAGGGACCTTCATGGCATATAGACGCAATCTCCTACCCTCTCTTTGAGGGAAGTTTTCTTTTATTAATTCTCTTGAGCATATGTTTTCTCCGACTTTTTGTAAGATCGTGTACGCGCTCTCAAATCTTTCTAATGTCGCCATCGCCAAGTTTAACTTGCATGGCCAATCAAGTATAAATATCAGACCTTCTAGTAGTTAGCTTCAATTACATTATTGCGCTAAGGATAATTAGAGACATTTTAACGTTATTTGGACTTGCGTAAATGGAGTGGAAACGTCTAATGTAGTGTGATAGTATAGTATTTGATCTTTGAGATTCGATGTCTATTGGTCGCTTTCATTCGCGCTGGGTTACGCTGTTTTGTAATGCTCTGCCATGTACCGAATGGCATAAATACGCGAATAATACGTGTTATGATATGGAATGTTCTACAAAATTCATATTATACGTAATTCTGCGATATATATGTGTATTCGATGCCGTTTGGATTTTTGATTTCCTCCCCCCCCCCTTGTATTTCTTTGGAAATAATTTTTGCGAAAAAAACAACGCACATATAATTTATCAATATTGATAATAAATTAATCTGAATTAATGCCAATATTAAAAATAATAAACAAACTATATCTCGATTTTACCAACTACCACTCCCAAATTTCTCTTTGGAAATTCATTTACAGACGATTTACAGAGACGCAGTAGGTATTATTTACCTTTTAAAACATACGCGTCTAGCGTTTGAAATAATTATGTACGCGAGTTATACTAATATTACAACCGAAAGCTGCTCCAGTCCGAAGATGTAAGAAGACTTAAATTTCTCCGTATCTGGGCATTTAATTTTTTCCATAATTAACCTCCATAATCACCGAAATCCATTTCACAAACGTCCCGCAATTTCGGGAGAGCACCAATCCGCTGGAGCGCCAAGTTGCGCGGAACTCGTTCGCCTGGAACATAGAGGTTAGCGCTTAAGCTCGTACCTTGCGTAATCGCGCCGCTAAAGATTCAGAACTAATTGCGCCGCTGAACGTAAGCTCGGCAGCTTTAATGCGCCGAGCTCCAACCTCTTCGATCCCACGCTCGGCGATCGATGCTTCTTTGATGAGTTTGAATAATTAGCGGCGCGCCCGAGCCACGGGCCAATGTTGTAACAATGCTGCGCCTTTGCTGTTCCTTTGTTTCTAATCTCCGAATTAATTTGATATATACGACCGAATGAATATGGAAAATTATCCCATCTATATGAGTGGTCATCTTTTATTTTGTTTTTTTTTTTTGTTTTTTTTTTGTTTTTTTTTTTGTTTTTTAATACAATTTTTATGCAATCGTGATGCTCTGGCGGAAAGTCGATGGATTTTCAAGCCCTTGAAATTGCAGGCTTTATACTCGTTACGAGTAAAATCTCCAATTCTCCGGCGCATTTAGGCGTCATGCGATAAAGAAATCCCCACGTATTTGCTCACTCGAGAGCGTGCAGTCGCAGTCGCATAAAAACGGACGTGAAGCAGCTCGATAGAATGTACAAAGTTGCATTAAAAACTAAGGTATGACGCGAGCGTTGTGGCTGTTGGGCAGTAAATTTCATTTCACTGGTAGGCAGCAGCGATATTTCGTGAGAAAGCTTGCGGATTCCGTCAAAGTAGGCGGTTAAAAACGAAGCCTCGATGCTTTCATAATCACTTTCGCATCACCGAGTCTGTGTCCTTGTTGTTATCGTGGCAGACGAGTGACTCGCAAACGATATTCGATCAAATATACCATTAATAATAAATAATCCTACCTAATCGCTATATTGCCAAGTACTTGAAGCGTTATGATGTTAAATATCATGAGAACGGATTTGTCATGAGAATATCCGCGGACGTCATTTTACCGGCCAACACGAAATCTACGAGATTAACGAGATATTTTTTTCTCGAAAATAATTACAATGCACCTTGGATGCGCGATATCGATAAAACTTGAGCGAACGACAATTTTTGAAGAGTTTGAAGCAAAATTTATGCAAACGAAGAAACGAAGACACACTCGTGCTAATACGAAATTTTTTATAAAACAGAAAATGGACGAGTGCTTTAATATTTTAGTTTTGCATCGTCGCAAAATTTATTCAATTTTATTATCCGTAAAGGAATGGTTTTTTTTTTTTTTTGCCTTTTGAAGGCAATGTCGTAATGTCGCAATGTCGCACTAGCATTATTCGTTGAAGCGTGAATTGAATTTTATTTTGGTACATAGATACACGTACAAGCATTTGACGTATAATCATCGAGAGCTTTCAAAGTTAATCAAAACCGAATTATCTGTGAAAAAAAAGAAAAAGAAAAAAAAAAAGAAACAAAAGGAAAAATTTTAAATTGCGTAGATGATGCTATCTTGAAGTGCTGCCAATACTAGTGAATATAAATCTCAATGATATTTTATGATGTTAAATTGAAATTAATTTTAAAAAGAGAGAGTGAGAGGTGGGGGGGGGGGGGGAATGAAAAGCAAACGCATAAATAAGAACAAAGGATAGACAAAGAAAAATTGAAAAAGCTGTTATTTCAATAAGAAAAAAAAAACAAAAAATTCTGGTTACAGTATTTGAATATTATTTCTCTGTATGAAAATAAAGTTTCCGTTTTCTTTTTCTAGTTTTTTTTTCTATTTTTTTTTTTTTTTCTTAGCTCTATAACACTAGCGGCCAAATGTATTCTGCTTTCAATGCAAATACATAAAATAATACTGAAAAAAGAAATAAATAAAAAATGGTAATCTTTGCAATTTTAAATTATATCTATCCGTCCTTGGGATTTCATGCCGTTTAATCTTCCGAAATGTACTTTTTCTACCAACTTTTCGCTTCTTTCGCGCAAGTTAATATTATTAAAAATAGAAATGGAAATTTCGCATAGACACATTATCAATTGCAAGTATTGTGTATTAAAATTTTTTTTACAAGAACACCGACCAGCCCAAGTAATTTCAATGTTATAGATTTCCTTCCTCCTCGATAATTATCGCTTTTGCAATACTTACACAGCAAAGCTGGAAGTGAATTCATGATCGGTCACACATGGAATCCGTCAATGACGAGCTCCAGGAATCATTACAGACGTTTCGGGTGTTAACTAAGGCCACGCTCGCGCGATATTAATTATTTTTAAGAAATGTAAATTACGCATGCAATAAAAATTATGTGAATACATCTTCGTATATAATTGCGAGGCAAAGTACGTAAGGTAATGATGATAAATAATTATAATAGTATGGTGTTATCATGCTGTTGTATAATAAAGCTGTTGAAAGGGCAACGCAGTTTTAAATAGATAAAACAAAAGAAATACATTGTCATTGTCGCTTTTTTCATTATGTAATTTGGACAGTTTGTCCTTATGCATCCTAGTGCTAGGATTATCGACCGCTGTGTGTTTCATTGAAAGTGGAATTACAGTGAAACAAAAAATACTCTTACTAATAATTCATTCAAAATTCATGTATCATTGCTATTAAAAACTATTTATAATTGGCCGAGATACTATACCAAGACCATTAATTCTGAAATTTTCATTTATTATTTATCAATTTTCGAAGAACATTCAAGCCACTTAACGGTAAAACAGCATTGAATAATCACTTAAAACTCAGCGTCAAACCGTATCACACATAATTCCCTGTACGGGATCCAGTAGCGCTCGGTTGGGCTATTAATTTAAAAAACGTAATCATAATAAAAAATGAAGCCGTTAAAACGTATTTCGTGTAAGCTCGTACAGCGGGCATAATGTTAAAAATAAAATACACAATAAGGAGAACACATGGCCGAAGGCCCATCGACCGAACCCCCCTTCCCCACCCCCAACCCAATCCCAATCCCCCGCCCACTAACGTCACCGATGGATCAACGGCGATCGACTTAATTGCAACTTAACACCCAATTCAAGTTCACTCGCACACTGGAATTGAATTTCGCTGCTTAACGAGTGAAGCGAATTCCCGCAATCGATGTCTATACAACTAAGTCCACCGCCTTTGTCTTCACGAGCAAATATAACCTTCCGGCGCACGTACGACGCGTATATAAAATCTCCGTTTAAAAAAGCACAATGACCAAGGGGAGAGGAAGGGAGATCCGCGTGAGAGTGCGCTTTCGTTAAAAATAAAAATCCGCTCGCAGCTCGGCCGATGTTTATATCGCGGCAGAGCGCGCGCGTGGCACGCTGCCATTTGTGCTAGTTTGCATTGAATTTAATTTTAAATGACTTCCCTCCCTCCCAACCACCCGCAAGCCACCCGCCCCGTCCCCCGCACTCGTGCGCGCTCCACTCCTCTCTCCCTCGCTCGCCAATAGACGCTCGTCAGCTTGGTTTTATGCTCTGCGAATTCGAGGACGCCCGCCCGCGCGAAGCGATAAAAAAATCTGGACGCGGATGGTGGAGATAATTTTTAATGATGTTTGCGGATTGAGCCGATGCCGTGCTTCCTTATCGCTGCTAGCGGTGCGTCACACGGAAAATTCAATTCCTTTTGCGTAGAAATTCGCGCCTCCGACATATTGCGGATTAGCCGACTTTCCTGTCATTAAATTTAAATGCGTCTCGGTCGCGCGAATGAAACTTCGTGCCCTGCCTATGACAGTAGAAGGCGAGCCGAGTTTTTTTATTTCTTTTATTTTTTTCTTTTTTTATTTTTTTTTTTTTTTATTTATTTTTTTATTTTTTTTATTTTTTATTTTTTATTTTTTTTTTTATTCCCCCTTATCGCTCTCAGGCAACTTTTCCTCTCCGTTCGCTTTATATGCCCAATCATTTCCGAATTCTCAGATTCACTGGCTTTCGATATTTGGCCGTTTTATATTTGTTCGAAGCTCGATTATGTATATTCGATCGATTCGCCGATCCCGTTGTTTATTGTGACCGATATTGAGAAACGAGGGAATAAAAAATTGCCACCAGCCCACCCCCTCCTTGTATTACACGCCCAGCTAATGGTACGTACGCCAGGAGGTAAACGGAAAAGAAAGGAAAAAAAATTTAACCTCTTAATACACTTAAAATATGAAATAGAATATCAGTCGGTGTGTCTAGTAAAATAGAATCTGAATTACATAAGAGACGTTGTGCGGTACAACGTCGCGCTATCAGATCCAATTACCATGCACGTAATTACAATGAGCCAAACGATCTTCGTTAATGTCTATCTCGTTTCCATCTTGAATAAGTACTTCCACAACTTTTATCGAGCGAGCCTTTATCTTTTTTTTTTTTTTTTTTTGTTGTTTTCCTGTTTTGTAATTTTTAGAATATTTGAGAACGAGGTATTTATCACATTATTGCAATCACAAGAGAAAAATATGGAGTCGCTTATACGCGCCGCTTTAGAATATCGTAAGAAACAGTTTCTTTTTTCTTTTTTTTTTTTTTCCTAAATATTCCTAAATAAATGAAGGAGTGTACAATTATCAAAAAAGGGCGGCTAATGTCAGTTAGTGAATTAATTTCAGCAGGCGAACGAGAGAAGCGATTGGATTTCGTATCGCCTCGGATTTATAATTGTTTTGCTAGCCAAGATTGAATCTTCACTCCAATACTTTCATCTCCTTTCACGCGCATCGTTTCCAGCATCGGCAAAACATATGAAAGAAGGCCCCGAGCCGCTATTTCGCCCATTTTCTCTATGTCGGCTACGTACGAAATTCTTAAGAAAAATGATGTTAGAGTGCCCGATGCCCAAAACACGTGATTTTTCCCAATATTATCGAAAAATCGTCTTCACCCTTGGCATTTCACCTAACCTAATGAAACTAATGATTTCACTCGCCACGATAACAACAATAATTATAATAACAATAGTATAAATCCATGAGATCGTGAAAAATAAGTTGATTTTTTTGCTCTCGGGCTTAGGATTTTCGATTTCTACGTCTCTAGTTTAATGCGTGGAGGACGGCAATAATAAACCAAGTGATAAATTCAATATTCGGCGAGCGTTGACTCGTGAAATGTCGTCTTGATTAGATTAGCCGATCGCTACGATATACTCTCGACTGAGCTCAGGTATGCCAAATTCGCGATAATACCCACGAGACCCCTGGCATACTTTGCCTCTTCCTTAACAAAACGCGCAGCTGCGGCATTCTATACAGAGTGAGAGAGAGAGAGAGAGAGAGAGAGAGAGAGAGAGAGAGAGAGAGAGAGAGCTGCTCGACAGTTCCCACGCGTGTAAGTGGCCCAGCCGCTCTCCGACAATACCGATTTCCCATTAATCGGCGCATTTTCTCGCTCCCGTAAATAACAACTGGTCCGCAGCTTGGGATAACAATCGAGTTCGCGAACCCAACGACGTTGTTGTTTAACCATACCTGCCCTCGCCATTGCATTAACACCGCATTCCCAATGGCTTCCTACGCGACAACACCAAATACTCAATTAAATCAGCCGGTAACACGCGCGACTTGTAATCTCGGGTTTTGCGCGTGGCTTCCACAAAATTTTTGAATAAAGGATCGTAAGCTTTAAGGACCGTAGGTTGCAATTGTGCAGGCGTTGAGCCTTATTACTGCCGCGTTGCTGCTCCTTGACCTGGAAAGCGTACGCAGTCAAATTTAATATCGGGAGCAGACTCTAAATATCTGGAGGTTAATCTGAGCTGAATTCGTAATTCTGACTTTGATGTAACAGTCCGGGCAATCTCCCATCGGGCCGAACCCCAATTTACCTCCGTATTTCTTAACAGAAATTGCTGGGACGACTGCATTATTAAATAAGGCCAAATTACAAAGGAATTTTAGGAATAAAAAAGCTAACACTTACTCCCGAAGCGCTTACGTAAATCTTATTGTGAGTCGCTGAATAATAATTATGTGACGTTTCTTTGTTTTTTGTTTTTTTTTTTGTTTTTGTTTTTGTTTTTGTTTTTGTTTTTTTCTCTTCGAGATTAGGGCTTTTTCAATAATTTCGAGATAACTCGAGAAGGGAGAAGGAAGAGCTGACCGAGCGAAGAATTCCGTGGTTTTTTTCTCTTCAATCGCGTTATTAAATTATCATTATTTAAGTAATTAGAGAATTTACAAATAATAACATCTTGTCTTTTATCCTTTTTGTCGATTTTTTCTTTCAATAAGTCAAGTTGCGTCACATTTATTAGCCAAATGTCAATCGGAAGCACTGACGACCCATTCCATAAGCAGTTAGTAACTCTAGTGAGAAAGCAAGAATAGCATCTCAAAGATAGTCAAAGAATTGAAACTCGGGAGAGAGAGTGAGTGAGAGAGAGAGAGAGAGAGAGAGAGAATGAGGAGCGTTCTCAACAATTCTTAAATGCCACCTTTGATATAACGGAGCCGTGAACGATCGAAGTAATTTCAACTTTATGTCGTCGAAACTCGAACGAAATTTCGCTGCAATTTAAAATCCCCTTAGATTGCACAAAGGCCCCCATTGACCCGCAGCAACGCTAGCACGATCATCACCACCACTACCATCACACCGATAACAATGATAGAGGAATCCTGCGTCAAGGAATTTAACTAGACAGCTCGATTACTCCTAAGCTCAATGTGTACGTAGTTGCGCGCGCCCTTAAACGACAAGCGCGAAGGAGCATCTCAGGGCAAAATAAGCTCCCCCCCCTCTCTCTCTCTCTCTCCCGATCGGCCACCCCCCCCCCCCCCCCCCCC
>NW_011948412.1:7920619-7931414 GCF_000503995.2 Ceratosolen solmsi marchali
CCCCGAGCGCCCCCCCCCCCCCCCTCTCCCGCTCCATTTCCCTCAGGCTCTCTCGTGAGTGAGGCTTGATGCCTGGCGCGATGATGCCACGTACATATTACAGACGTCGAGCGCACAATAATCGATACGGCGACATCCGGCCTGTTTATCGAGGCGCTGTGTGTTTCGCGATCTTGCGACTGTGTGCGCGACTGTGTGCGCGACTGTGCTCGATCGACGGCCACGGGGGCTCCAGCGATTTTTGTATTATTCATGTAAATGACGAATGCCCCGATGGGAGCTCGCACCGGCTCTCATCCTCGCGGACTGCCGTTATATTGTTTCGGAATATTTTAGTGCTTTAGAAAGTTCGGCGCACCGTGTTCGAAGCGGCCCTCGGCCGCTATTTCACTTAACTTGCGCGAACGGCTCCGAGAATATTTTACGCGTATAAATAATACTCGTGAATGCTCGTGGGCTTGGAATAACCGAGAAAGTGCTTAAATTGTACTGTAATTATGTTTGAGATATTTTTGCGCCACGTGTGCGCGCGCGTGTCTGCTGGTCCCGACCGAAATTTCTTCTTATAAAATAAATACATTTTCGTATTAAATGCTTATCCGGCAAAGCGCGCGAGCTGCTTTGTTATTTACGATGGAGGGGGCATTAATGCAGTCATTAGCTTACTCGTTGAAACTTGCTAGTTGGGCATTGCGAGACTTGGTTCTGCCTGCTAATTGGATAAACATTTTTACCATTATGATGTATCTGATGTATGAAGGTCCTTATTCGTCCCGTCTATCTCGTAATTTTAGCGATTATTGATTTTTCGACATTACTATCGGCTTCCACGATCTCATTGCGAGCAAGAATGCAGTGCAATGCAAAGGCGCAATTACCGAACGACCCCGTACAATCATTGATTATTAGCTAGTGCGTTGCGTTTAAGCGCCGTATTAGAAGCGTGAAAGAAGTCCAGGAGCGAGCGTGGTTAAGTGAACAATTTGTTCCGGATGGCAGGAAGATCCTCGAGAGTGGCTAATACGTGTCCGAGCCTCCGACTATCGACCGACGCTTTAACTTTGCGCTTTTTTTCTCCGATATTCGCTAATGATTTTGCCATGCGGACTCTTTTCAATTTCATTGGGTCCCGTAAATTTGATAAGTAATTGATAGAGTGGGCCAGGCTGAGGAACCGCGGTGTTATAAGAGAGTTTCAAATAAAATTGCATCTGGTGAGGGAGATGGAGACGCGAAGGTTACACGTGAGAGTTACGTGGTCGTGTCGGGAGGGAAAGGACAAGGCAAGTTGGTCGGAAACGAAGTGCGGATGAGGAGGAGGATGAAGTCGGAAGACCAAGTGGATATCATTTTCAGATATGTTGAAAGACAATACGGGAGACGAGGTCTCTCTCTCTCTCTCTCTCTCTCTCTCTCTCTCTCTCTCTCTCTCTCTCTAGATGCTCTCTAGATGCTCTCGATTTAATTATCATTTTTCTTCTCTTCTTCTCTGATTTCGCTTTAGTTTGTCCGCCGACATTCCGTCGGGAGGCTTTTGTTTTCGAAATTCAAAATCCCTCGCAACGCGCTCTTTCGCGTAACGTTACTTACACCGCCATTGCATAAGGTATTACAGCCAGTCTGCGATACTTTGGGTCTCGACACTGACGTTAGGGACGCTAAGGTGATCGATAAGTTGAATAATGCTCGACGCTTGTGCCTTTTGCGTATGCGGTGAAATTAACGCAGCGTCAATTCCTAATGCCGCTGATATTAATTGACTTAATGGCAAATTGATTGACAGGCATAATTCAGGAGATAAGCACAATTAAGTCGTTTTAAACTCCAATTTTATTTGTTAATTGTCCGTTTCGGCGCCACAAATGCCACTAATAGATACGATGAAAAATAAATTTTAATTAACACTTTGGTGATTTACAGATTTAGATTATAAATAATTTCATGAGCCGCGCATAATAGAAGGGACGAACGATACGATTATATTAATTATTAATAATATCGTGGGCCTGGAGAGCCCGTCATTAATAAAATTCATTGCACAAACTAACGTTGGCTTTCAACGTCAACGACAAGCCTTCGCTTTCCCGGCTTCCAATAAAATAAACCTTAATACGTTGAACAATGTCGCACCGGGGGACGTGGATCACGGTTTGTTCGGGGGCAAGGGGCATTACCGGGGGCCTAAATTGAAATCGATAAAGCAACGAGCTATAAAAATCTTTCGTACAACGACGATTGAAGAGAATTTTCTACAGCTTTTCAATTAAATGCCCAAGACTTTAGTAATAACGCCAGCATATCCAGCCGCGTAAGAGACAATCACATTGGCGAATTCGCAATTTGGCACTCGGAATAATCCGACCTTGAGCGAGATTCGATTAAGCAAATACACTTTCTGCGTAAGTGCGTGTACGTACAGGCGTACAAACAAAATCTAAATGCATTCGAAATATAATAATCGCAGGCCGGCAGCACCGTAATCATCAAAACAGCATCTTCGTCATCAGCCTTCCCTCGATAACCAGCCACCAACAATCCCAATTCCATTATGCGCAAAATGTCAAATTACACGTCAATTTTATTTCATAAATAAGGATCGTGATATTGACGATCGCAAATTGCAGAACGAATTGTCATTCGTCGTGGCTCGTTAGTGGCTTTGCCGGCACCCCACCGACCCTGAAAACCACCTGACATTTCCGCGAGGTTCGATAATGCGAGCCGACGGAACGTCGCGGATCATGAATTCGTCGCGAGTAAGAGGAGGACGAGCCAAAGGGTTGGAAAGGACGCGTGAAAAGTGGACTGGTGACGAGCGAAGGTCGGTATAGCGCCAAGATTAAAAAAAATCATAATAATCGACGAATGTCGCTGGTACTGAGCTATTTAATACGGAATCGCGACATTTTTTTTCCCCTATTTTTCATTTATCTGAAGCAGAATGATTTTTACCGATTGGGCCAATGGCTCTCGACCAAGGGCGTAAATATTTCACAAATACGACGACCAAAAGGATTAGGAAAATCGACATTTAAACACTGAGATTTATAATAAAAAAAAAAAAAAAAAAAAAAAACCTGGAAAAATAAATAATAAATGATACGCTCGTCCGGGCTCGGATCTAGCAGCTGCTTATGTGCTTTTTCATTAAAGCTCCCGCTCTCATCATGTTTATTAACTACAAAAATAGACGAAAAAATAAAATCTTTTAATTACGCAGGACTAATGTAAACAAAACCAAAACAAACGAACAAACAAACAAACAAACAAACAAACAAACAAAATAAAAAAAAGAAAAAATGCTTGTTTTCGTAGATTAAAGGCAACTGCATTTTTCGCATTTAACTAAACAATTCCAGCGGATGGGCTGAATCCTCGCCCACTTGAGGCACGGCAACGCTCACCGCCTCCCGTCTACAGATGCACTCGCAGCGTCAAATAATTTCCGCTCGTGTAATAGTTGTTGCCGATTTTATGTACACTAGCTGTTTAAAAAAATTCAAAAAAAAAAAGAAAGAAAGAATGAATAAATGAAAAATATTGGGTTGAGGAGGAGGAGGAGGAGGAGGAGGAGAGGGGAGGAGGAGGGGGGAGGAAGGAAAGGAGAAGAAAAAAACTGCAGAGTCAAATTCACGAGGGAGGCGGAATGGTTATTTAACGGAATAAAAAATACGGTGCTGAATTTCAATGGGAGCGCGCCGACATGACCCGCGAATTTAACGGAAAAAAATTTTTGTACGGCGAGCTCCCGACTCCAAATAGCAAAATAGCCGAGGTGGGGAACAGGAATATTTAGCGCCGCGCATATAACGCAATTTTACTCAAACATTAAAAACAGAGCTGAAGAAGTCACTTTAATTTTGCAAAGTTAATAATCGATAATAGCCAGTGTTTACAGGTGGATATGCTTATTTTACAATGACGATGAAAAAAATATTTCTTTACGAATGTGCAAGACTTTATTTTTAATGGCTCGCCAATACTGTACTGCTGCCTGCACATTGAATCATTAAATTCGATTTCTCCGACTTAATTCTCGTCCATAATCAATGTCTCTCCTCGCCCACGGCCGTATTTACACATATCAACATGCATACGCGGGCCTGCGTAATGTACGTACGAGAGAGAGAGAGAGAGAGAGAGAGAGAGAGAGAGAGAGAGAGACCCTCGGGAAAACTCGAACGTAAAATTCCACGACTTGTAAATAGCCGACGAAGCGTAATGCACTCGACCGCTAGAATAATTACATGTCGATAAAATGGAAATTAATAATATCGCGGTAAAATATAATCTAGCTCGCCCACTTTCCAGATAATTCGCTCGTTCCCTATGGATTCAATTCGCGTCCCGACCAACTCTACACTCTCCCGAGTTATTTGTAAGTTTACAACGGGGTTACAATATAACTGCACGGTAAATGCATTTACTCTCGTATATTATAAAAATTTAACAACTCTGGGAGATAAATTATTCTCACTTACCTCCCATTTACAAATCCTCATATTTATTATTAATAATAAGCCTGAAAGTTTTTGTAAATTTCATCTCGACATTGGCAATATTTTTCCAAAACCTTCCATATCCTGCTAAAGCACGAATAATAATTAATTACGTCCTCCTTATTTGCAATCTTGATAATGTTTTAACCAATGTTGACTGGATAATATTATAATACTACCGGATATTAATATAATTAAAGAGAATTTGCATTGTAATTTCAATTAAATGCCTAGCCCTGCCCATCCATCCATCCATCCATCCATCCATCCATCCATTCATCCATCAGTCGCAGCGATTTGTGTAAATAATACGTATTCTCAATATATTTTTCGAGCTGTAAATTAAACGGAAAATTTATTTAAACGACTAAATTTAAAAATCCAACATATTCGCATATTACCATACGCGCGCATAATAAAGAGAAATGATGATAGACGTATATAATGGAGTAAAATAGAGATTTGATTACCAGAAAATATTGACGTTCAAGTAACGCGAATTGGATATCCATGAGCGCGTATCCAGGAGGGGGTCGTACGCAGCTTTATTATCGAACGTCGAATGAGTCGGTCTTAAAATCGATTATACTCCCAAAAAAATTGCAGACAACTCGAGATGAAGCGAGCGAGCGCGAACCATCGCAATGTAAAATTTCTCACAACCATCGTGGTGTATAGATTGTTACAATGCTGCTTTTAGTTTATCTATTAAAAATGGAAAAATTATTGGAAGAATAAGAAAAAGAAGAAGAAAAAGAAGAAGAAGAAGAAGAAGAAAAAACGGGCGCGCCCATCAGCGTTACCATTGTAATTAATTTAGAACAGTTTTTTTTATTCCCCTTGCGTCATTGGCTTATGAATTTACGAATTACTCTATTACCTGGTAATATTTATTATTTATTTAATATACGATCCTTTTTTTTTTTTTTTTTTTTTTTTTTTTTGGGGGCTATTTGATTTCCGTCAGCTACTATTACCGGATCCCATAAGATCGACGATGATGACAAGTTTATCCTACGAAAAGATAAATACCACCACCTGAATATACGCTCGAATTTATTATCATCATCTATTTACGAAGCGGAGATTCGAAAAGCGCATGCAATATAGAATGGCGCGGATCCCTTAAGAAAAACTTATCTCTCCGCGTCATTAATTTCCTAGACCAGCGACCGATGATCGATAATGATTTCGATATACAAATGGTTCGCCAACATTCTCGTCTAGACTGGCCGTGCGAATTCGAAACGCTCGTAACATGATACACCGAAAAGAATTGGCCGACAACGACTTCGCGACAGTCCCTCCCCACCTCCCACACTCGCCAATCCTTCGCGCACTCCCCCTATGCGCTCAAATCCGGTCAGAAAATATCGGACTACCGGACCGCGATGCCCATCAGCTACTATTCTTTCCTGCATGGATTACCTAACGCTTCCCCTCCCTCATCGTCGAATCTGCCCGTCAATTGGCACGAATCTTCGGCTGCTCACCCACCCACCCGTCCAAACCCCACCGCCTAATCGACTACTATCTCGCGCTATTGCAGAACGTCGGGTCGCTTGGAAGTCGAGCGGTCCGAGCAGCTCTTAGCCCTCACCGCCGCTCACCTCCCTCACATATAACCGAGAAAGAAGAAGAAGAAGAAGCCGAGGTTTACGTATTCGCCGTTTGCCATAACAAGCCTCGTTACCGTTGCTACCGTTGCTACCGTTGCTGCCGTTGCTGCCGTTGCTGCCGTTGCTGCCGTTGCTGCCGTTGCTGCCGTTGCTGCCGTTACTGCTTGTGCCGCTGGTGTTGCCGACGGAATACGGCGACGTAAAGGGGATGGGAGAGTTACACGCGCGCATGCATGCATACGTACACGACATTACGAGCTCCGATGTTTATTTACTTCGCGATTCCGTAGCTCCTCGGTACCACCGCCGGGCTCCGGCTTGTCGATGCGCGATACAATCGTTAAAAATCCACTTCCCGCTCGCCTCTATATCACTGTGTGTGTGTGTGTGTCTCTCTCTCTCTCTCTCTCTCTCTCTCTCTCTCTCTCTCTCTCTCTCCCTCTCTCTCCCTCTATCTATCTATCTATCTCTTCTGTACTCTCCATGGGTACATACGAGATTCAGATCCCTTGTAGCACGTTGAAGAGACGAAGGAAGGCAAACGCAGGAGAATCCTGAGGCACAAGGCGAACACCACGCTCCTCTCTTCTCTTCTCTTCCTCTCTCCATCTCACGCTCTCTCTCTCTCTCTCTCTCTCTCTCTCTCTCTTTCTATCTTCATTTGTGCGCATACGTCTGAAAAGGAGGAAGCTGCGAGCTATGCAAAAGTAACGTGGTAATGGAGAGGTAAATGCCCGACATTCGTCGTCGCCAATGACTTCGAGTACTTGCACATTTTGCCAAATTTGTAAAAAAAAAAAAAAAATTCTTTAGACTTTCAGTAATCCTTCCGCTATCCAGCTCTTTTATGCATTTTATATGCCAGAATTAAAAGTCAGAATTAAAATCAATATAAATGTAACCGCGTATTAAGCAACTGTAGCATTATAAAAACTCTTTGAATGAATAATAAATATCGTGTACAAATACGTAAGAAATATTATAGTTATATTTACAGTTTATTGTTGATGTCCAAGTATTGTAACAATATTATAATGAATTTTTCAATATTTAACAGTTGATGTAACATCTTCTTCCCATTATAATAGCAAATGCTATTAATTGCAAATTACATTTTATTTTATTGGCAGAGCTAAATTATGAAATTCGTGCCTACACTTATCACGGTACTGTTTTTCTTTTTAGCAAAAATGTCATTGGCCATTTTTACTCAACTTTCCGGAGAATCACGTACGTTTTACTTGCATTACTTCGACTTTTCAACGCTTCAACATTCGTGTCTTGATAAATCGATCGGTAACATCTACATGTATTACATACAAAATATCAACATAAGCATCTCGATATTTGTTTAATGATTTTAAAAATTTTCTTACGTTAACTTGTAGCTATTTTATACGATTATATATTTCTAATTCTCATAAAAGTTGTAATTAAATATTTTCTCAATGTGTCTCCAAAGTAGATAAGGTATGATAAATGTTATTCGATCCATATTAGTAAGGCAGTTTATTTAGCATTAAAAAATCTGATTGTAAATCACTGAATATTAATGAGAAAATTGTTGTATGAAATTTTAAAATTTAAATTTATTTAAATATATAGATATTAAAATAAAAATATAAATATCTGTATACGCTCTAATATGTTTTTTATTCGCCAAAGTCAATTCAATACAATATTGTCGCTCTTATTCTCTTTCCTCTATCTTTCGCTCTCTCTCTCTCTCTCTCTCTGTGTGTATTTGTGCGGGTGAGTATGCGTGGATGTTACGCAACCCGAGTAACGTAATTCAAATTGATCGTTCGGTCAAAGAAATATTTTTCAATAACATACCTCAGTATAGCGGACAGCGTGAAAAGAAAAGATTTGGAAATGGCGATAGAGTGATGAAAATTGTCAAGGCTTATAAAACAAAGCCTGAATACGTAGGAAGACAGATGGGAAAATAACGCCGATGATTGGAATGGAAGTAAGGGAGGAGGTCAATTAGGTCAATTTCCTGCTTGAATTGAGATTTTTTTTTTTTTTTTTTTTTTTTTTTTTTTTTTTTTTTTTTTTTTTTTTTTTTATTATAAAATACGTCGAGTTTCTGATTACGAAGTGAAAAAATTAAATAAGAAAATAACAAAAACATTAAATATCTAAACAAATAAAGTAAGCGAAACCTTTCTAATGGCTCTATTTATTTGCTTATGGCATGACATATCTAAAACGCGTGGAATATTAAGAATTTCCTGTAAATATCACGATATTTTACTTAAGCAATGTTTGACGTTTACAGATAAACAAGACACATTTCTTAAACCAAGAAAATCAATTAATAATATTTCTACTCATATGGTGCAATAAAAAAAAAAAAAAAATGTTGAAATTAACAAAAATAAATATAAAACAAATAAATGCGAATGCCAAAAATGTGAAATGAAATTTTATTGTAAAAGTTGAAATAATAAATATACATTTATTGATTAACGGCTGTACATGGCTTCAATAAACTAATGACTATTTTCACTTGACGTTACCGCGGTCATTTTATTATAACTATACATAAAAACTTATATATAATGAATATATAATGATGTTTCGGCTGAAAATCAGAATAGTTGCTAAAGCGGTCCACTGTAGCTGAATAGATTTATTTTTAGAAGGCAAATAGTAGTAGTCTTGCGATATTTCAAGTTTTGGCTGAAGAAAAATTACAGCTTTCGCGACTGCAGCTCGAAAACCTTTAAATTAAGGCTGGAATGCGCGTGCCGATAACTACAAAGCGAATGATAAACTAAAGGAAAGAGATGTTTCAAAATTATATCGTACGGCCATTGAGGTTTAAATGAAATATACCCATCGTATAGTTAATAATTCTACATGACGTGTATTTTAATATTTAATTCCTTAAAAATCGTGTAAATCGAACATTCTTATCGATCTTAAATAGGCCGATTTAAAAAAAAACACGAACATTTTCGAAAATTCTCTCTCGCTACGGCTCGCACTGCTAATAACTCTAATTCAAAGGAAAGTAGATTGATGGCAAATTGCATGAAAATTGTAGAAGAAAGAAAATTGGAATAAGAACGAAAACTCTAATGAAAAACAAACGAATTAAAATGCTCGCCGAGTTACGGAGGACACATTGAGAACCGCTGCCCCCCGAGAGCTCAAGGTGAACGAGCTTCGTGCATCGAGCGCAGCTCACTGTACTATGCTCCTCGCCGAGAGAGTCAGAGAGAACGAGAGAGGAAGAAATAGAGAAGGGTCCACCGTCCCTAATGCCGCCACGCGTCTACAGCATCAGCAGCGGCAGCTTCACTCGCGAAGAAAACTACATTTTGCCTCAGCGCTCGGCTATTATGCTTTTTAAAGTCTTGCTGTCGTCGTTTTTACCATTCTCCACTGAACTAACCATTCGGTTATATCGGACATGAGTGAGTTTATTTTGCATTCGCTTCATAAGGTGGCTGATTTGTGGCTTAATGAGCCGGAAGTTCACTCGCTACACTTTAAAATGTTTAACGCGCATTCAAAAGTTTTGATACTTCTTCTTTCGAATAACGTCGAACCTACCGCATCATTCGTAATATCATAAGCATTTGTTATTTATCTCAATGTTTGCAATAATAAAAGCATCTCCTTATAAGTCTGTATACAAAATATAATGTCCCGAGTTATTAAAATAAAAAGCCCTTGGTTTTCATAAAATTCGAGCCGCTTCACTGACAAATTCTTATGTTTTAAACATAAACACGCTATTAATAATGAATGAAGTTCATTGAAGAGCACGACGAATTGAAGAGAGAGAGAGAGAGAGAGAGAGAGAGAGAGAGAGAGAAAGAGAGAGAGAGCGAGAGAGCGAGAGAGAGAGAGAATTCACAATAGGATGAAAGAATTATTTGGCTATGGAAGGAAAATAAATTGTAGCTTAACATTAACAAGCCAGCTAATTTAAATGGCATAAATGCATAATAACGAAAGCCTTAAATTCGAATTTAATTCCAAGAAAATGATAAGCTGCAATCATGCAAAATGATTAAAATCTGCTTTAATAAATGGCAGGCTTTGTCATACTTTTCGAAATTAATTGACCTTCCCTAGTTCTCAGAATTTATAAAATAGTAATCATTCTTTATTGCTACATTACAAATATATCAACATTTAATCGTCTTAAAGTAGCGAATATTTCGCGCATAATCCTCTTTATCATAACATAGATTCCTCGTTTCTCATCACCGCGCACGAATATTTGCAAGGCTGCTGCTGCTGCTGCTGCTGCTGCTGCTGCTACTGCTCATTGTCACAGTTCCGAATCCACGGCATTCTCTCTCTCTCTCTCTCTCTCTCTCTCTCTCGCAGCGAATTTTTAACGTTAACAACCACATGTCGCTCATTATTCTTTACTCTTTGCTCTGTGCTACGGCTCACGTTGCAACATCGGGACGCTCTGTACGCACGTGCAAGATGCGAAAAGTACCAAGAAGCTCATCTCGAAGCCGGTCATAACGAGCGACGATGACAGAAAATTAATACCAATGGATGGCATCGAGGTAAGCTCGTGTCGAATACGAGTGACGATAAAGAATTACGACGAGCAAATAAGCGACGAATACTCGGACAAAACGCATGAGCGATGATTCTTTCACCGGCCAACTAATCGACCAATTTGCGAAAATAACAACA
>NW_011948412.1:7931424-7934238 GCF_000503995.2 Ceratosolen solmsi marchali
ATCATTAAGCATTAATATCCTTATTATTATTATGGATTATCCGTAGTCTGGCGTGTGTCATCGAGGCAAGGAGAAGCCTCAGCCGCTCGAACAATAAGATAATAATAACAAATTCTTTCGTAACCTCGAGGCATTATCTTAACCGTATTATCTTAACGCTTATTCCACGGAACTTTTGCACTAAATCTTTATTGCTAATCGCGCGAAGGCACACACGGCTCTCGGAACTACGAGGAATCGCGCGATTACGATCCACGGTTACACAGCCATTATGCAACGACTGCTTTAAGAACGCAGCCGTCGTAATATTCTATTTAATTTGATATTCTGCGCAAATACTGAAATATCGAGGCGCCCGCGATCATGATTCATTACTATCGGAGCATTGGCACTGTAATATTTGCACGGTTCGCGACAATTATTTAACCAATCCTCGGCTATTATGGTGCACTTTTTTTCTTCTTCTTCTTCTTCTTCTTCTTCTTCTTTTTTTTTTTTTTTTTTTTTTTTTTTTTTTTTTTTTTTTTTTATAACCACTATTCGGCCACGTTTGTAGTTGGTATCTCATGCGGGGGAGGGGGGAGGGGGATTGGCCATTGGCCGCAGTTCGAGAGGTGCGGGGGCATCGATATGGCGCCGTGTTTGATCGAGGCTAGTGAACCAAACTCGCCTATGCCGCTGGTTGATGATTTTTCAATGTTTGTCGTAGACTATGTGACAGCGGCCTAGTGACGGCAGCTTATTTTTACTTGGCGACTTGTCTACTTCCGGAATGAAATGCAGCGCGAATTTAGAGGCTAACGGTGATAATATGGGCGATCCCCATCTACCAGCGAGACGATGAAAATACCTAATGGCGTGTGCTTCGTGGCTATTAAAGCCAAGTCGGAGTTCCAATGGTGAATTAATATGGATTTTATCGGGCTAATGTGGAATTTTAGCTTTACGGTGAGAATCGGATGTTAGAACGTCGCGCTAAAAGTGTGGTTTGCCACACACCGTTATGGCTTAACCGTTAAGGTGTATTTAGCGTTTATATAGAGTTAAAGCAATGACGCAGCAGCAACAGCAGTGACTCTTTCTCGCGACGCCAACAAATATTACGTTTAGTGGATAGAGACATCGAGATACAATTGCGCTTATGAATAAATTATTCCAATCATCCTCGATTGATTTTCGCATGATAGTTAGGTTCGATGAATACTCAATTGGCCCCCGTCTCGTCATATTAAAAACATTGAAAAACATTGAAAAAAAAAATACAAATTCCACTAAGATTCGCGCAACGTTTAGTGGAAAATGTGAATGGTGATGTAGAGATGGCGATAGGGTCGGGGGGGGGGGGGGGGGGCGTGAGAGAACAAGAAAGCTTTTGTAAATATGGGGGCGGAATCGAGCTCGAGGAAATCCCCGCGCGTACTTGCCGTTAATGATATTAAGATCGAGAGCGAAAGGGAGTCTGCTCCAAGAGGGATAGGTCAAGTGGAGTCAAGAACAAAGAGAGGCAATGAAAGGGAAGTCTACATTGTAACAAGTGAATTACCGATGGTTCAGTCTCTACTCGTGTAATATTCTATCTCATCGTACTTCAGGTAGATAAAATTAAAAATAATCCTGCATGCGCATGGCGGGGGGCGGGGGGGGGGATGTGAATCCGGCAATTGTAAAAATTGAAAAGTCATAAATTTCAACGGAACCTCTCATTCTCCACTCGTATATCAATATCATAATTTATGGGGTTCTTATAAATTTATAGCAACGTAATAAACATATTAATGTATTATTCCACTTGAAATATAGTGTAATACATGTTACAGGTATTATTATTTTTAAATGACTGTGACATCATTCGTTTATTGAAAAGTTTTTATTCGACGTAAAAAGAATGGTGGCGGAGGGGGGGGGGGAAGAAAAGCAAAAACGAGAAGAGAAAAAAAAGCTCCACCACTGTATTGCCCAATTTTTTTTTGTTTCTTTGTTTAGTTTTTTTTTGTTTTTTATTTTTTGTTTATTTTTTGTTTTTCTTGTAAAACATGCCTTTCTAACCAGAAAAATAAATTAAATACTATGTACTACAAGGCCGAGGGGGCCCTCTGTATCCTACACATTTTATTTTATTTTACACAACATCGGCCCACTGCCAAAACCCGTATTCCCTAATATTAAAAATAATAAAATGTATTTCGGATATGATATATGATATGAAGGCGTATGTGTCAAAAATGAATTTTGTGCGTTTATTTACGAGGTAATGGAAAGGCTAATGTAACCGAATAGTTTTGAATAATAAAGGTGCCAGTGACATCGGGAGGCAATTAATTGAATCGAAGGCCCCGATTTCACGCATTGAATGTAAGAGCGCCCGAGCCACTCATTATTCCACGTAAGAGTTGCAATATCACTTTCCAAATACGGACTGTTATGCATAAAAAACGAAGAAAAGCAAAACAACAACGACAAAAAAAAAAAAAAAAAGGATCAGGGGGAATGGATATCGAATTAGTAGCGATTAACTAAACGCAGGAATTAGCAATGGGATATAAAGGGCCAAGCTCCCTTTCTTTTCACTGTCTACTCGCCGTTCCATAATGAAAAGAGTACGTGTCGCATACCTATCCAATATTCCCGGCCGAAGGGATATAATTAGTATTTTTATCCTTCTTTTCCTCAGCGATTTACTTAAAGCCGGGCTTTTCCAGTCGGCTGCGGCGTACCAAGGAAAGCGAAGGCCTACGCAACCGAGTGGCGTGCTTGCGTGAGTGCGTGCATGAGTGTGCGTGCGTGAGTGTGCGTATGGTTGGCAACATCGAAAAG
>NW_011948412.1:7934248-7971883 GCF_000503995.2 Ceratosolen solmsi marchali
GAGTGGGAAGCAGGAAAAAAGGATGTAAAGTAGGAAACACGGAAGGGGCGTGGACAGCCGGGCGCCGGGGGCCAGCGGGACGATAAATTACTGAATGGCAAAGTCCAAGCTGTGGCGCGTGTCGTGTGTAACGGCTAGCGGATAACGACGATTCCTACGGCGCATTTTCAATAATTCCCAATGAGCAATACGATGTTGTCCTTGCTGCGAAAAGCGGTACCTCCTCTCACTCACTCTCTCTCTCTCTCTCTCTCTCTCTCTCTCTCTCTCTCTCTCTCTCCCTTACAGATTTACAAATTTAACGGAGACAAATTTACAAATTTAACGGAGGAAGCGCGTGATCGTAATGGAAGGTCCAAATTCGCGAATACGAGTGGCGAAAATTTGAAGAGGCAGGAAGCTTTCTTTTATACTATATTCGCGGGACTGTGATTCTCGAAAATGGAAGAGGGATGAATGGAAGGTCCTTGACTTGGCTCGGAGAGATTTGGGAAGCGCGTTTATGAGAATCATCTGTCGGGTGCAGCATTTGCGTTCTCGTGATATCATCGCGAGTGCATGGAAGTTCTGCGACTGGGAGGTTACGGTATTATGACAGTCTTATGCGATTGCCTCGAGTTAGTATCGCTGATCGATAGGGACTGATCGTTGATTTTTTTTTTTTCACTTTCGTACGGTCTCAGCAAGTGTATTGTATTGTGGAAAAATGAGGAAATCCGTGTCAAAAGTGGTCCGTGAGCGATTATCGAGCATAATGACAAATAGATAAGTTACAACGTTACGAGAATAAATAACTTGGAAAGTGATTTAAATAATGTGCAATGGCAATGACAACAAAAAAATCATAGCCTGATTATTGTTATGCGTTGTTATTCGTTTTTTTTTTTTTTTTTTTTTTTTTTTTTTTTTTTTTTTTTTTTTTTTTTTTTGTATGCCATTTTCAAGTTAGCAGGAGAAAAAGTCCTCGATAAGCTTATATTCCTAGCGTCTTTATGATATAGAGATATTTATATATTTTTGTTTTGTCTTGTGTAATCTTCAATTTGAAAACAACAACTATTTTAATGGAAAATACTTGTTGTGATATTGCAAAAAAACGCGAATATTAGAGAATAATGAAATACGACTTATATAAATAAATAATAAAAATTATACGGAAGATATATAAATATTCACGAGCCGACGTTTTAGTAAATTCTTTATTCAAAGTTTAATAAGCAATTGTTATTTATCGATATTAGCATCTGTCGGCGATAGCGTTTTCTTTTTCCCTCTATTCAAAACGGAAATAATCGTTAAAAGCAATTGCTTAACCGCATAAGCAATCGTATGCAGAAAATGTACATTTAATATATTCAAGCTTCGAGGTTTATTGAATTTTAATTTAATTGACAAGTCTTTTATATATTAATAATCACGATGAATTGATGGTGATATAATGGTGGTAAATTATCGGCTATTCTGACAAAATCTTCAATTTTCAATAGACGATTGCATCGATCAGCCGCGAATACGACTGTGAGCAAATACTTCATCAGCGCAATATTAACGAATTGTTAAAACCTCTCGAATGTACGCAAACCATCGTTTTCGCTCCGGATCTCCATTTCCACGCATTTTAAATTGTTTCCTCTTAAAATCTAGCTCGCGCAAACTCTTACGTAAGCACAAAGTTGTAAAGACGTAAAGGCGATCTCCAAAGCATCCCGCAAAGCATAACCATAATCCCCGAAAAGTTCATAAATATAATTAAAAAGGACGAATCGCGCCAATCGATAGGAGCCAAACGAACCGGACCCAAGCATATTTAGTGAACCTTTTACGCCCGCTTTTTTTTTGTTTTTTGTTTGTTTTTTTGTTTGTTTGTTTGTTTTTTTTTTCGTTTACCCACCTTATGAATTCTCTTACATAAATTCTTTCGCGAAACGAGCAAAACTAAAAAAAAAAAATAGACTCCCAAAATTCGTTTGGAATGTAATCGTACTTTCAAATGTGCTTAATATCTTATTTATTATATAAATCAATAATACCCTTTTTCTTAAAAAACAGTTTACAATAAACATGCACACATACCACTGTCGATGCCACTATCAATTTCCAATTTTTCGATTCGTAGTCGTAAACTTCTTATGATATTCATTAGAAAAGCATAAACAAAGCTTGTAAATAAATTATGAAGATTCTCTTAAACTACATTGATTGGGGAATGGCAATCTATTGTGTCGTGAGATATTTACAAGCACATTACAATAAAACCAATAGAAATAAATTCTTTGGCATAAAAAAGAATAAAAGAAGAAAAATACAAGCGATACAATATATTTACTACACTATATAATTCAAAGAATCACGAATTATTTTGTGTGTGCGCGCGTGCGTGTTCATGTGTCGAGTAGTACGGTGTAACGAATAAATTTCATATTTAAAAATTATATTACGCATATTTGTCAAAAGCAGAATAGTTTTGAATATATCGTTGAGGTGTGTCAATTCTAAACACATTTAACCGAGATAGCCAAACTTACAGATAACAGCCATTCAAATACATATTAATATAAATAATTCATTTAGTTATTCATTATCAATGGAGGCTTATCTCTACACGGTCATATGCATTAATTAAAATTTAAATACTCCCCAATTACACTTGAGACTAAATGTAACGATTGTACTAAAACAATTTAATGAAATGAGAGAAACAATTTTAAAGTAAAATCGATAATCTTAATTATTTAACTTTATTTGATGAAAATTAAATTGAAACGAAACAAGTGATTCAGACTCTTATATATTCAATTAAAGTTTTTATAATTTTCTTTCAACGTGATCTTTTTATCATTTCCAATCTCTTTGATGAATAATTATGAATTGAGTGCAACTATGATTGCTTCGATAAAGAGTTTTCCAGACTTTAAATCGATTAATTAGCAAGCGAATTGAATTTAGTCTTGTAGTTTGAATGCGAATCACGTCGATAAAATTAGATTGTAAACAAAACCAGGCAAATATGAAAATACTTTATTAACAATAAATCACAAGTCTTCCATACTAATGATTCATCCCGTTAAACGTGACAAAATGTATGAAATTGTTATTATTATATTAGAGAGGATTATGTCGAGGGCAGCGTTCTATAAAAATCTTACAAATTATTCAAAAGCATTCGAATCGCACTTCCACAACCATTGGAGAAACGGTAAAATTCAAATAAGCTTTTACTTCTATTCAAGTTAATTTCCCCGTTTCTAACTAACAGTAGTAGACCAACTCTAATTACTCTCATTCTACGTTAAATGCTCCATATGCTCGTATACCTAAGGCAAAATATTCCAAAAACTTGTGAGCACGTGGACATTTTGAAATCAATCGTCTTTTACGGAAATACTTGAGCCATTATTTCAGGAATCAAATATTACTTCAAAGGTCAAGTATATACGTCTAAAAGTTTTATCGATCATTATGTAAGCAGATTTTATAATCGCATCTTTCTCGATTTTAATTATCAACAAAAACAAATACAGACAAACAGCAAAATATTATAGCTTTTTAATTAGTATTTATCTTAAAAATAACGTAACATTTATTTACGTATTTACGTAGTGGCCATGCTACAATCCATCCATTAAATACTTTATAAGCCGATTGCATATCGAACGTTTTAATTTTCATCAATTTAAATATATCCCGTTGTAATGATCAATTTATTTCTTAAATATATGAATGTATGTATACAGGGTCAAAAAAAAAAAAAAAAAAAATAAAACATTGGAAAGCAAAATTACGGCACAGATTAATGAGGAGACAATCGACGATGATCATGTTTTACAAATATTATTATTAAAATACTATAATCTCATCTATTATAAATATAAGGATGCTTAAATGCTAAAATGATCTTTGCTATGTAAAGCAGTGAGGCCGTTTTTTTTGTCTTCGACTCAATCTCAAACCGACAACTCAAGACGAATAATTGACTGTAGACGATGATAAAAGAACGGCAAAAGAACATTGACTGCTGCAATGATAAAAGTCAATACGAAATATTGTCAGAAAGAATTCGCGTTCGTGTGAGGTGCTCTGCGTGCGTGTGTACGGGGGCGCGCACATGATTTCGCGACCACGGATAGAATAAGGAAGGAGGAAAGTCAAGATAATGGGCTGCTTAGATAAAGGCAAAACAAAAAATAAAAAGTGCGATAGCAGAAGAGGGGCTCACGATCTCTGAGCATTAGAATTCGAAATTTTAATATGAATTCTTTACGAATATATGAATTAAATATTTTGTACATCCACCTTTTATTTCTTTTAATCGGTTTAAATGATCGGGCGTTTAATAAAGTTACAAAATTAAATTATACAACGTAATACTGGTAGTTTTTTTTTCATTCTTTTGTGTGTGCATGCGCGTATGCGTATGTGTGATATAAACAAATATGCAATTGTGAACTTAGGGAATTTAATTTTGCTTCTTTAGCATTGTAAATATTAAATTCCCGACTATATATGTAAGAAAATATTGCTCGAATTCTAATTAAACGTTAATCATTAATAAAAAATATTGCTTATAATATATTATTAAGATAGTTATTGTTTTCCTAAAGTTCATTAATTCTCGATGGTAACTACATAATTTTGGAAATCTTTTATTTATGATGGTATTGTCATGGATTTTTTCAATTCGATAAAAATATTTGAATTAACATGCAATTTGTTGATAAGTTGAATTTCAACAATGCAATCAGACGTTCGAAAAACAATGTGTATAACGATAGAATAATAAATAAATAGTTATAACGGAGGGATTAAAAACATAATTAAAGAGAAACGAAATCCTGAAATCAATCAGTTTAATTAATAAGTCCATTACACTTCTTTCACATAATCTAATGTAATAAAATATTTCGTTAATTAAATATTCTGTGCGTGTGCGTGCTCACGTGTTACGAGTTTCTCATAAATGGAATAATTTAGAATATACAGCAAATAAGTTTCTTTATATTCTTTATTTGCCATGAATAAAAACAAATGACATGTAATATTCTTGTAAAATATATAATATGAATGTCCAAGTGACATTACTTTTTAGTAGAATTAAATGTGAATTTAAAGTGTGTAATTATTTTTGAAAACACGTCGTTTCCAAACACGATAGAAAGCATTTTAATGGTGCTTAAATAATAGATTATAAATGCAAAAATTGCACTGCCTTAATAAATAATTATATTATTAATTATTAATAATTATTTCGCTTTCTTGATGGTTGTTTACAAAAACTGTTTACATAAAAAGACACTCGTTTAACATATTATTACGATGAAATAAAGACATAAGATGTGAGTAAAAATGCGAGGCAAAAATTTGGCTCAACCAAATATAAATTTTATATAATTAATTTGCTTGTTTTCTTATTTTATTTTATTTTGATTTAAATTAATTACATTTCGTTTTGAGCTTTCATCTAAAATGCATTTTGCCACTTACGTTTCTTGAACGTTGTCTTTTACATTAGATCAATCCAAATTATTAATATTTAATCCCGTACCATCGTTTATCCGGAAAATCTCGAAAGCTAGAATTTTAGTGTGACGTTAAGGAAATATAGATAAGAACGGAGTGAAGGAGAAAATGATCGAGGGACAAAGAAGGGAAACGAAAGAGAAAGAAAGAGCTAGGAAGGATGTATATGTACAGGTTTTGTTGGATGACCTTGACCTTGACGTTGGCAAGCTACAGTTGCATTCTTCACGTATCCTCCTTCGCGTATAGTGAAGGCTCTCTTGCACTTGCATTTACCTCTTTCTATCTCTTCCCCCTCCCCTCTCCCTCTCTCTCTCTCTCTCTCTCTCTCTCTCTCTCTCTCTCTCTCTCTCTCTCTCTCTCTCTCTCTCTCTCTCTCTCTCTCTCTCTCTCTCTCTCTCTCTCTCTCTCTCTCTCTCTCTCTCTCTCTCTCTCTCTCTCTCTCTCTCTCTCTCTCTCTCTCTCTCTCTCTCTCTCTCTCTCTCTCTCTCTCTCTCTCTATATATATATATACACACACACATACACGTCACCCCTACCCCCGTATTCACCAACTAACGCGCTCGCTCTTTCTTTCATCCTTTTTTATCATTCAACTCGACTTCTCCGTTCCTTCTTTCAATCTCCCTCCATCTTTTAACTGTTCTTATTTCTTTTTCCTCATGTTTGCCCTGCAACTTATATTTCTCTCGATTGTCTTTACTACATTCTTTTTCAATTCTTCTTCAACTTTTCTTCGTCTCTCCATGAAAGATCACGACTGCATATTAAAGATAAAAGAAAGTTTGCATATGTAATAAAAAAAAAAGGATATCATTTAATGCACAAAAAATGCTAATAATAAATAAAAGTTTAGATTAAAACGGAATTAAATCAAAGGCAAACGCTCTTATACGGGCAAAACTAATTTAATTAATTAGCAATTTTTCCAATTTTTCCGAGGACAATGATGGAATAGACATTTCATGAAACAGAATTCAGTCCAGTTGCAATAGAGTTTTGATTAACAATGTATTGAAAATGTGGAATTATTATTGCTAATAATTAATGTTTCGTGGTATCCGACTAGACAGTGTTGCTGTTAACCAGTCCCTAAATGTACTTTACCGTAAGTTGAAGAAAGGACTTGATGAAAGTAGCGAACGAATGAATGCTTATCGTAAAGTTCCATCGGCGCTCCCTAACTCAACCGACGCTTTATCGCCTTGAGTCGCATCCCCGGCCCCTCTCAATAAAAATAATTAACATTTTTGATAAGTAGCCGTGTGATTAACGGAATCTCGCGGTTAAAGTGTCGGGCATTGTTCATGGGGACGGTGGGGAAGGAGGACTTTCTTTCCATAATTTATCAATAAAACAGCCTACCGTTCGTTGCCGCTCGAATGTCGGCATCCATTACAGGTAACGATTCTGGGAAGTTCGCGCGAAACGAACAACACACCTTCGCAACAGACAGGCACATCGATCGCTCTAAAGCAATTAAATCCTTCCTGCACTCAGAGGCGAAGGAGCCCGTCGATCTCTCCTCTATTATTCCGTCTACCCGGCGCTCATCCACTTGTCTCCCACGTCTCAACCTTTTCTCTCCCCGGCTCCCATCGCCTCTAATCCTCCCCGCGTTTTTACATTCTCTTTATATCAATCCACACGCCCCGTACCCGGGAAAAGCCTCTCGCGGCCTCTCGCGGCCTCCCGCGTCTTTTCACAATACGAACAATATGCTTCCCTTCCTGGGCGCATTATATCACTAGCGACGGCAACGCTGGTTCAACCGAGCCCCCAAGCGCTTTAATATGCCCATGCGCGATATAGCCAAGGCACAAAAGGTACAAAAAGTAGTGCGACATTGAGCACGTAGCGGTGTGTGTGTGTGTGCGTGGGTGTGCGCGCTGACGTAATGCGAAATAACATGCGAAATGAAAAGCTGAAATTTGGAGGGGATCGATAATTTAATTAACGGCTGATTAGAGAAACGGCGTGCGCAAAATGTGTGTCGCTCGGCTCGTCTTTTCTCGTCCAAGGCGGACAAAGCGTAGGACGGGTGTCGTCGTCGACAGTCGACACGATCGACAGCTGTTTCTCAAAACTACCGGATCTCTTCATTTCGGATTCATTAAAAGCACAATGTAATACCATCTCGGCGGATTATTCGCCTTACGACCGACCACATATAACATATAGCAATGTAATAGACGTGGCACATTGCGCAAACGCTTCATTATATTGTATCTTTGGAACGAAGCGATCGCTCGTAATTGCCTTCAACTCGGCCATCGGCACGGACAATCTCACAAAGATGGAGGAACGAAGAGTCCAGGATAATTGTAAAATAAAGCGTGGCGGCAATAACGTAAAAACAAATAATCCACAATAATGGCCGGGAGAAGAGAATGCGCTCCCGAGCACAAACAAGCATAAGAAGAAGAAAAAGTGATGGAGGAAAAGGAATGGTTAAAGTGGCATAGAGAAGCGAGGTTATTACCAGTGAGGTCTGCTCACAGGGGCAAGAATGCCGACCTCGCTCCACGAGGACGAAAAAGAAACGCAAACCTTGCGTAGGGGTTGAGTTACCGCGCAAATTTCCAGGGCGACACTGACAAGTAACGCGGGCTTTGCTCTTTTATCATCGTGCGCATTAAAATATTCCCTCCTCTCTCCCCAACTCCGATTCTTTCTCTCACTCTCTCTCTCTCTCTCTCTCTCTCTCTCATACACGCACGCGCGCGCGCGCGCACCAACGAGCAAGAGCCCAGGAAAGAAAAAAGCCGTAGCGGTGGTGACGGCGACTGCGATGGAGGGGGGGAGCGGCCGCGAGGCAGGGCGGCCAGTGGGTGGGAGGAGGTGGGGTGGGGTGGGACGTTACGACCGCCACAATAAGAGCGTAGAGATAAAAAAGTATTATAAGGGCCGAGGTTTCTATAAATTTCTGTTATCTCGGCGGTCTTCTAGAATCTCGCGCTCTTGTCGCTCCACGACGCTTTCTCCTTCTTTACGAGGCGATCTAAGCCTCTGGTCGACGCGCCTGCCGGGTATTTCCAGTTTAACTCCGTACTTTTAATAGCGTATTGAGTAAGGTTGTGTCGTCGCGTGCGAGGAGGTGCAGTGAAAAGTGTGACAAGTGCAAGAAGTCGGGAAGAGTGAAAGGCTGCGTATGAGCGCAATAGCTGCTGCTAAAGGCTTTACAATTACGTTGCGCCTACTTTTTATCGATTACTCTGTGCATGTATATTGTTTGGATACTTTTTCTCCTTTTTTCAATTTTTTTTTCTTTTTTTTTTTTTTTTTTTTTTTTCCTTCCTTTAATGAATAGAAGCTTTAAGGAATTTAATGAACAGCGAATTCAGACACGGCCTAATTGATAATTTATTCCGAAACTCTTCGACAGTCTTCACGTATATGGAGTCCCTAACACTGTTCGCGAAAATAACAATTACTAATTATCATTGTAAATACAATAATAATTCATCGACACTGCACACACCTACCTACGTGCATTATAAATTTTTTTTCCTCGCTTTCATTGTACCTAAAAATGCATTTATTTGCAAAAATATATTTTTATGCTATCATACGAATTTCTACGATTTTCAATATTAACATTTGTCTATGGTTATTGCGCGGAGAGCCTTCTCAAGCAGACTAAATGTGTTTCCGTTTTCTTCTGCGATTCTTACATAGTTCCTGTCATTCTTGAGGATACATAGTTCTCGAACAAAGACTTTCTTACATTGCCTGTACCGGGAATAAAAACTTTTGAAAGGATTTAATTCTCTTGAATAGCGTAAGCAGCTTTTACGCTCTTGGCGTTTTGTTCCATTATTGAATAGCGCGGAATCATTTTGGATTGCGTGTGTGCGTGTGTGTGTGTGTGACCGCGCGCGTACTTATAAATGCATACATACATACATACATACATACGCATATTGTATTTTTAATCAGTTAATATTTTATATTTCATTTCAAAACTCCCGTTGCATGAAATAAGTAAAATTAGGTTATTCCAAATGGAGAATTATGGAGTGTGTAAGATTTTAATTAGAGATTCACTGGAAAATTATAATGTTACGATATTACATTAAGCATTTATTATTATTCATATACTGTATACTTTTCCCGGAGCTAATGTTAAAATAACCCAAGAATATGGCATATTAATAACGCTTGTTTGAAAAAGAAAGTTACGCAAAGGTACGCCGCGAATATTTTCCAAAAGTGGAAAGCTGAAATTTCCAATAATACTCATTTGTTGGTTTAGATCTACAACTACATTTTTCCATCTTTATTCCCCGATGTGTGTGCGTGCGCGCGTGCGGGGGCAGGGCATTGGGGGGATGGGGGATGGTGGATGGGGGAGGGAGAGAGAGAGAGAGAGAGAGAGAGAGAGAGAGAGAGAGATATCGACGTACAGTGAAGCTATTGTAAGGTACCGAGTGCTACCTCTCGACAGTGCATCTGGTGCTTGTCCAGGACTCCAAGAAGCTACGTATGGGCATCGAGAGCCTGTAGATGTACAAGTGTAGATGTCCACGCGCGGCTCGAGTCTTTTAGTTGCTAATGATGCTTTTAATGCCCTTTACCTGGTAGAGCCTGTCCCTTCGCCATAATGCGTTCCTTTTATTTCGATTCAATTAGTCTCTTGTATTAAAAGAAGTTAAAATTAACGTATCTGTTAAGCACGACTTGCGTACTAATATTTCAACAGATTATCGCTTTACTGCATTAATTGTAAATTAGAAAATTGTAAAAACAGCGAAATTGCAAATTATTATTAAATACGAAAAGAAAGTCTAGAGACGATCGTATATTTTCTTAACGAAATAAAAGAAAAAATTATAAACCCAACGTCATTAATAATTTTCTCACCTTTCAACTTGTTTTTCTTTTTAAATTTTTTCTTCCTTTTTTTTTTGGAGGGGAAAAATTATACACGCGCTTTAATTATTCCATTCAAAGGAAAAGAAAGTAGTACGATAATATTCGTTCCAATGAAAAGTACTGCGTAATAACAATTATAAGACATAGCTGAAACATTATATCGGCTACTTCTTCTAATAACCGTCGATAAAGAGCTTTGGAAACGTACGATTAAATATAAATAAAAGGAGAGTATCGGCTATAACAATGGATGAGTGATAAATTTCTCATTGTGCATTTAATCGTACAAAAAGTAGCTACGATTTAGCTATGAAGCATATAAATTTATGCATTGACTGCAGTACAAAGATAATCTATAAAATAATAACGATAAAATAAGTATTATAAGCAGTAAGAGCAGATAAATGTTCAAAATCTCAAGCTGAGGTACAAGAAGGTACAGTGGAAAAAGTTTTATAATATTTTTCATGGCTTTAACATGCTCTTTAATAATTGAATTTATACAACGTCATTGGTCATCATCGAGTAGAATCTTGAAACGCAAAGTTCAAAATTTTTCCGACCATAATTAACCGTCTCCCGTTATATCTCACTCGTTACACCCATCCAACGGCCATCGGCTATGCCAAAGTTGTTGAATTTATTTATTTTTCTTCCCCGTAGCGCGTTTACTTGTAAAGTCGAATTTTAAAATAAAAAGAGGAGCTTAATTATCGTGACAAATTTACGACATGCAAGTAAATTAGGCTGTTTAATCCCCTATTTATATTAGTTTCCCTTCACGAAAACCCGCTTTTATTAACCTTTAATTAAGCTCTCGACTAATTCACTTAGATTAAAGATTCCTTCTTCTTTTTTCTTTTATTTTTTTTTCTTTTTTTTTTCATTTCATTCTCCCGCATTAGGCAAAACAGTTGACGAAGATTAATCCGCTAATTAACAATGAGTTGGCCGAGAATGCTCACCGCGAGTATCCATCTCCCTCGAAGTATTGCGCCCGAAGATCCCGGGGCAATCGAAAAACAATTCCGCAACTCAATCATCGGGAAGCAAACATTTCCCACTTTGGCCCCGAGTGGCAACAAGAATAACGAATTGGGCGAATATTGACGAGGTACAACGCTCGCCCGGCCCAAGTCACAATTGTAAAAGCCTAATTGAAGGTGGGACGCGCGCGCCCCCTCGGCCCAACTAATACCAAGACAACGAGGGATCCGTGTCGTTGAATACGTGGGGCTCATCCTCGCGATACCGTCGCCATAGGTAAAGCACCCTAGACGATTAGCATTGCCAACCCCGTGTCGGCGTGCACACGGCCTTGGCCACTTTATGGGGCGGAACGATCAGCGGTGCACGGCCGGAAACGACCTCCAGGGTGCATTACGGATTAGAAGAGAATCCACCTGACCAAGATTAAGCTCCCGAGCGGAAAAGACATAGCCGTGCGAGGATCGGCCATTTCGCGTTTATGTACTTCCTGCTCTCTGCCTCCAATCGCGCCGTCTCTGTTTTACTGGCCCCGGAGTCCCACCGGGCCGCCTTAGCGACGCGCTCTTGCGCTCGGATTAAATTCTTTGCCGAGATATTCGAGAAGCCGAGACGATCGGCGGCTCGAGCTCCTCCGCTACGGTCATTCGCGCGTGCTCCAAGCAATAATAATAAACTTATTTCCGCGCCTCGGTCACCTTGGCGCATTGGAGGCCGTAGTTCCGGGTTTAATGGGCGACTGGACCGCCGCTCTACTGCGACGACGAAGCAAAATTGCTTTCCACGATTTTCCAACTCCTCGTCGATTCGTGTCGTCAATTGTGGATTCAAAAATTTATGCTTTATTGGCAGTTAATGGCTTTAATCGGCCATATTGCCACATTAAAAATCATTTCGTTTCTCCCTCCAATAATAAAGTAAAATAATAATAGCTAAAGCAATGATTCCCGTTGCTTTCGCCTGCGGCATCTAAAGAAAAATTCAGCGCCCCGTTAATCCGTCATTTTACCTGTTTAAGAGATAATTTTTATTGCTCGCGTCACACTTCGAGGCCTCAAGTTTCAGCAGTTATTTTCAATTTGACAGACGAACAATGAAATAAATAGATAAAGGGCCGAACGTACAGTGCCTCGGCGCCACGATAGCTGAGATCGTGCCGATGAATCCTTCGGCCCCTTAGCCATTTAACAGACCCTATTAGCCATTATTATTTGGCCGCGGTGAATCAATGTAATTACTCGTCAAGATAAGTTTAATCGGCCTTCATATTTCAGAGCCATTGTCAAACCCGAAACGCATACAATATGCAAATTGAAACAGATAAGCACTTAAAATTAAAATTTCCGACGTCAGCGTCTCGCATCGCAGCAAGCAATAATCATACAAAGTTTCACCTCGCCGTGATTAAAATAGTTTTTAACTCCTCGCGCTAGCGGCATTTGTAAAAAGCGAAAATTCTCCTCAAGTTTCCGCAATCATCTCCATTCTGCTCTAGATAAGTAAATCGCGGCGGGGTGGGGGTGGGGCACCACGTAACACGGGGGTGGTATGCGCGACTGCATAACTAAATGGAAATTTATACACTGATTCGAGGCTTTCGGAGCGGCAACGCATCCGAGTTCATTGACGTATAAGGGATGGAATTAAGGGCAGGCCGAGCAAAGTTTCGCCATTCGCGATATGTAATGGGGATGAGGCGGGGGAGGATTCGTTACATAATCGGGCCAATTCCTACGATTTGACATTCTCGAGCTAGATAGAGGTCCGCGGGCCATCTTTCGAACGATAATAAGCATCGGTGATATTATGGTATACGTAATGAAATCCCAAAGCTAAGTTGACTCGATGCTGGAAATGATAACAATTTGTTTCATTAAACCGAAAAATTTGGGTAAAAAGGGTGCGTAAACACAATGAAAATTGACGAATTATTGAGTATATTAAACTTTGCTGAAACTCGCGTTATATACTCTGTCTGTCTGTTTGTCTGTCTATCTGTCTGTCTGTCTGTCTCTCTCTCTCTCTCTCTCTCTCTCTCTCTCTTACACATGTTTAGTTTCAATATATATATTAAAATTACTTATAATTTCTCTTCGCTTACATCTTGTATATAAATAAAGATTTTTGGCTTTGCTGATTAAACTATGCTCTAGTTAATTACGTCAATTTTCATCTCTTTGATTTTAAAATAATGCGATTCAAAATGCAAATAGGAATAAAGCTGACTCAACTAGACACTCTATTTAAAAAGATTGATTATATTTATTATGGATACAATAAATTTTTATCCTAGGACTGGAAAACGAAATTGGTGTTGTATATTAATGCTATTGGATACGAAGCAATGGATCCTCCGTACTTCACAGCCAATAATTTATAGATGGTATACTTAAAAAATGTTTGAAAATGGACTTCGCAACAAGAAACTTAACACGAAAATACACTGGTAAAATAAAATTAAATACGAAATTAAAAACAAAACAAAAACGAAAGAAAGAAAAAAGAAAGCATTTCCTATTACAAAGCGCAATCTAATTCGAAAACCACAGCGACCACGGCACATGATGCGCAAAAGGGAAGATGAAGCGATGGGGTGTGGTAATAAAAATCGAAGAGCGTGAAAATAAAATTTTCCACAAAAATTATTTCCGCTTGAAGGGAGCTTGAGCCATTAGTCCACCCAAAGGTAAAGACATTCCCCTTTTGTTCCTTCCTTCATTCTCTCTGTCTCTCTCTCTCTCTCTCTCTCTCTCTCTATCTATCTTTATCTATCTATCTATCTATGTGTCTCTCTACCCCCTATCTACTCTCTCTCTCTCTCTCTCTCTCTCTCTCTCTCTTTAGCCATCTATCTATCTATACCTCTATCTCATTGTTTATCTAGTACAAAGTTCAATGGCATAGTAACGTCGAGGGAAAACTGAAAAATAGTCTCAAGGGGCTCACATCAAAAGTGGGATGGGATTGTAGAAAAGCGCGAAAATTTTCGATCGACAACGTATACTCGAGCAACTCACCACAACACTAGCGCTCGAAAAAGAAAAGACGATTTCTTTGATGGAATCTTAAGCTAATCAAAGCTACGAGCTAAATCTTCGCAATCAAATGCTTTTTGGAAATTTAATTCCAGAGAGCTCCACGATTGCCCAATATTACGTCATCTAACTATCTCGCGCGTCGTAAGAGCGAGATTTTCAATTCATTCGAGAAGCCAAAACCGCGATTGACAAATGACTCCTTTAGAGAAGCGCTTTCCCTGCAAAATTAATCTCCAAAGGCGCTGCGAGGTAAAGGGAATTCAACTTGGAATGCACACGCCGCTGCATGAAAAGTAATTTTTTATAAATGTCTACTTAAAGTGTAGGCTTCCCGCTCGAAGAATCACATTTCGCAACATCCATTAATAATCGGAATTTACCTCCACCGAGAAACCTTTACCGACTGCTCATAATTTGATACGCAACCCACGTTAAAAGGTGTTTATAGAAATTTGGGGCAAATGGAGTGAGCGCGGGTGGGTGGGGTGGTAGGGGGATCGGAGTGGGCCGTGGCTTCTGCCGCGATAATTTTCAGCCGACGATCATTGAGAAAGAGCCGAGTAGGGGTGGTATGAAGGTGGAACGAAGCCGCGACTTCGGTCTCGGCGCTAATCGGAATTTCAAATTCCGAGTTAGCGAGTTAAGTCGGAGCACCTTGCAAAGAAATAACAAACGTCCGAGATTAGCATGAAGTCAGCGAGAGCGCTGAAAAGAACGAAGGGAAGGAGACTAGAGGCGCCTACACATGTGGGGAAGGCCTCGGGGAGTCTGGAAAGTCGGGACAAAGGCGTCCCTGGTCCGCTTAAAAATTCAATGCATTTCAAATGGGCCAGGGAGTCGTCCCGATGCCCCCGGGCCAGGCTGGATTTTACGCGAGGCAGCCGATTAAGCCATTGGCGAATGGCGGGCCACCAGCTTGCGTCTCTCGGAGAGTCTGAGGTACCTCGGCGGCCACTACGGAGCGGCTAATCGCTTTCCTGTTTTCCTTCTGTGTCCGATACCGCGAGAAAAGCCTCTTTTGCAATTATATGCTGCGTCGACGTGAAATTAAGAGAACTTTTTGCGCAAGTCCTTATTTGGCACCTCGACTATACCTTCTCTCTCTATCTATCCATCCATCCATCCATCCATCCATCTAGACATCTATCTATCTATCAATGTCCCCTAAACATTTGATACTGGGAAAGAGAAATGAGTGAAAGCTTTGTCATCACCCAATTTTTTCTATAATTTAATGATGTTTCGATACCTCATTCTCACATGCATACATATATATATATATATATATATATATTAAACATAAAGTATACCACATTATTAAACATGTCATTACGTATATGAAGATAGAAAATATTAAGCCAATACAAATTAGGAAAATCTTTTCAACTTTTTGACATTATAACATATGCGTTATTCTCTTTAAAATCTAACATTTGTGTTTGTAATATTATCGTTTCCTAACAAAATATTCTATTAATTTACTTACGTAAAATACAAAATCTCATATAAAATATATTGGAAATTTTAAAGATATATAATAAGTTCGTTTTTTATATAACTTATATACATATATTTACGGGGAAAAAAAAAGCAATACTGGCAACCTTTATTCATTAAAATTCTAAACTCTATACATAAGCCATAATTTTACTCCATTAACACAGCTCAATAGATTTTATTAAAAAAAAAAAAAAAATTATCATTACTTAATTATCTAAAACAAATATTATACACGAACGTTCATTTGCAATAATGGAAATAAAAATCCATAAAATTGAATATGTATTTAGAAACAAGAGAAATTTTAAATTTATTTTTCGTTGTCGCCGCTTTAGGTAGAAACTATTTATTCCCGATACATCAGTAGAATAAAAATTTATAACTCACGCATTAAGGAACACAAAACTTTTTCTTTCTTTTTTTTTTTTTTTTTTTTTGCATACCTGAAACAAATAAAAGTATCATTCATTAGTAATTTATAATGATTTGTTTATCGCTACTTCAATAATAATTATAAACTTATTATAACAAATGAAGTATATTATGCAAGCATTATTTTTTAATAAATTAAAAGACTTTCTAAGAATTATCATTATCAGGATTACATATAAATTTAACTTTGTACCGTAATTTTAAATATACTCATTAGTTGAATAAAAGTACTGAACTAAAGAATCAAAGAACTACACTCGCAGAAGATGAACGACCGTCTCCTCATCTTTTGCATCTTTCCATGAGCTTCAGTTTTTACTAGATGAGATGAAGTAATTCGAAATTAATATGGCTATCCAAGTGGAAAAAAGACACGATTTCTCGTGGCTTTAGGTTCATCTGCGACCGCACGTTCGCAATTCGATTCGCGATCACAGCGACCAATCCACGTCTATTTTATTTCCGATGGCCTCTGAAGTTCAATATTTTATTTCATTATCCAGCAAACGATAATATTTTCTGCGAAGGTGAGATTTGTGTTGTAATAACAAATGATTTTTATAGAAAAATTCAGAAAAATTCTAACTACTAATTGGCAATCTCAAAATTCATAATGGCTTAATCATACCTGTGTACCCATACAAGTATAATTGAAATTCTTACTTAATTTCATTTTCACAAAATTTTTATTCTTTAATTTATACGCATTTATTTTCCCTCTTCCTTGTGTTCTAATTGTATGTATTTTAAAAATGTTCCAATCATATTCATAAAAACTATCATACGACACGATATATTTTCTCATATTAGCACATATGAAATTTATTTAAACTTATTTACCAAATAATCGAATATAAAATATAAATTTTCTCAAACATTTACTGATTATTTTACGTGCAAATAATTGTAAAATCTAATTAAAGCATTTGTCCAAAGATCATGAGAAATCGTTAACGTTGCAATGTTCTTAAAAAATTACGCTGCATCTGTTTGATAAGATAAAATAATTATGTATTGTTAATATACTGCCATTGTTAGAATCATATATTGCTTTTATTAATAATATCGATATTTCGATCATTAAGTAATAAATCTAATATGATTTCTTAACAATGTGTCAATTAAAAATGTACATCGAAATATGACAATTAATGTACATTACTGTATATTATTTTATAACCAAATTCTACCTCTCGAGTGGTATAGTAGAGCATCTTTTATTACATTACATATTAGCATTATTAATAAATATTTAATAATTATTATCTTGACAATAATTATCGTCGACAATATATTGGAGGAGGTTTGCTTGAAGGCAAATTTTGTTGCGTTGCATAGGTCGACGTTAAAGTAGACTAATCAATAGTCGCCGCCGTTAATAGTGAGATTCATTCCTACGATTATTTGGTAATAATAAAAATCTATAAATATAACCTACCTTGGAAAAGCCTAAGATTATTATTCGTACTCATAAAAAAAAAAAAAAAAAAAAAAAAAAAGGAAAAAGGAAAATCCTGAACGATGACCAATGACGATGGGAAATAAAACGATAAAAAGCTCAGGACGATGTTATATTGGAAAAGGAGGGAAGAAAGAGCTGCGTTCGTTAAATAGCAAAAAAGTAGAAATACGAGGCCATAAGTCAGGGATAAAATGAGAAGAAAAAATTAATAACGAGAAAAGAAAGTATGAGAACAAGATGACGGAGAAAGTCAGAAACAAACAGGATAAGGCCAAGATAAAGTAAGAACACAGGGAAAAAGCGAGTTGAAGATAAAGAAAAACAACCGAGCCAAGACAAGATACATAGTTCACATGGAGCCAAATCAATGATTTATATATCTATTTTGTGTTATTATATTTTATCTACCCTTTTTAACAGCGGGTCACATTTATTTTAATCCATCAATGTACCAGAAAAGTCTCTAATCACACATAGTTTTCTATTTCATGATTTTACAATTCAATAAGAATCAATGTTTATAAAGTTGAAAGTAAATTCCACTTATCGAATGTATTTCCAAATACTTGACACGTGGCTAGTTTGCTGTACTCTCAAGTCTAGTAATTTACAAATTTTACTCTACATAAGTTTGACATTAATTCGCTCGATTATATATCTTTTCTTACTAATTTAATTCGTTTGAAATTCATTATATATATATATATATATATATATGTATTTTAATTAATTAATAATTTAAATAATTATAGCTAAATACCACCGACTTATCACTAGGCCTTGATATTTATGATATTTGATCTTTATTATTTAAAATCAGATTAAAGAATCGGAAGTAGGTGTCGGCTATTAAAATCAATAACTTTTAAATAATGAAATTTAACTTTTGTATGGAACAAGAAGTAACAAGATTATAAATTAACGGTTTCAGAAACTATTCTATTTACGTGCATATAATTCAAGAAATCTTTTCATCCAAGCATTATATTAAGAGTAAAATTTGAAAATATCGAACAATAAAGTAAAATTATTAAATCATACGTTGATGATATTATATGCTACTAGTTGACAATATTTTCATTTTAAACTATATTAATCCAACAATAAGCGATCCAAATGATATATATATATATATAATGTGTGTGCGTGCGCGTGTGTGTGTGTATTGAATTACAATCAAAAGTTATAAATTTCATATTCATATAGAATATTATTTTATTACGCAAATCCCAGCACTTAGTGCTCAAAGTTAGATTCGGCCAAAATTCCGGTTCAAAAAAGTAAAGAAACCTCTTTTAGTCCTTCCCTATATATTTTCATTGAGCAGTCCAATACGAACGTAAGATTTTTGGTCCACGTCACTCGGAAAAACATATATGTATTGAAGATAAAAAATTATAGGTTTTGATGAAATTGGGAGTACGACGCGAGTCGGACGTTGGCTCTCCTCTCTAAGTAAGAAAAATAAAAGGAAATGAAGAGGCTGCGCGAAAAAGGACTTGGACGCCAGCAAAGTCCGAAGGATTGTCGAGTCCAGTACACGGAAAGGAAAAAATGAACGAAAAGTAGAAAAGACGAAGTGGGACGGCGGACTGCGAGAGAGGAAGGAGATCAAATGCCCGTCGATAACCCCGGGCTATCGCTTCCGCATCGTGAACACGCCTCGAAAATACCTATCTACCGGAAGTGCTTGTGTAGTATATGCCGTGATGGGGCGCGGGGTTGTGTGTGTGGGGGGGGGGGAGCCAGATGCCTCGATCGCGGGTGGTTGTGCCTGGCAAAACATGCCAGATAGATGTTGGGTGGGGGCAAAGTACAGCTGCTGCTTGTGCGGTGCAGAGGTAACCGAGCGAGCCAATGCGTTGAGATGTGATGTGATGTTCGTGGAAAGAGACTCCATAAGACAAGTGGAGAGATTTACTTTCGGAAAAGTAAAGGGAGATGGACGCATTCGATAAGGGAAACGAAATGATGACGTGGGAGGAAAAATAAAGGATCCTTCGTGCAAGCTTTATTTCAAAGATATTTGATCATTTAATGATTAGAGTGTAAGTGAGAATGTTCTTTTATAACGGGGCGATAAAATTTATTTACAAATTCGAGAAGGCAAATTTTAAATGAAAAATATCATCGATTGCACTAACCATCGCATTGAAAATAGGATAGAAATTATTGGTAATCGATGGCTTTGAGACAGTAAGCTAATTTTTTTAGTGCGTCGATTTAGAGTTTGGATCGGAGAATAGAAATCGAGGCTGGTTTTTTTCTGTTTTTTTTTCTGTTTTTTTTTTTTTTTTACGCAGATGAATAAAATGTGCAAATGTATTGTAGATGCACTTGAATTTTAAGAGAACGATTTGGAGAAATTGTAAATATTGATTGCTGTCATGATTACGTCATATTATTCGCTAATTTTCGGTAATACGATCGATAATTCGAGGATAGGAAGCGTGAGAATTAATGTCTTACGCTTTATGCGTTTGAGCTAACACAAAGTTATAAAAATTTCAATGGCTAATGTTGTACTATCATTCGCATTAGACCTGTCGTGTTTAAGCGTATACATAAGCATTTATGGTCATTCGCTTCGTAACAATAATAAAGTCGTAGTAAAGAAAAGTGATGCGCAAATCAAAATTAACGCACGAGTCTTCGAATGACAAGGAATTTCAGACAAATGAAGATGATCGGAGAAGGGAAAGAAGGGGGACACCAGTCAGGGGTGGGCGAGTAGTCTGCTTATTCTGCAGGTTAGGAAAGGTGGGAGAGAAAAGCCGAGTAGCATCTTCCTCGAGAAAATGAAGATTAAAAGCTCTTTGAATGGCAGTCAATTTCGAGTCATGCCATGTATAAAATTGATTGCGCATAATTCAGACTTTCAAAGCTTTCAATGGCTTTGCGCGAAACGCGATTTAACAGCGATGGGGGAAATTTTTTGAAAAATGCGCCAGTCTGATTGTATTTAACGAGTGAAACGTTTGAAATATTTTCTACTACCATACACTTTCGGTTACAAAAATTTTCCTCCTAATTATAAATCCGATTTACATTTAAAAAATGCAAAATTATTTTAAAGGCCAACTTTACCATTCATACATTTTAATAATTAAAATTGAGGCTTTATCGTTAATGTAATTTCATTATTATTGAAAATATCGAGATGCATTTAATGCGCGTTAATTTATTTAATTGATAAAAAAAAAAGTCTGCCGCTCACTTAAAAAGCTTCACCAGCTACAAATATTTTAGGTTTGTTTAATAAATATGAAGGAACGTACGTTACTACTTTATTTGATGGTTTAATTTTTTTTTTTTTTTTTTTTTTTTTTTTTTTTTTTTTCATAAAAAATAATACTATTCCAATACATTGGCATTAAAAGGTAAAAATTTGCATTATCAACTTACATTATTCATTTGATAATGTTTTAGAAAGCGGCAAAGATGAAAATCCCATCTCACAAACTTTCTTCTCAATAATCATTTATTAAAAAATACTCAATGCGTAACAAGATAAATGTCGAATATGCAATGAAACGGTATATTGAATCGCAAATAAAATAAAACAATAAAATAAATAAAAAAAAAAGAATAAGAAGAAAAAAAGTAAAAACGCCAAGATCTAAGACCCAGCTCTGAAATAACATCACGCCAAGTTTCCGAGGAGAGTGTCGCGGCAAGTGCAAGAGAAAACGGAAACACCCAACGCTGCAAGGACTCGGACGGGACAAGGATATACACTCTAACCACTGAATTCGACTTTGATAACTTAAGAAACTCTCTCTCTCTCTCTCTCTCTCTCTCTCTCTCTCTCTCTCTCTCTCTCTCTCTCTCTCTCTCTCTCTCTCTCTCTCTCTCTCTCTCTCTCTCTCTCTCTCTCTCTCTCTCTCTGTGTGTGCGTGTGCGCGCGTGTGTGTGAGAGAGAGAGAGAGAGAGAGTAGGGAGGAGCGGGAAATCAACTTGAAAACCTCTACGACTTGTCATTCCATATTCCAAAACAATACTGCAATTACGTCAATATTGACGAAGCTCTAGTTTTATATTTCAAAGGAAATAATAAATAACGAAGCTTCGAAAGCTCTACCTACACTTTCGAGAAATACATTGAAAAATAAGAATATCGAATGAAATATTTGAAATTTTGAAAAATTTCTTAACAACATTATAATATTTTAGGGACGACTCGATATTATTTTGATATTTTTAATAAGTTTGAATTCATGAATAATTTATGAAGAGTGTCGAGTGACAAATATCAAGAGAAAAAGGATTTTACTATTAACTCGCGTACAATATCTTTGTACTATAGCTGTATCAATGGAAATTTCTATTATTCCATTTAAAAAATCGTTTGTAAAGTTATAAAAATTTATTACTTGATGACGTAATATCTTTACAACAAGTACTTTGAACAAGCGCTATAAAAGGTTTGTAGATAAGTATGTACGTACACCTATGTTGTGTTTGCGGCGCTTGTATGTGGCGCGCGGAAGCATTTTTTACATGCAACGACATCAAAGCCTCCGAATGCTCTATCGGTTACGTACGCAAAGGTTATTGACTCTGGTAACGCTTCGCTGAAACACACTTTGAGCTTATGGAATCTTTCGGTCTCATCGCAACCGTTGTCATCGTCGTGATAGGAATACCTTTGACGATCACTGGAGTGCGCTAAGGGATCGGATACGAGCCAGGAGCAAAGAGAGTGAGTGAGAGAGTGAGTGAGTGAGTGAGTGAGTGAGTGAGTGAGCGAAAGAGAGAGAGTATGAGAGTAAGAGAGTAAGAGAGTGAGAGAGAGAGAGAGAGAGAGAGAGAGCGACTGAGAAAATGATTCGGCTTGTTTGTTAAATTATGCGTAAATCGCGAGATTTTCAAGATATGCCTATGTATAAATTTATTTTATCCGAGACGATGCTCTAGGAACACCACGGATAGTAATAGTAACCGATATAGACTTCTCAATACTTTCTAGCTACACTAATCCGACGATACTGTTGCATATCTGTGCAAATAATGTCGAAATAACTATCGAATACAAGTCAATTTCAAGTATCATTGCACGATTTTCCTTTTTAAAATTTCAAATTAATCGAAAGCGACGATTCCCAATATTTACGCTTATGAAAGAAGGACAGAAAAGAAAGGAAAAGCGAGAAGAAAAAAATGCCCAAGTGCACGTAAGTACATGTAATATTCGAGTCGAGTATAGGTTCGTGCGAATACTTAACTCAACTCGTCACAGTGAAATAGTTAATCGTTATTAATTAATCAATAAGTCCGGCAATCGTTATTGACGTTTCGAAAACGGGGTATCGAAAGAAATATTAGGAACAAAATTTAATTGAAATGTACATGATAAATCATATCTACAAATGCAAAGGAACGAGTGACCTAATATTAATTTTCATATAATTGAAGAGAGAATTTGAAAATTGCTATTCGTCAGAAAGCACGATGATGCGATTAAAATTCTGCTTGGAAAGTCAGCTTAAGTAATGTCGTCCAAATAATGTATTCTATGTAATTATTCGCTCGAATCCCATCAATTAATAAGCATCTATATTTACAGGAAATGGCGGTGCATCCTAAATTGAATGAATATCTGGCACAGTGAGATCAACCATCGCAGCCGAATTCAAAATGAGAAGGAGAATGAGTGAAGGTGTCGTTTTTAACTCTCCAAGCAGCCGAATAAATTATAAGGATAATTTTCACGGAACACTGACCGTCCGCTAGTAATTAGCCAGCCGAATGGCGCAAGGAGCAAGGGGTCGGGAAAAATCACTCGAATCCACCGACCAAATAATGCCTCGAGCCAACCCTTCAAAGCCCAAGAATTTCTAAGCGAGGGGCGCGCGCGCGCGCGCGCATGTTCTAGCTGATCGAACAGACGATTCAGGCGCTCGGGCACGTACGACGTTATTCGCTCGGAACGAAGTCATCCAAGGTAATTCGTAGGGGCGCCGGTGGCGCCTTGGAAGCGAGATATAAATAAACGGCACGCCGATGTAAATACAAGCGGGACACGCGATTCTTGTGACGCGGCGCCGCCATTCGGCACATCGCAATATTCGCGGAAGATTCACTCGGCGACGAGTGCACGTAACCTTGTAGCCTAGCAACCATGTGACGCAGCCCTCGCGACGCATGTGCGCTTACGTTAGTCAGTTGGTTAGTCAGTTGGCCGGGGGAAGTGGGGCTTGATCGGTGTCGAGTTGGGGAAGGAGGAGGGGGAAGGGAGTGGGCGATTACGGGGGGGCGGAGGGGGGGGGGGTGGAGTGGGGAGGGGGTGGGGTAGGGGAGGTGGTGGAGTAGGCATTAAGGCTCGTCTTTGATATGCGCTATATAACCGCCGTTGTAATGAGAAACCATCGTCTCGTGGTACGTTGATGCCTGTTATAGCGTATGCGCCGCTAGGATGGTAAAAGGAGATCCTGTATCTATTGTCGACTTAATCGATCCATTATTTTTAGAAACGTCGAGCCAGCGAATTGTGTAGAGTGGTCAGAAGGGGTGGGAGAAGAACGGAGGAAGAAGAAGGAGGATGATTAAGGAAGGGAGGAGAGGATGGGGGCTGGTTTATGTTTTTTTTTTTTTTTTTTTTTTCCAGTAAAAAGGACAAATTCGTCGGAGGCTCTTTGCGCGCCTCGTGTTGCATCGAGAATTTGAGATGAGGAAATTGGAGAGAAGAACGACGCGGCTAGCAGTAAATTGGAATATTTCCATAGCTTAGTCTGAAACTTGCTAATCTTGATTCCTTGATAGGGAGACATTTCAGAAAAAAAGAGAAGAAGCGCCATTGTATATGAATATTGGCATCGAACGGCTAATTAATGCTAAAGGTGTACAAAAAGAAAGTATCTATAAGCTATAATTTTAATATTTTAGACCAACAAATGAGCTATCAGAGAGAGAGAGAGAGAGAGAGAGAGAGAGAGAGAGAGAGAGAGACAGAGAGAGACAGAGAGAGATAGTGTGCTAGATTAAAAGCAATGATACATGCCTAAAGAAGCATAAATTAGTGCCGTCTGTTCATTATTATTATTATTATTATTATTATTATTATTATTATTATTAGTAGTAGTAGTAGTAGTAGTAGTAGTAGTGATAAATAGTAGTATGTGATAAAAGTAATCATTTATATATAAATAACGTTCGAAAATATATGTTTGTGCTTGTGGTTAAATTGTCAATAAGCCCTAATATATCAATTATGATGATATTTTTACACAATGTCATTCCATCATTTTTCTTGTCTCGATTCTTCCGACAATAACGTAAATAATTTCGTAAAAATTAATAAAGATACCGATTAGTCCTTGTGTCTTTATTAGCTCGCGTGTCTTATTTAGGTTTAGCCATTCTTTGCTCTCTTTTTGTTTGGTGAATCGAATGCGACGGACTTTGTTAATGTGCCGCTGACTGAAGAGTCATCGAATAATAAATAAACTAAAAAGTCCCTGTTCGTAAATTAAAGAGCTTGATAAAAGCTCGATGTATTTGATATCAAAGTGCTACAGCAGTAGCCGCGCAATATCAATATTTCATATTACCCGTTTTCCATTCTCTTTCCTTTACTAAAAACCATACAAATAGCTCGAATGTTTTAGCTCAAGTTTAACTATTAAAGAAAACATTAGCTAAAGTACGTGTGAGTCGGACTGAATGATGATATTAATAATTTCAAGGTCTTATATCAGTCTGCTTAATTTGATTTCTCCCTGAAAAATATGCGCGTTATCTCATCCTCGGCAATTACAATATCCTAATGAGCCGACTATTAGTTTAAAAATTGTCTAAAAACTCGATTCGTTGGAAAGTATCGTTATGGTGTGATGCCTTCACCACCTAAACTAAATAATTCGAGACTTTAGTAAGCTTCGTTTAGTCACTCTCATCATACGGCTAACAGCCCCAAGCGCCAAGCATATTCTTGTCGAATATGGGTAGCTGTAGAATGACGGCGGAGTGGTTGAGTTGAAGGGGGGAGGGGGGGGCGTGACCGTATCACGTGACTTTTCTTATGCATCGAATTAGCGAATCTTTATTATCACGGGTCGGTTGTGAAGGATAGGCAACGATGGAGGCCAAACCAAGGTATGACGTCACCGAGAGACCAAGAATTTTGAAGCTTTCGCCACAGGGATGAATCGGGCGCACTAAATCTGTTATACCGTCGGTTCACTATTCGGAAATGAATTTCTCTAGCCCTCCTTAAACTCCATTTTACTCTCGGGAATATTTTAAGCGAAAAATTGCTCGCGTGCTAAGCGCATGTTCGTTAAAATTTAATATTATCCGCCAATGCTCATTATTAAACGATAAATGTATAATGTGCTATAGAGCAACAAACATAATCAAAGTAGTCATTGTTACGATAAATCTTAGCGATTTGTTGTGATAACGAGCTGATTGTATATTATGAGTTCTAAATAATAGATTTCCAATCGGCAGTTGACATTATTGTACATGAGATCATCTTCGCTGTTAATATTCGTAATAATATTTTGAATTATACTCTTATAAAAGATTAAGTGTCACTTAATCTGCATATTATCCTTGTCGAGGGAATAATAATATTTATTTCGTCATTGAACAATTATTATAATTGCAAAATTTGAAATAAATTATTCGCTCTACCATCAATGGTTATTACATTAATACACTTTATATTATCATCATTATTATTATTATTATTATTATTATTATAAATAAAAGAAAAAAAATCCTCTTAAAGGGAAAATAGACAAATTGAATAGAATCCAGCAATTTTACTAAATAAAAATTGAAATATTACACTATTTATTTGAGTTTCAGAATGATTTTCTGGAAATTTGTTTTTATTTTTAATTTTTTTATTTTTTTGTTTTTTGTATTTTGTTTTTTGTTTCTTGTTTTTTGAAAAATAACAAAATAAGGTCCCACAATACGCTAAATACTATGAATTAAAAGAGCATAAACGACATTCCAATTTACTGTACATAACATCCGTCATTGATTTCACGAATTACGTAAATCTGCGAATTTCTCGAGCGTCTATGCGAGTTTGGCTTTGAGGACAAATAATATTCTTACGAATCGGTTAATGTAAGAGAATTTGTAAGATAAGGACCGCTCTAGATGTCTATATCAATATTAAAATTGTTCGCGACAATTGAAAAGAAATAAAGTACGACTATTGGGATATCAAATACAATGGTATCGAATTGACGCGACACATAATTTATCTAATAAACTAATCAAAGTTTTAAGACCAAAGAATTTAAGACGTTCGGCGATTAATTTTCAAACAAAAGAGCTACATCGTCGACTAAATCGATGCGAAGTCGTAATAAATGATAAAAGCTAATAAAAATCATAATGTCTGGTTGAGAAATTCATAAACAGTAAATATTATACAATATTGTAAATCTGGCAAGCCCAGCTTTATTTTTCTTGGTGAGTCAGTAATAAAAACTCGGAGAGCGGCGAGCCCCTTTATTTTCTATGAAATCCCAAGCAATTGTTCCACCTCCATCGAGTCGAAGACGTTGCTGCGGTACGTAAGGATTGTTGGGGAGAATGGCCGGGAGAGTGAAGGAGGGAACGAAAGAAAGAATAAAGGAGGGAAAACGGTAGAACACGAGCGACGATTTCCCGGTTGAAGTGCCCTTAGGACGATTGCCGTCCCGTAGGCGGAAGTGAAAAATTAGAGCCAGCAAGGGAGGCGCACGCGCTCGCAAAGGATAGGAAAAGTTATTATGGCGGGGGGCCGGAGAGGGGAGGGAGACGCTGGGAGGCGATGGATGGTTGGGGCTGTGGCGGGAGCGAGAGCGGGAGCGGGAGCGGGAGCGGGAGCGGGAGAGGGAGCGGGAGCGGGAGCGGGAACGGGAACGGGAACGGGAACGGGAACGGGAACGGGAACGGGAACGGGAGCGGGAACGCGAGCGCGGCGGACGGATACGGCGTGGAGTAAGGTGGTGGGCGGAGGAGGGGGAGCGAGTTAAGGGGAAAAATATAAAAGTGGATCGGATACTCGCTCGTTATGCACGTCACGACGCCAATCTCGGCGGCGGACAAATCGAGAGGCATGACGAGGACTTCGTGAGAAGGAAAAATGTTTTCCTGCTTATTGTGTCTTGGTACTGCTATTGGAAATGTTGAATGGAAATACGACGAGGCGTTACCGAATGCTTGCAGCTACGATGGAAACTGTATTTGCGTATTTAAACAAAACGTATCAAAGTGAAATTCAAATTTTTTTTTTTTTTGTTACGCAAGGAACCGCCATCGTCATGGCTTCTGTAAATTATCTGTTAGCATTACTTACGAATTCTATAATATTTGTTATAGTTGGTAAGATTTACTTTATGTTAATACAAATAGAGGCAGAACGACCGCAAAAATAAATGTCGATGACAATAGGATTCAATTTCGCCTTTACAACCTTATTTCCCCGAATTTTTCTCACAATCGATAAATCGATATTCTGGCAAAAAATAAGATAAACAAATGTTTATGCACGCCCTATTTAATTGAATAATTAATGTGTCTTAATGGCTCGAGTGTTCAACGTCAGCTTAATAAATCAATCATTTTACTGTAATAATTTTGGAGGTAAAATAGCAGAATTGGCTCGACGATAGATAAATTACACTTGTAACAATACTACCATTTATAAATGCGATGAAACTATCATGGTTTATCCTTAGTTCGGTAATAAATTTCTTACTATTATAAAGAAGAAAAAAAAAAATATCGGGCGAATAAGATTTATCCTTCGCGTGTAAACAAATAAAATAAGCCTGTAAAGTCTAAGAGCCAATATTTATTTTAATTAAAAAGCAAAAGTCTTTTCCAAGGTTAGCGCTCCCTGCTGCTCAGGGATCATCAAATTTCACGAAAATTCGGTCATTAAAAGGAAAAGCTCAAATGAAAATCAATGCCAAAAGCTCCAATATAGATACGGATGACCTTGTAACAAAATTTATGTTTATTCGACGGAAGCGACTACATTAAGAGGAATATAAATGTATTCGTGCAAACGAATAGGAGAGCAAATCTTACTTTGGTTTTCCATTTTCACTCTGCTGTTTTTATGCATACATATATTTTGGTTAAGGGACTTTTCATCTGCCACTTTTTATTTCATTTGCTTCGCATGTGTGATATATACACACACGATTTCCAACTTTAAGCCAACGCGCAGCTATACAATTTGCAATTATTTGTGATTTTGCTTGTTTGTTTGCCTTCGACAAAACAACAGACATTACCGTAATATCGAGCGTAAATTGAATATATGAGGTAGCCGGTGAGGTTTGATTAATTATTATATCTTTGACATTGTAATTACGAATAATGAAAATATCTTCGAAACAATATAACTGGTAAATAAAAGTTGTCGTTCGATCATCATGTTTATTAATACAATTATCCTTTATTACTATTATTATTATCATCTCTATTATTATCATTGATATAGTTGTTGTGGTTCTCGAGGGTCATGTTGTTGTCGTTGTCGTTGTCGTTGTCGTTGTTTTTGTTACTGTTGTTATTATTGTTTTTATTGTTATTATTATTGTTGTCGTTGCTGGTGTTATTGTTGTTATTGTCGTCGTCGTCGTCCTCGTCGTCCTCGTCGTCGTTGTTGTAATTATTCATGCTGTTGTACTGTTGAAAGTGTTATTATCGTTTGTCCTAGATTTGGCAGATAAAATTCTATTAAATTATTATTAAAGCAAGTTGGCGAATTAACATAATTGTAACGTAATATAGTATTTAATAAAAACAAATACAGTCCGTACTGATAATATTTTATAAATCTGTTTGATACCAAATAAGAATTATCATAAAATTGCAAAGAATGAAGGCAAATTACAGTTTTTTTTTTTTTTGCCATTTTTTGTCGATTGTCATAGAAAAAGTAAAAATATTTTACTTACCGCGTATCCTTATAAATTAACTATAAAATATTTTGATAAAGAGAATGGATTAAATAAACTACGAAAAAAAGATTCGGGATATTAGTAGAAATTAAGCTAAATTAGCGATATTCTCGGAACGAGCAAATTTCAAAACTTAACTATTATAGTTAAAGCAACTTGATTAAATTGTGCATTATATCGCAATTATATAAATTCAATACATTTGCAAATTTTAATTCCTAATAGAATTTTCAAGAATATACTATCGGTACGAAAAAGATAAGCCACAATTTCTATATTATTTTAATCACTTTATCCATGTCTCTTCACTTACTCTTATAATACTTTTCTCTATTTATATAACTTACGTACTAAAGTCCCGCGTTTATTTAATCGTTCAATTAACATTAAATAGCAAAAAAATCATTTAAATGTAATTAAAATAAAATTATTTTTACTCGTCGTTTTAAATTTCTCACCTAGAAATAGAAATCTCAATACTCTCGTATTCATTTTTCAAACGATGTCAGAAATCGCGGCCCTCCAAACCTCTCAAATCTAATGAATATAACTTTTGACCGATGTTAATAAAATAATGTCAAGTAAATCGCAGATACTCTTAAAATTACATTAATTATAAGAAAAAATACACGAAACTTTATGCAGTTTCAAACTCCAAGCGCTCCTGATTGTCAAAAAAGTACTTGGACTAATTTCATGGCATTTATGTTTCACTTCATTCATGTCACTCTTCGATCAAACTTTACTCAAGATCTGAAAAAATAATTTTACTTACCAAGCTACTCAATCCTCGATGAATCTGCGAAAAATCGACAGCCTCCCATGTCCCTCAACCCCCACCCCCACGCCCATCACAAAGCGCATTAGTTATTTCGTCTCGTGCCACGTGTTACGCACATGCTTCCGCCCAATTTACTTGGTCGCTTATCGCGGGCATTTATACGCGTATTTATACCAAGTTTTCGCTTATATCCGCTTATATCCGCGCAATGTATTAATAGCGCAAATATTTATTCTATATTAGTATTTGAAACACGTTGTGCACGTGTGTTAAATTGAGATATTTAAAAAATATTCCTCTCCAAAAATTCAGCATTACATTGTTTTGCCATTGCCATCCATACCATACCATGTTTTGCCGATTTTCATCAATTAAAAAAGAAAATGTATTATTTGTGATTTATTTAATTGCGTTTGGCATTAAATTGTCACTTATTGTGATACTATTTTTCATTAAGTAATCGGACCATCGTCGATATATCGATGATCCCAATAATCTATTATATTTTTAAATGACCCACTTGAATCTGAGCAACGTGCAGAAAATGCGAGCGTCTTCACTTAGTCACAGAATTTGCTTTGTTGAAAATTTAATCTCTTAAGCAAATTACCCAAGTTCTCCCCTCGCTCATAGGCTTAGAAAATTACTGTTTGAAAATACAAAGTTAAAATACTGTAAGTGGCGTGAAAGAGCAACGATCATATACTAAATTCGATCGATAAAATCAATCGCTTCCGTATTCAACGCGCGCATTCGTTGCGTTATAATTGCATGTGATGCAAATTTTTGCATTAATGAACATGATAAGGATGTATGAATAGACTGGTATTATATCATTGTCATTACTAATCAATCATTAGTCGCTTTCATTTCCAAAGCGCATGATCTAAATTTTCAAATATTTTTAATCGTGTTCAAGCACCTTCGATACTTTCACCGCTAACTAACGCTAGCTAATCATAATCACTTGTAAATATAATCGATAATGCATTGGTAATCAAAACATTAAATTACATTTAACGTATTCGTGAAATGCGGGAAAAGAGCGATGAGGATAAAAAGCCCGTTAATGTAAATATTTTTGATTTTAATTGATTTTCCTTATATTATTATAATTTCGTCATTTTATAATTATAATTAAATGTTGTTGTTTTTGTTGTTGTTGTCGTTGTTGCTGCTGCTGTTGTTGCTGCTGCTGTTGTTGCTGCTGCTGCCGCTGCTGCTGCCGCTGCTGCTGCTGCTGCTGCTGCTGCTGCTGCTGTTGTTGTTGATGATGATCATATTGATTGGTGAATTTTCTTCGTGATTATTCAGATCTGGCAAAATATAAACGATAATTTGTCCGAAAATGATGGCGATATTACGATGAAAAATAGTATCAATGGAATTTCAAAGTAAGTGTCGGGTGCAGCGTCGAACAACGACGCAAATCATAACTGTATAGAACATCGACTAATCCCGTACCCTGACATTTTTTTATTTGATAAAGTCGTAGAGTTGGGAGTCGAGGGTATCGCTATATGCGTTCGCGCGTCATTCGGTGAGTAATTTAACGAGACCCGACCGCAACGGTCGTCCTCTTGGTCCACGGGCTCGGTCGAGGATAGCTGCACTCTGGGTATTAGCAATACTTTTACGACGTAAGCATCGAGTACTGGCGGGCGGCATTCCCAGGCTCCCTAACAGGCGGCATTCCTAGGCTCGTAAAGTGCCGCCACCTCTACCTAGGCTACGAGTAATCGCTGACCCCGGACACGTAGATACGGGCGAGCCCGATATCGCGCACTGGCCCTCGTAAAAGAGGACGAGATGTAGCTGGAGCTCGTCATCGGTGACCCCCGCCCAGCCACCTGCTCACCTACCCGTACTTACGCAAACTCAATTGGAAACGACGAGACGATCAACGAGCTTTTACAATCGAAAGTAAAACCCGAGGGTCTACTCCCACGCATGCCGCGAATTCTCCTTGAGCCAAGTAAGAATTACATTGTCACTGTCAGCTTCAAATAATCCGCTCGCGACACTACGAGCGTAACAAGGATGTATAGCCGAGCCGATCCTCGCTCGTCAATTATCCAAAAGAAAAATAAAGTGTAATGCAAACGGAACAAAAAACCAGGACCAAAAGACAAAGGCCGTGATCGCCGAAGAGGCCGAAAATCACGGAGACAACAAGCTCGCGTCGTTGCGTAAATGCGGGATAATTACGCAACAAAGGGGGAAGAATAATTCGCGCCGTAATGTCGCCTTGGCTTGGCGAGGCGTCGTGGAGACCCGTCGCCCTACCTCTAGAGCGTCAGCGGACCGAGACGTTAAGAAAGCGGGGGCGTGGGAGGGAAGCGCCTCGACGCGAGTCGCGCATCCGTAATACTCGGTGAGTTACGCCGGCTTACATAATGCGCTCGACGCATAGGTGTAACGCCATTGTGTGCATACACAACGATATTAAGGATCTTACGGGAGCATTAGTGCCTTTCCTGATGCTGCTGCTGCTGCTGCTCCTGTTGCTGCTGCTGCTGCGGTTATGCACGAGCCAAATAGAAGTTTGGGAGGCTCCTTTCGAATATCCCGGGGCTTTTTATTTTCGTATGCCTTGTGGGTAACGCTATTACGGTAATGGTTTCAGGTGCCTCTCTTTGGAATGCATTGGGTGAATAATCGTCCTGTCCGTTTATTCCTGTGTAATTCCTCTCTGTTGGTGTTTATAAATTCACCAGGGGAATATTGTGAATAAGGCGAATGATATTATGAATAATGGCCAACTCTTGTAATGCCTCCGCGTAAATGCGCCTACGTAATTCCGGCGAATTAACAAAATTCATCGTTAAAAGCTATTGTGCGCAAATTTGTCGGATGAATTATCCGGGAGAGCTGCTGGGATAACGCAGGGGCCACGCCACGGTAAATACCGTTTTTCGCGCGGACAACGAAAATCCACCGTCGACCTCTCCAATCTGTCCGCAACAGCTAAATTAAAGAACGCTAGGATTATATTGTAAGCATCGTTCCATCTCGCCATTCAAGGCCGCCTCCTAGTGCAGCGCATCCGATCGACGATTTCATCCCGAGTGCAAGGTGCAAAAAAAAAAAAAAAAAAAAAAAAAAGTGGCATTCTCATCTCTCGCACGGCGTCACACAAAAACGGGAAAAGCTCTCACGGAGTGCCGTGTGTGGTGGTTATCTATGCCGTTTTATCTCAGCGAGTGCGTGTCAAGCGTGAGCTAGAGAGAGAACGAGAGAAGGACAGCGGAGAGTAGGGCAAGCAACCCCTCTTCGACACGGAAAAAATCAATAGTCCGCGCGACCAAGTTTTTCGAAGTGCAGGAGAGCCGCGTGCGCTGCATTTCTTCCTCCCTCTCTTCCTCTCGCTCCTTCACTCGCACTCGCACCCGCTCTCAATCTCTCTCTCTCTCTCTCTCTCTCTCTCTCTCTCTCTCTCTCTCTATAACTGTATGTATATCTGTCCTCATCGTGCATACACTCGTATGTCTCCCCCTTTTTCGCCACTTGTACCGCTCACACTATATCTCTTTTAACGCTTTGCGCGTACATTATAACGTACGTAGGGCATAGCATAGCATACATTTCTTTTTTGTCGCTCGCTCTCCACTCATTTACTAAATGATGGAAATAGAAAATAATGCCGAGACATTTATCGAGCGATTTTCCATCTATTTCCATTGCTCGCGCGGTCTTTATGCTATCCTTTAGGACCAAGCACACTACTACGAAGAATGAAGTTTTATGAGAAAATATTACAAAGCGTCGATTTGAGCGGTTCGCCTTTCAAACTTGAGCTAGGCAACGCGACAATAATTTTGAATCGGCCAAATGAATTGGAACGTCGCTATACCGGTCGACGTTATTTAATTTTTTTTCTTCTTCTTCTTCTTCTTCTTCTTCTTCTTCCCCTCCTCTTCTTCGTCCACTTCTTCTTCTTTCTCTTGGTCATGCTCCGCAAAGTATAATAATCGCAGAGACAATGAGCGTGGAATTAGCATTAGTTTGTACATTAAAAGTGCTGTGTATCGTTCGAAATTTTTATAATATCAATATTTACAGTCAGTGAAGGGCTATGTCGAATGGAAAAGCAAAATTTATCATTTGTTCGTTAATGCGTGTGCAAATGTATATATTTTATAAGTAAAAGTAAGCATTGATAAATTATGATTGTACGTAACGATGTCTTGTGGGAGTTTTTGAATTTTTCATTTTGACCTCGATGCTCAAAGTCCAAATACAATATTCGTTTAATAATCAATGCGTAAATCTTATTTTTTCAGTTCAAACGTATTATGACCGCTTGGCTTTAACGATAAAATTCAATTTTCTCCTACGTATGTCTCGTCAGAAATGCCTCGATAACTGAGAGATAATGTGCTAACGATTCCCCTTACAACAAAAATTACTCCGCAAACGAATGACCAAAATATCGATTACGATAATTTATTAAATTTTTTTCCCATATTTACACCAACTTTGAATTTTACTCGTCCATCGTGTAATCGGCTTTAGTAAAATCGAATGTTAAATCGAATCTGAAAGGGCATAATTATGTATTAGAACTAGAGTCCGTAGGTATAAAATCGATGTAGCAAAGAGCATTCTAACGCCAAATTTTGTCATTGATTAATCGCATTTTTTTTTCTTTTTTTTTCTTTTTTTTTCATTTTTTTTCCGTCGAACGATCTATCTTTGAAATAACTATAAATCACGTTCTATTTAATGAATGTATAACCTATAGGCACATAATGGCAGAATGTTGAGTTCCTTGCTTCCCCTGCCTCTATTATACATCGCCAGGTATCGTTGAAATGTTGTTGTTCAATGGTACACCTGGAACGATTATTTGTAATTTTTTTTTTAACTATAGTTTGAAATGAAATAGATGGATCGATGATATGAAATTTATATGCATATGCTGATAAATTAATCTCCACTACGACTGTTATTCGCTTTCGCTCGCTCATTTATCAAGCCTAAAGAGAAATAATATGCTAAGTCTACGTCAACCTTACTTTGACATTTTACCTTACATTTTCTTTCTTCTCTCCTCCTATAAACCATAATCCTTTTCCTTCCAACACTTATCGGCAATAAAAGACAAAAAGGACTTTGTTTCGTCGATAGCACCTTACCACTGTTACCGCTAAATCACGTCGCCTTATCGATAGTACCGATAGCTTTTGGGACAATAGTGGACAAAAAAAAGAGGGCGTTACATTATCGTTTCGTCTAAACGCTCGTACTTCGTTACCTCCCCCCACCCCCGAACGAATTTCAATTACGCCTTCGGTCTCGATTTCTCATGCACTCGGTCTCTCTCCGAGCAATACGAGCGCACAAGACTCTATAACGGCCCCGCTCCATCCTTTATGACAGCGTAATTTTTAACGAGGTAATTTCCAGGCTTCGCCGAGAGTTATAGACTCTAAATGGCATTTGGCTCTACATAATGCAGTTCTCTGAAAAAAAAAAAAAACAAAAAAAAAAACCCCGTGCCGGCATCTGCCGCATAAATTCTTGAGGGCCGAGTGAAGAGGGACTATATAGAAAAATTCCCATTCCATTGGCTTGCAATTCGAGCGATACGCCTGCAAAATAATGGTCCTATTGTTTTTTGTTTTTTTTTTTTTTTTTAAATTCGCGAGTTCGTACGGTCGAATGATGAGAGCTTGGCATCTTTTTCGGATGCTAACCTTTCATCTACGGACTTTTACAAGAGTACAAGTGCAATAAGTACGAAGTCGCAAATGATATACGAGAGGAGAGCATGTACGAGAACATTTTATACGAGTCATTATTAATAGGAGAAGAAATTATTAATTTTGGGTAGGGGGACGGATAATGGGATTAGTCCGACAACGATAAAGGACGCCCGTTTCATTTATTCGACAAGATGTTTAAATTCATCGTGATGGCTTATCTGGCGCGTAAGAATTTTTAAAAATCAATTCTACAATAGTCGTAGCTTTCGCTGCATATAGCAACAATAATTGTAACGCACGACTTTATTAAAATCCCAGTCTTATCGCATTCTAAGTGCTTAGTGTTTAGCACTATTTAGCACAGAATTCGCTGCCTCGCTTGCACAGTTCTAATTGAACTATGAATTTATAATGTCACGGTAGGCGGAGATAAAACACAATTTTTCCCATGCAATATTGTAATGTTCAATTGATCAATAATATACACTTCCCATTAATATTTTTACTATTCTCACTTGATAATAATTATAGTTATCAATAACGGATAGTATTATTATTGATTATTTCACTCGTTAATTTTTTCTTTCTTGTATTAGCGCGTCGTTGTGTACATAGGAAAATGAGGGGCGATGGGGGGATAGGGGGATAAGGGGGGGGGGGGGAGAAAAATCCTTACCAATCTACATTTAAGCGTAAAGCTTACCTTATAAATGTTTCAACTTGCACTGTTAAATTTGACTTCCATTAAAAACAAAAAAAAAAAAAAAAAAAAACTTCGACCAAATTGTTACACGCCATCTTCAAAAATACATGCCAGTATTAACATATAGCCGCAATTCACGAAGGACAGATGTTACTTTACCTCGATCGTTTCCGAGTGAGTTAGCTCCGGAAATTCTACCCAATGCCACTACAATTTTGAAATCCAATGGGATACGTTAGTAGAGTCTGCCACGGTTCACTAACATTTACTATACCATTCAATAATACGTAGCCCCAACGGTCATATACCTCGCATGCGCACCTTATCTTTTAACGCGTCCGCCCCCCCCACCCACCCCCACTCCCACCCCGCAACATCACCGTGACACCTCTTTCTGCCAAAATGATGCGGCACGCTCTCGCATAGCTAAGGCTTCCGTCCTCTCATAATCGGAAAATGCAAAACAATCTGTTGACAATAGCTTCGAGAACCACCCATCCCCTACCGCTCCCACCACCTACCCGCTACAATTTACATCGGCAAATGTTGTCAATGTTACGCAGAGTACAGAGGAGAAAATAACGAGGCCGATCATCGACGTGTGACTTGCCGTGCATTCAACGGCACAATCTCGCATCGTCAGCCACTCCGATGAGATTTTTGAAGCGTTAGCGCGTTAAATCTCCTGGCCGCGACGATAGACACGTT
>NW_011948412.1:7971894-7999956 GCF_000503995.2 Ceratosolen solmsi marchali
GCAGGCGCGTGTCCGCGGAAGTAATGGGAGCACCGGCACTTCGCCGAGAAAAGAGGAAATCCGAGGGGCGCGTCGTCGTCCTTTTCCTTGTCGCAGGCATCGATCGCAATTAGCGTCGGTTGGCGGGACAGTGACGAAGAGCGGGGGCTTGCCGAGGCACAATAACGGGCGCAATGTAGACAGACGGAAAGGTAAGGTATACAGACTTACACGAGGAGGCGCCGCCGCCCCCCCCCCCAACCATCACTGCCCGCTCCTCATACGCTAACACACCCTCCCGGCCCGTTTACCGACGATCGATCGATTTGACCCAACTTCGTTTTGACGATCCACGTATTCGTAACGGTAGCGGTAAGAGAGAGTGGGATGGAGGGGGGGAGGGCGGTGTAGGGGGTTCGTTGGCAAGTTTTGCGGCTGACTTTTGAAGTTGGAGTCATGTAGGTTGTATCTTCCGAGAGGCTTGTGTAACGTTTCCCGAGGTCGGGCACTTGGGAATTTTAGTTTCGGTTATTCGATGGCAGCTAGGAGACGGGAGCGTTAAAAGTAAATCCGTTTGTTCGATCGAATGAATTGAAATCGTTAGAAATGTATGGATTACGATGAGAAACTAGATGTACCACCATGAAATAATAATAATAAAAAAAAAAAAAAAAAAAAAAAAAAACATATCCGGTTGTATGTAAAAGCGCATTTTTCGTTCGGCGATGTATTATAAAATGCATACTAGAGCAACGAAATTCGCCGTACGAACATAAACTACTTTTCGAATTCAGGGCATATTATATCGATAGACGAAAGTATCGATCGGTACAAAATAAATGTACACTCTTCAGTGAAAGTAAATAACTACTTTTTCACATTGAGAGACGATTTCAAGAGGTTATGAAAATGTCCGCACTTCCGAAAATTTCCATGCATTTGCATCGTAAAATTCAATGACTAAAATAGTTTTGGCAAATTTCATCAACAATGCTCAAACAATTTCGATAAACAACGAGAGAGCTCGCGTTAAAAAAAAAAAAATAAATAAATAAATATATAAAACCTGGATAAACATAACGAAACTGCGCGGCCGGTGAGGCAAGAATATCTGCAGGGCCGCCGTTAATCCGCGTTAACGCGAAGCGCGGAGATTCATTCGTTCGATCAAGCTGAAAAACGCCACCAACAGGTACGTTGAAAAACGTAGCGACATTCCGGCTTTAGGGAATCCATGAGTGTAACTTCTACATACGAATGACATCGTCCAATCGAGTTCACGAGAAGGGCGTCGACGTTAGCGTCGCTGTGTTAGCGAGTGTCCTTGGAACATATCAAGTTCGCCGTACCGACTAACTATTGTGCGAGTTTTCTCTCGAAGTAGTTTTCTGACCTCTCGTCCTACTACGAAATTGAGATTGAGATTGAGATTGAGAGTGAGAGAGAGAGAGAGAGAGAGGGAGACTAAATTTTATAATAAGCTAAGTAAATGCATGTTGCCAATACTCGACGAAGACGGGATTATCTAGCATTTTTACGGGACTCCTCGACCTACCTAGCGATATAAAATAGTTTTATACAACTAGATAGTACGGATCGTCTTACTTGCTTTATAATCACACCTCTCACATCGTTATTTCAAATCCAGAACTAGATAATTTATTATTAAGGAAATATCCTCATAAGGTAATAAATTATTAAAATCCGAATTGAAAGCATCGTAAATATGAATGTAATTGCATGTATTTTAAGAAGACGATGGTGTACTTTGTATCGAAGAGGAATGAATAAGAAATTAAAAAATTTTTTGTCAAATAAATATAGCTCGTGTAGCTCGTGAATTTATCATCTTGAAATAATCGAAGCTTATTTCAAATTTAAATTTATGCTGAAGAAAAAAAGATGATTTTCATATTCGTCTCGTTCATGTTTAATACAATAGCCATACATACAATGAGCCTTTAGGCTAACATTAATGTAATGGATTAATTAATAATGAGGGGGAAAGCTTTGGGGACTGAGCTACTAGTACATGTAACATGGTAAATATCGCGCACCGCTTCCTAATGGATATTTTGCTAATTAGAAACAGCGCGAACATTACGAGCCGAAATATTTAGTGTTCATACCATTGTCACCTTACCTTACATTGGCCCCCCCCCCCAACCCACCCACCCACCCTCCTTTACTGTCTAACCAGACATTTATCGGCCCATTTCATTGCATTACATTACAATACTCTCAATGTCCTTCTCTTTCAATGAGAATCTTTAATTGACCATCTTCCTATAAATCAAAGGAATAAAGATCTAGCCGATACTACCACCTACGTACCACAGCTACGTGTAACGAGTAGAAAATAATTAGCCCTCTTTGCGGGGAAAAGGCAATTGTCACGGAACTTGCCTGGCATTTCCTCCTTATTCCCGAAGCACCGACTTCGCTTTCCCTCCTTATTCCCGAAGCACCGACTTCGCTTTCCCTCCAATCCCGGCACCCGTCCACCTCCCGATTCTCCCCACCCGACATTCGAACCTCGCGGATCTCGCTTCGGGCCCTTCGAGGGCGTCATTCATTCCTCGCCACCTGAAGAATACGCGAAGGTTAACATAGCCAGGCATTATTGGGCTGCCGAAGGGTGTCTCTTTACGGGCATTTGAACCCTTTGAGCTGGGAAAGCTTATATTCGGTTAAAATGTAAATTCTACGGAGTAATCTGCATAAAAAGTTTTTTTATCCCCATTCTACTACTAACACTATTTTGTCGTCTCTGTTTTGTCAAGATAAAGGGCGCACAAACCGTACGGTATTTGTATCTCAGAATTGTCGCAATATTGAAAAGTACATTTTTATCTAATCCAATTTCTCCATACTGATGTGGGAAAATCGAACGGACGGTAAAACTGGGGCTGTAGAGATGACAGGAGGAATAAAATTTTCGTGCGCGCTTGGAAAATTATTTTTTCCAAAAGTTTTTGGGTCACGATTGGGGAATGTGCGATTGAAAATTTTCAATTGCCAAACGCTCGATTCATTATCGCCAAATGACTTTTTAAATATTACATTTTATGCCCAATGTAAATAATTAAAACAATTTCATTCCGTAATAATTGCAATGGCAATAATGCCAAAGCACAGGGGAAAATCTTCGTTCCCTTCGCATCTTACTCTTCGTACTTCTGCTATTGCGAACATCGCCAATCTCAAAATAAGGGAATGAGATAGGCATCGCAGTTAACGGAGGATTTCTTTTAGCTTGAAATTACAACAATTCAATAATTCAACAATTGTGAGTAAATACGATTTATTCACGGCAAAACTTGTAGCATTATTACATGCCCGTGTAAGCAGATAAAATTAACATTTAACCATACATTTAATGCGGTAAAACTGTGTTAAAATGTATTCTTACATTGTGTCGATGATTAAAAAATGATCGAAGAATCGCCTAGAAATAATGTTAGCCAATATCTGTTTTAAATAAAATTTACATTCACATAGTTTATCAAATCATTTCAAATTCACTGAAATGAAAGTCAATTAACAGTTTTTCTTTTTAACGCTTACATTTCTTTTTTTTTTCTACCGTTGCACTTAAAAAGTTATACATCCTGTTAATTATAATATTTTGCCGCTCTTATGCAAGTATATGGAGAACTTAGGAAACCTCCATTGCGCCGCCTGCGTTCATCGACTTTGCACTCCAAACTCCTATTATCCAATTTGTAAGACAATTATTTCATAAACATTTCAATTATCTCCGCCACTACTGAGAATAATACCTATTAACAAATAAATGTATTAGTGACTAAACGCGCGTCTGCGTGTCTGGTTATTTAAATTAATATGAACTTTTTTTTTTTAAGAGAGCCGGCTTGTAATTGTGAAACGATAATTATTAAAATACATATGGTATATTTTAATAAACGACACTTTTCTTTCGAAAAAATTTATTTAGTCGTGAGTTTCAGGCGTCCACTTGAAATGTCTTCCGTAATCTACTAGTACCTAAGAAATAACGAGAGATTTAAAAAAAAAAAAAAAAAAAAAAAAGAAGAAGTTTTTAAGTACTTGCTTAAGCACCAAACTTTTCCATAAAAACTCTATGGCTTTTGAAAGTTAAATAATAATCATTTTCGGTAGCCCCAGATTAGTACACTGTGGTGATTCGTATCCTCCATTTTTTCTTTTTTCTTTTTTCTTTTGCCTAACGTGTTTATTTCATATGCTTATTTGCTCATATACATTATTGGGTTTGCTGGCTTATAGTTGCATAATGACTTGGAAATCTGTTTATTATAAAAAGAAAAAAAATTTTTTTTTACATGTATTAAAATGATATTTTTGTCATTATTTAATTAAAAATTATTAACTCTTTCGTTTAATAAGCTTTGCTATTTGCTAAATTTTTTTTTTCTTAAATGTTTTATAAAGTATTTTTAAAATACTTTTTACAAAACCATAAAAGCCATAAAATTGAAAGACTTTGGAATGAAATTAGATAAAAAAAAATACGAACTTTCTATCTCATAATTCTTATACTCTAAATTCGTACGCATTAATTGTATTGAAACTGAGCTGAATGTGAATTGCATGATTAAATTGTATTATAATTTAATTATAATTATAGGAATTCGTTTCATAGCTCATTACATTACGTAAGTAAGAAGGAAAGACAGGTTCTTGCATTATTTTGTAGCTTTTCAACTTTAGCAAATGAATAATTTATCAGAAATGTATTTAAGGATTTTGTTTTTTTTTTTTTTTTTTTTTTTTTTTTTTTTTTTTTTTTAATAGAGCTTTTCTAAAAACCACAAATAAACTTTTTTTATCGAGTATCATTTAATTATCTTCACCATTGAATGTAGTTAAGAAGAAGCTCTTAATTTATGAATACAAGAAATATTCAAGTTCTTAACCGAGAGAAATCGAAGCAGCACGATAATCTTGTTTAACTTATCTGGTTACCGGCATATTATAACTGCACTCGATTAATTATTACCTCCTCTCGCTTTTATTAATTAAAGCAATTGATATTTGACATACCAATCCTTTTATAATTATGCGATAAGTTTGAAATAGAAATAAAGGGAAGTTTTACATGAAAAGTACAAGACGATATTCTCGTCGATATCTTGCAGTATGAATATGATAATCATAGGAAAGAAAACTTTATTATATATAAGTTTTCCAACAAAATTTTGAAACCATGTATTTCATCAATTGACCTCATTTTTATACTTTAAACTAGTCCGCGGACGAATATTTTTCTTGTCAACGATCATTATTTATAAAGTCGTCGAGGGTGGGTAGGGGAGGGATGGGGAGTGGAGGGGGGAGCGTTAGTGAAATATTCGACTCTATAATAAAGATATCACTCACTATGAATGTAATGGCTAAGTTTTGCCGAATGGAGAGTATTGATATTAAAAATAAAAAAAAAAAGTGAAGGAAGCTAACGAGCGAACTTCTCCATCTACCCCCTCCCGCGGACAAACACCAATAAACAACAGAAACATAGATCTTTCCGTCTGCAGCGAGGAAAAAATAAATGTCGACACGTAAATACGGGCTCAACGCTCTCGTCGGAATCGGTTAAGCGCCTCAAACAATAAAGGCTTAATTTACAGCATTTTTGCCGTTTCAGAGTCAATTAAAAGTTTTGTAAAACGCGAGCGCGGGGCAAAAGAAAGGCAAAAGTAACGCGAGACACTCGAACTCGAGGAAGTAATAAGCGAAGTTTTCTCCTCTCTCTCTCTCTCTCTCTCTCTCTCTTAGTTTTCCCCTCCGCTTACTCCGATACTCGCTCTCTTCGCACACACGCGCGAGAGCGCCCCCACGCACAAAGACTCTATCTCTATCCTTCTCCATCTCTCTTCATTTCTTCATCCTCCTCTTTAATTTAAATAAAGTCACTCCGTTAGAATTCTTGGAAAAGTCACGGAAAGTGCAGTGGTCTGGTAGTTGATGCAAAGAAGGGAAGAGCGAAGAGGTGGCGGATGGAGACGATAAAAGAGAAGGAGGACGGGGAAAAACCAAGCGCACACGTTGCTAAAGAAAGCTTCAAGAGCTCGTAGTTCTTTGGGCGTACCTGGTAAGGAGTGCGACTTTCAGTGCGCGTTTGTTCCGTCGTAGTTTTTGTTTTTGTTTTTTTTTTTGTTTTTGTTATGTCTAGATATGATTCATACTTTGTAGATGCCAGAACAGTAAAAATTTCCCTCCATAAATGGCAGAAATATTGACACGCTCGTTTCGGAAAAAATTCTTATTTCGTTACATAACTCACTATTTGTAAAAATAATGGAATAATGTAATAACAATAATAACAATAATAACAATAAACAATCTTAGTCTTTATAAGAAGTAAATTTACTTGGGTTGATTTTAAGCTTCTTCGGAACGAGCTGCAAAGTAACTTAAGACATTTAATGAGTAAAAGAATTCTTTTAATTCTAAAACGACAATTGAAACTTTTTCAACATATTAAAGTAACGCCGAGTTGTTAATTTTTTTTTTTTTTTTTTTTTTTTTTTTTTTTTTTAGAACGTATCGCAATGGCGCCATACAGATAATGTAATTACCATCGCCAAAACATTATAAGTAGCTATGCAATTATCCATTCCGTTTACAATATTTTTACATCAATACGAGCACGTAAAATAAAGACTTTTCATTTAAATGCACGTTATTAACAATAAAATCATAAAGGCCATATTAGACAGATTAGATTGGTATTATGCTCGAACAAAAAAAAAAAAAAAAAAAAAAAAAAAAAAAAAAAAAAAAATAATAATAAAGAGCAAAATCTTTATTTCTAGTAGGCAGTTACAATATTATCATACGTACGTACATTCCTACGTTCTTTCGTATTATTTCCAAAGTTTTAGCTTCCTACCCCTCTTCCTCCCCCCTCCCCCTCACAACAAACTACGTATTAGCCCGAGAAATGTTTATTTTGGCGTTTATGTATTTAACACAGCGACACATTGAAATTGCAGAGTCGCTCGACTAACCATTACGTACTAGAATCAAACATACAATAAATATTATGATTTTAAGTATAAAACTAACGATAAAGACTATTAAACGGCCTGGGGAATAAAATATGCGTAGTAAAAAAAATTTCGCATTGATATGTTGCACAATTCGTAATAATAGGCTCTATGCATGAAATATAAGTTTGTAAAATTGTATACGTTTCAGTTACAAAATAAAATATACCGGAACTAAAATTATAGTATATTTTATGTTTATATAAACAAACATTTATATTGGTTAAATAAGATTTTACAAAAATTGCACCGCAATAAGTATGAATATTATTGGAACTACGTGACGTAAAATTTTATATCCTCTTCTACATGCGTCAGGTTGTATTTCATATTATTCCTGTAGTTTTATTATCGATAAATTGAATATACTTATAATTGAATGGCAAATTTTCCTCTCCTTAAATACCTATAGATTTACTATGGCCACATTATAACGTGGAATCCTACATCCCAAGATATATTAAAAGTTACCTTATACCTAAAACAGTAATTGATATATTGATTCGTGAGCAGCGCAAAAAGTGCCATTAATGCATAAGTTTCGGACTTTTGCAACGATTATTATTTCCAGAAAATTTTCAAATATATTTCCAGACGAGCATAAACCCAAAGCTCGTACGACTATGGATGAAAAGCGCCTCTGGGCGAATAAAAATAAAGCCTAGTTCGTAAGCTCTGGCTTGAAAAAAAAAAAAAAAAAAAAAAAAAACAGTTTCATGGATTGCGCGTAGGTGGCAGAGGGTTAAGACGACGAATAAGAAAATTGCGCACAGGGTATTATCAACGCGTACCCGGAAGTGCATTACGAAATCGTCTCTCATATTGGCTTTCGACTCATTGTACATCCCCAGCTAGAGCTTTCATTATCTTACCCCCCCCCCCCAGTCGCCTTCAAAAGTCGTAAGATACCGCGTGCTGGGGAGAATCACGTAAGATTGTCGATGATGGGTGAGTGGGAGGTTGGAGGGGGAGGGATACTTGTTCGTGTCGAAACAAATGGCCCCGGGAGTCGATAACAGCGGTCTCCATAAAGAGAGGTACTCAATGCTAATGGTCGACACGATTATTCTCCTGCTATGCCATTCTTTCTTTTCCTTTAGTTGCTCTACTCCCGCACTACATCGAACCCCCGGCCGCGTGATTTTACGTAAGACCTACTCGTCTAAAATCAAACACGTGCAACATTTTTTTTTTTTAACGCACGAATGGCATCCATCGGCAACAGAAGAGTCGTATGGATTCTTGCATGACTACGAGACTTTTCTTAACATTATTATCTTACAAGCGTTCCCTCATATACGACTGACATCGAATATTAACGTAAATGAGAGCGATCCGCGCATTACAATTACTGGAATTCGGCTTCGTTATTATCAAAATCAAAATTAGGCTAAAGTGTAGAACAATTTATCTATGAAAGGATGAGAAAAAAAATCATTTCCTCGAAACTATCTCAATAGATAAATCTACTTGTATTATTTATTATTTGGTATTATTAATTATTGATATTTAGGATAAAAACTTGAAATTGCAACGCTTACCTATTTTTTTCCAGCTCGTTATGCGTGGTCCTGTAAACAATAGAAAGATCGTATGTTAATGTAGTAAATCGTAATTTGACACAAAGCATAAATATACATAAGTTTTATGTTGGGGGGGGGGGGGGTAATAAGTGAAATGATAATGCTAACATGACAATTATCATTCAATGCAACTGTTTATTACAGCTTACGGGATGTCACAATTACGATTTATTCATGGTTCACTCTTGTGCATAAACATTAAAGATTTTAGATGAGATTTCATCGGCATACTCCGGCAGTTGAGTACGTTAATAAGTTTAAAAAACTACGGATACAACGAAATTTTTTATATCAAGTATAATATAATGAAATCTCTTTGCCTAATATTTAAACAAATTGCCATGATAAAAATATAAATCGTAAAATTAGCGTAATACAAAAGGCCATTGTAGCTGTAAAATATGTGAAAAATGTGAAAGAGAAATATTTATCAACAACAATACTTATCCTTTAATGAGTACTTTATGTCATTTTTATCTAATATTAAACAATGATAAAATATAACGTAACATTTACGACTTTCTTTTTTTATTATATATAATTATATATATAAAATTACCATTTTGTAATAAAAAATTAAATTAACTATTTTGGCCGAAAAGTAACTTCTAATTGATCAAATACTGTTTCAATTTTCAATAGAAGATTATAAAAAAAAAAAAAAAAAAAAAAAAAAAAAAACAAATTCCCAGATGAAACAGACAAGTAAGCACTAAATGGTTGCTATTCTGAAAATCACATTAGAAGCGAATTTCTCTACGCCGGTACAATGAATTGATGGCACTTAAAATTCAAATTCAATTTCTTTCGAAATTTTAGAGCTTTGCCCATTCAAATAAACAATAGTGATTGAAAAATTGAAAGTAAATATAATTAGAGTTTGGAATGTGGAAATAAAATAAATACTCGCGCGCAGTTTAGAATTATATAAATGTCTAAATATAATTGCCATAAATAACATTGTAATGTACGATTATTGAACGCGCTATTAAACCAACGAGTTCGTTAAAATTCAAGTTTGCTAGACAGAATAAAAATTCCGGAAATTTCAGACGTATACTCGTCCTTACTAAATAATAATTCACCATTCAACAACTGAACAAAATCGACTTAAATTCATTGGAGTAGAATCGTTGAAGCTGAGGGAAGCGTTTAAACGGCACACGGCAACGAACAAAATACAAGTAAGATTTGTCGCAAGTATTCGGTTAGATTTTACTTGTATCAGAAACGCGCGTATCGCTACACATTTGCCCAACAGTTAAATAAGCTTAACTACAGATTGTTTTGATTGCGAGACGATGGGATATTCGCTCATTTCAGGCTTGAAATCGAAAACTTCCGCTTCGAAGGTTTTCCAATTCGGCAGTGCGATTCTCCAATCGATTATAATTACCTTCTCCCTAACCCCTCCACCGTTCCGCTGTCTAACTGGACCCTCCGCCGCCCCGCCGCCCCGCAACCGATGGGATTCTCAAGCCCACTGCTGACCAGCTGCACGTGGCTGTCAACGGGTGACGGTAATCGCTTGTTGGTCAACCAGCGACAAAGAGAAATCGGATACAGAAATGCTATACAGCCCCTCTACGGTGGTGGTAGTAGGAGGGGTAAAGCGCCTCTACCTCATCTCTGGATTGCGATCTTCGCTCACCAGGTTCTCTCTCTCTCTCTCTCTCTCTCTCTCTCTCTCTCTCTATCTATCTCTATCTATCTCTATCTATCTCTATCTATTTACCTCCACCCCTCTCTGGCTTTCTGCCCGTATCTTCGACAATAGCTCCGCGTTAATGCAACAATGAGAATCTCATTAGGCATCGGAGTACCATCGTTTATTATTTATTAAGTGACCGAGATGTTTATGCGCGCTCGACGTTAAATACATTTCAAGCAAAATTCAATTTAACTTTTATACACGAAAAGTCACTTTTCGCTAGAATAAAATTACTACTAGTACATTCGCAATATGGAGTTTTGAGGTTATGCAACGGTAAAGACATTAGTAATGCTTACTCATAGCAGATGTGTAATCATTGCTAATCCCCTCTCTCATAACTACCTTTCGATTCTATTCCATTTGGGAAAAAAAAAAAAAAAAAAAAAAAAAAAAAAAAAAAAAAAAAAAAAAAAAAATGAAAGAAAGAAAGAAAGAAAAAAAAGCGAATAAAGAGAGTTTTACGAAACACGTACAACGCAATTGCAATAAAAGTTTCATCTATCAACTGCACCTTAAGTTATTAAATGCGCACGCAATGCATTACACAGATTAACTCCATTGCTTAAGCCTTCCTAATATGCGTTACGAAATGCAAACAATTATTTCATAAACTGGACTTGGTAATATTTTTAATTGAAAAAATCAACGCCAATATCGAGAGAAAAAATTGTTAGCACCTGTGACTTATCATTGTCTCGATAAGAATAACTTTTCATTTGATTGTTAAGAAATAATATTCGATTGTAATGTAAAAATGGTTTCGATATAAATGGGCCGTTTACTCGATAAATTGCGAATAAAAATTCAACGAACAATAATATGTCGAAGCAACGTTTTGAAAACCGAATGAAATACATATGGCCTTATGGATAATAAGGGTTACGCAAGATTAATTAAATCCTAATGTCCAAGGCAAACTTGTCAATTTAATGCCAATGTAAGAATAACAAATGGTATTCGACATCGACTCGAACCCCAAACACCTTATGTCAAAGTCCTCCCCCGACGAACATCCGCATCGACCAGCAGACGGAAAAAGAGTTTTCTATTATTTCGGAGTTGGAGCTGCGATTCGTCATATAGCAAATGCCAAGCCGCATAATGACCTTAAATGCGACCTATAGCGGCCATTTCATGAGGCGCGTGATTGATAGATGAGCACAAGTCAACAAGGATCACGATTATTTAAAGGCCGATGTAATTTGTATTTGGAAACGCTTTCTCCTAAGCAACTGCTCGCCACCGTTGACAATGACATCGACGACGACAATAATGCGAAAATTCGATTTCCCACACGCAGCCATAAGCGGGCAAGGGAGGCAAAAGACTTTTTTCCCTCTACCTCTCTCGCCACCAACCACCTCCAGCGAGCCATAAATTAGCGCATTCTAGCGTTAACATACGAGAGTAACGGCCACCGCTTCATTTCTGCGCGTTTCACTGCGCATGCAAAAAGGAGAGCCTAAGAGAGGTTCGTTAATCCGGGCAACTATTGAGGCGATATAGGTACATTAAGGTTATCAATTACAATTGCTCTCGCCTGTATTTAGAAAGAATGGATTGTACAGTATATGTGTATGCGAGCTATTTGAATAAAATAATGACGTGTTTGCTTTATCTTTTCTTTTCATTTCGGTTCATTTCAAAGTTCCCTCGACCATCGGCTGTTAAACTGATTAATTTTTAAATTGATAAAAGATAAATCTTGGGTTGTTAAACCGAGGCTGAAATAGAATCGCCAAACGAGCGACAATGGAATAAAATTTATTTCCTTACTATTACTTTTAATCTCTTTTACTGTTTGTTAATTGTATATACAGATTTTAACGAGTTGCGCGAGTCCCCGTTATATGATGTAAATAATGAAATCGCTCATGTAGTTTTATAATTACTTCACCCCTCGTATTTCATTACAAAGTTATAACATTTTTTATATTCGTATCTCTGTTCGACTTTTTTGAGAGACTTTTGTTGAACTAATTCTTTAAAACTCCATGCCCATGTATTCATTCGCACACTTATTCTCGAGTATTCCATTTAAGGCAATTAAACGAAGTAGAAAAACTATGCCAATAAAATAAACACTTTTTCAGTTATATTCACGATAAAATAGCGATGGAAAAATAAATAATGAGGGAATATAATCAGATTTTCATAATCTTAAATAATGTCGTTTTTAACGTGAATAACGCAAAATGTTGCTAACATTTAATTTTATATTATCATATGAATTTAAAAATTATCAATTATATTGTAAACTCGAGGTTGAGGTGTATTAGACACTTCAAGTGCAATGTGCATTATTATAATGATGAGTCTTCTTTAGACAATCTTCTACTTGTCCCTTGTCCCTCTCTAATTCATCTATACATAAATGACCATACATTATCTATTCTTGATACATACATTTTTTTTCAAGCACTGACTTTTTTTTCTCTTTGTCGAATTAACGTGTATCGCTACACATAACATAATTATATATCGTCTCGAATCAAGTACATCATAACCGAATAATTTATTATTAGCACTATGGGGAAGAGGGAGGGAAGGGGTGAGGGAGTGAAAACAGAAAACAAACGAACGAACGAACGAACCTGCTTCCTTGGGATTTTTTTGTTTTTGGCCTCTTGGTGACCGTCCGTATGTCGTCCGGCACCGGCATCGTTGAAGCATATCCATGTTCGGCTTCTGCAACAAAAAGAAAGAAACATTATAAATGAGAAATTTCTCTTGAATATTAACTGCTTAAAAAAGCTCCTTAACTATTATGAAAAATCTGTAAAATAAATCTTTAAATCGTAAGTGCACCGTTTAACAGCTCTATTATTCAATTAATTGTAAAAAGTTATAAAAAAATAAAAAAATTAAAAAAAAGTCCGTTTTATTGATTTTAGCTTTTCGAGATATATATATATTAATTCCACAACAATTACAAAAAATCTTAATAGTTAAAGGGGAAAAAAGACCTTTGATAAAGTAAGTCCAGCGAATTTGCTTCTAGAATTTTTTTAATTTATGCTCCGAAAAATACATATATATATATATATATATATATATATATAATTTATACGTATTTATATATTAATGATCATTAGGCGCTCGTAAAGGTAAATTATGATAATGCACAATCTTGTCGGAATAGGCAGCATCAAGATTCACACTAATCATTTCACTTCTCCAAGTGAATAATATTTACTTAGATATTGAAAAATGTCATCTTAATATATTAAACGTACCTTCTGTATTATAAGGTTAAATACTAGTATATTTTCTTAAAAAAAAAAAAAAAAAAAAAAAAAAATAGTCCTTGCACTTCGTAATTTACTTAAGCTGTTAATTTATAACAGCATATGCCGTAAAGAAGAGTTTTACGAGGCGTAGTGAGCTTTGCTTAGGAGAACATAGCGCAATAAGTAGAATATGCACATTATGAAAATTAGTCAAGTTTACGTCGTATTCTTAAATTACGTCGGCGCATATAGCGTATTAATTTAATAAAATAAAGTCTGTAAAAATAGTTGTTGTAAGAATGTAATTTAAGGCAAATAAAATTTAAATAAAAGAATATTCGCTTTATGAATTTTTATAAAAATCATTGAAGTTATTAATATGGTAAGTGCCACTAGGCAATTATTATTATTGAACAATGAACAATAATAATTGAATAATAATACGAAAATATACAATTTATATGAAAGTTGAAAACGAGATTGCTTTTTGCAGAGCATAGCATGCGATATGAAGTTAAAACATACTCGGACTTTACTACAATGATTTCATAAAAATTACGATGTTACGTTAAGCACTGAGTACAAACGACATATGGGAAAGAAAATTGAAATGCAAAGGATAATTGTTACTAAAACACAGCACGAAAGAAATGAAATGGAACTTGACGGTCCTCGATGAAAAATGGAATATTTTAGTCCTGCATCTCTCTCTCTCTCTCTCTCTCTCTCTCTCTCTCTCTCTCTCTCTCTCTCTCTCTCTGCGTGTAACATCGACGGCAGAGATAGAGAAATATAAATCCGTACTGAAATAAGAGGGAAAAAATAGAAAAAAACGTATAGAAGAAATGTGCTTTTCGGTGCATTTTATCGTCAACTGAAACGTCAAACGCGAAACTGATCGTGAACCACACAAGAACATACGCAATACTCTCATAAAATTTTCATAAGAATATTAAAATGAAAAATAATAAAAAATTAAAGAAAAATAATAATAATAATAATAATAATAATAATAATAATAATAATAATAATAGATACGTGTCAAAGATACGAAGCAAATTACGGGGAAGAGAGTAAAAATGTATTTGCCGTTAGGGCTCTTCGATAATTTGCTTATGGATAATAAATAATGATTAAAAATTATTGTTTCAAACCCCAAACTGTATTTTTAATGTAAGAAAATTTTAATTACATGGTCGAAGCAATGCCTTTTATATATTTTAAGCGCGCCTAGGAATATAATTCGATTAATGCTTGAAGGATGGATAATTTTGTACAATATCTATTGAAATTGCTGAATAGTCGAATAAAATTACAATTTTCGTGAATATGGCGATGGAATATTTATTGATATATAAATCCTTAAATAACAAAGAATTGTAAGCAATTGTATTTTTAAAATTCAAATGTAAACGAATAAGTTTTCGGGACATTCGTTGGTTATTAGTGTCAATATTTTCATTCGTTATTCAATTCATTATGATGGTAACTGTATATCTTATTAATAATAAATGCCACGTTTTAGCTAATATTGCATTACAAATCATTGTTGCATTAAACAATGTCATTCCTGTTAATGCGTTATTCGTAATTATTACTTTAATACATCCAGTGAAGTATTGATAAGAATTACATATTGATTATATATTTTCTATGCTATTTATTATCATTCTTTATCGGTAAAATGTAAGTACCATATTAACAACAAAGGATATCATAATTCTACTTGAGTTTGTTGCATTAATAATAAATAAGTTACATATAATTTATCGTTAGCTATGAGTGTCGTTCATCGAAAAAAAAAAAAGAAAAATTATCGATTTGACTAAAGTTCGAATAATCAATTACTACACACTCATATTTATTATACATAAAAGTCAATAGCAAAGAGCCTAGAGAATAATAAAAGTTTGCGAAAGTTTTAATGTTACATACATTAAAGAATATATTTAAACGTTCCTATCCAAGTCTACATCGCAAGAACGTAATAATTTAGAAATTGAAAAATATCTTTGTCAATGCTCTATTTGTGTGACTCTAAGGCTCTACGTTCCGCTATAAGTATTTGACTAAACGTACAATCTTAAACTCGGAGTAACGTAGAAATTACGAAATTATAAAAGAATTTATCTAATAAATAGTTTGTCGTTCCGTCCTAATGATAATCCGAATGCTTTTTTTTTTTCTTTCTTTTTTCTTTTTTTGTAAACTCTCGACGCATTAGTTATAAAGCGAGATACGGACTCTGTAGACCTCGTAATTATGCAAAATATACGTGTATGTATGCATTAGCTCTTCCTAACAACACGCGAGTCAAAATTTAATACTCACATTTTTAAATGAGAAAAACTTTATAAACGGTATTGATTTAAAAAGGATGAATAATGTTTGTGTGTTATTTGGCTCACGATGAGTGTTATAAACTCGAAGGGTAAGGAAGGCGGCATACACATTCATTACAAATGTGAAATTAATCGAAGAAAATATAATGAAAGCTTGTTTTACATTACGAATCTCATTACACATAAAAGTATTCAAATCAAGCAAAATATCTGGCAAAAATAAAAATATAATTACAATAATATTAAAAAAAAAATTTTTTTAATTATATAACGATATTTATTTATTTTTATTATTTTCTTTTATTATTATTATTATTATTTTAACCAACTATTTGTTGTCTTTGGTTATATAGTTTTCTTTAATATTCACAATATCTAATTACGAAATTATAGAGAGATAGAAAGTTTCGCAGGATTAACTTGAATAACAATTATCTCATAAATGTGTAGTTGTTATAATAATTTGCAATACACGTTTTGTTAATTTTTAAATAATAAACGACTACTCGAATTTTGTGCAAATCCATTTGCCACTGATTTAATGTTCTTCCTACTCATATTGACAAGACATTAAATTATGACTCTTCGTAATTAGCTTTTTATTCGTACACATTTCATCTTCTCGATATATCTAGCATAAAAAAAAAAAAAAAATTATTGTTTCACACTTTTGGACATTAAAAATTAAGTACAAAAAATGAAATATGCGTGACAGCTAAGTCTCATAATCATTTCTTCTTTGTATGATCTACGATATATACGCTATCAACCAAAAAAAAAAGAAAAAGAAAAAAAAAAGTTATTATACAATTAAAATTTCAATCTAACAAATAATTAGAAAATAGTAAAAATTCGATGTCGAGTAATAAAATAATCGTTTCGTGTTTTGATATCTCTGTAATTATACTACTCGGGGGAAAAGTATATTTTCTTTATTTCTGAAAATAATAAAAATATCGAATAATCAACTAAAGTGTTATATCTTACTGGCTGCGCTACGAGAAACGTACAAAAATTAAATAACTTTCACAAAGTTCCAAATAATTTTACTTGGTTATGTTTACTGCAAGGTCAATCGTTAAAGATTAAGGTCATCGTCTTGTTTCGAGTCTCGCAACAAATTTGTAATTGAATATTCAAGAATGTATTCCGAAAGACTTACAGGCCATTTACAAAGTAATTGATAAGATATAGAGTCGAAAGGAAGAGAGAAACGCAAAATAGGATTCTACAATAACCAACGAGTGGCACTTAAAGAAGACAGTTTTTGTCTTATTTTTATAGTTGACAGGCACAATGAGGTAAAAACTAATTGACTTATCAAGTAAATTGATATTTTGTTTTTTTTTTTTTTTTTACAATACTAGAGAGAAAAACAAGCAAAAAATTCTATCTTTCTCAAAAGAATAATGGTAAACAAGTACGATTTGTTAATTTTCTTCCACGAACATTTACGAAACATTAATTTGCTATAATTTAAAAATATTCTTATTTCAACATAGTTGCGCAGCTCATTAGCACGATAAATTAATTCATACCTTCGTTCAAAGATTTTTGTTCTGTTTCTTTATCTTTTTCTTTTCATTTCTTTTCTTTTCTGTTTTTTTTTTTTTTTTTTTTTAATATCTTACTTAATATTCGTACAAATCGCAAGTTCCATCGTTCGCATTCATTTATAATTTCAATGACAATGTACTCCAATAGTCGGTAGATAACTTTATCATACAGCGACAATTTACAATCAATAAATTCTACTCGATTATACATATATTTTACATTCCATGTAAGACGATTTCGTTGTAAGACTAAGTTTTCACTTACTAAGAGAAAATAAATACTCATCATAAAAATGTAACATTTCGTTATTTCAATTTAAGCTGAAAAATCTAACATCAGATGGTTAAATAAAAAGCCATTATCATTGTAAAAAATTTACTTTGTCTTCGAGTATGTTAATAGCTGCTAAAAGTCTCGTAATACATGCTGTAAATGATTGATTATTGAAAAATTTGCATTGTAGCAAAGACTAAATCAATTGCCCACTTATCACTATGCTACTGTAAACCTAACTGATTCAAATCAACAAATGAAGAGGGAATTTAATCCGACAAGAACCGTGGGGAGCTTATCCTTGACATTTAAGTACAATGCGACTGCGTTCTTATATGTCTTAATAGTGCATTATGCATTGAGAAATGTATAGAACAAGACGAGAAAATACAAAATGAACAGTAATGCCGTGATTCATACGTATGTAAGGTGCGACCTTTGTGTCGCTCAGTCGAACAGCCCGGAGCGTGCAGTGAAAATTTGACCTTGAAGATAAAATACTGTTTGTGTAATGCTCCGAAAGAGATTTTGGCATGAGCTACCAAATTTCACGATAAAATAAATTGTAATTCTAGGATAAAATAAAAAGCGGAGAAATTGTCATGAAAGGTCAACTGTCTAAGCACGTTATGCCATCATATTGGCACTAATTCAAATGCTTGATACATTACATCGGTTGCCTGATGAATGAAATAACAGATATGTTTTTTTTTTTTTTTTACTGTTTAATTCACTTGCTAGCAAATAAAACGAGGATAAAAGCGTAAGTGAAAGTGGAAATACTTTCGAATCAACGACGCTGTTGTCTAATTCCGAATTAGCGACTATTGGTCTTGAGGATTAGGTTGCCTCGTTGAAATTACAGTCACACACCTCCTAATGGTAGCCCCAGCATTGCAAGGTAAAATAACGCAAGCTAAATTTAAATCAAAGAACGGGGAAAAATAGTGAAAGGAAGGTATGAGGGACTCCGTATTATGGCTGTTGCACATGCACAGGACGAAGAGAGCCGGTTGCCGATTAGATGAGCGCCAGTTGCATGTGTGCTCGCAATTGCAAAATAAGCACCGGCGACTCGTCTTCGCTATCGTCGCCCATCAAGGGCTAATCTGCCCAGACTTTCCCTCGACGTTTATTTAATTTGGCGAGCATGTGCGCGCGAGCGTGTGAATGAGGAACGATAAGAGTGACGGGAACCTCTATCTTTATTTGTCGACGTAGCAGAAACGCGACGAGGCTCCTCCAACGGGACAACTCTGTCACGGGTCAGTTAGACCGGTTCTTTGTATTTTTAGGTTCGGTCACTCGACACGAATTTCTTCTTCTTCTTCTTCTTCTTCTTCTGCTACTACCACTACTACTGCTACTGCTCCTGCTACTGCTGCTACTACTACTACTACTACTACTACTACTACTACTACTACTACTACTACTACTACTACTACTACTACTACTACTACTACTACTACTACTACTACTACTACTACTACTACTACTACTACTACTACTACTACTACTACTACTACTACTACTACTACTACTACTACTACTACTACTACTACTACTACTACTACTACTACTACTACTACTACTACTACTACTACTACTACTACTACTACTACTACTACTACTACTACTACTACTACTACTACTACTACTACTACTACTACTACTACTACTACTACTACTACTACTACTACTACTACTACTACTACTACTACTACTACTACTACTACTACTACTACTACTACTACTACTACTACTACTACTACTACTACTACTACTACTACTACTACTACTACTACTACTACTACTACTACTACTACTACTACTACTACTACTACTACTACTACTACTACTACTACTACTACTACTACTACTACTACTACTACTACTACTACTACTACTACTACTACTACTACTACTACTACTACTACTACTACTACTACTACTACTACTACTACTACTACTACTACTACTACTACTACTACTACTACTACTACTACTACTACTACTACTACTACTACTACTACTACTACTACTACTACTACTACTACTACTACTACTACTACTACTACTACTACTACTGGTAATTTTTACATTTTAATTCAAGTATGCAGGATATTTAATAAATCGAAAGGATGCAACGAATATGAGCAAATGCATATGCGAATGCTTCGGAGATACATAGACTTTTTAAACATCTATCGCGCTACGTAAAATATAGATTGTTTCAAAATAATCTTAAAAGCAAAACAAAACGAAACAAAACATAAAATGTATTTGTGCCCAATAATTGAATAAAATAGCGTTGGCGTAAGGAGAACTTGATTTATAAACACTTTTAAAAATCCAATGTAAAATTCTAAATTATTTTAACAAAACGTTAAAAGAATGAAAAAGTATTGAAAATCTTGGAAAAAATAAAATCTCCCTCTACTAAAGTAAACGCTCATAACAATTCTCATATACATAAAAGATAGCAAGTATATATTGTTGTTTGCTTTTTATTTTGTTTATTTTTTTTTTGTTTTTGTTTTTTGTTTGTTTTTTATTGTCCACTTGATTAAATGCGTTTGGTTTGTAAAACCAGTTTACAAATGAGAACCGTACGAAACTTCGAAATTATCGTTATCTGTAAAAAACGAGATGTAAACAAATTAATATAGCATTACATTGATTTCTCATGCTCGTCGTTTCAATTCGCATACTTGAGTACACGAAAGTACAGTCACGCGATATAAATAGATCCAGATACGAAGCACAAGGGGAAGAAAAGCCGTTGCATAAAAGGGTCAAACGCATCGAGTGGAGCCTCGATATTCTCAAGATTAAAGAATCTCCGAAAGCGCAACGTAAGTCCAGCATCCAATCCATTCTTCTCGCGCTCCTCGCAATAATCCGCGGATATCCGCAGAGATCGGTTTGCGTAGCAACTCGTGTAACTACGATCGCAGCCCTAATTCGTTATTCGCGAATTTTCAAAGCTGAGCCTCGGAAAGCCACGTGTGTACTACTACCGCGCAATTGCGTCAGGCCATCTGAAAGGAGCCTAAGAGTGCGTCGACCTTGAGGAGTCCCGAACGACGCGCAGCATAAGACAACGTAAAAATAGAGAGGAGGAAGCGACGTTTATCGCGGGGGAATGCCTTTCTTTTTCTCTCTTCGCAAGAGGCTTTGGGAGTTTCGATGATTTAAAAATTAACGATCGAAGCGCTGGTTCCTTCGTTACGGCTGTCAATTCGATTCGGAAACGAGTATTATTAGTCGCGTATGGTATCCGAAACCTCGAGTTAAATTATCGTAGAAGCCTGTGATGAATTGTGTCACTGTTTACTTGTAAATTGGTGCATTGCATGCAGTTGTACTTTCGGTCGATTGATTCACGCTGTGCTAGAAGTAGTTCTTTATCTATGGTTTGCTCGACGCGATAAATAATTATAACAATACCGTGAGCCTAATGACTTTTTATATAGATTTATTGATATTTCACTGACAAAGGAGCCGTAATGCTGAAGAGAATGAAAAATATCTCATCGAGGGCAACTCGAGGATGGCGTGTTTAATGAATGAAAATCAAGTATAATTGCAAAGTCAGTTGTGCGGCTTCTTGTTTATTTAATAATTGAACGATACGCGTACCCTCGGTGAGACAAAATAAATAGTTCCTTAACGAATATAACACGAAAGAAATATGAAATACTAATAAACACCTTTTCATACGAGCAATATAAATTACAAAGCATAATTATAATTATTATTAAATAAACATATATGACAGTGTTTTATTATTTCTAATTGTTCATTTTATAAACATATTTTATAAAAAGGAATTTATAGTCCATTTATTGTTGCCATTTGAAAGCCTCGGCGATTCATCACGATAAAGCGCTTAATTAATTTATATTTATAATTATAATTTTTATAGTCTAATCGGCAAATGTAACCTATATTTGCGTACACAAACCGCGTGTTCGATCTAGTTATTGATAAAAACTTTATTGCGTGGGGAGAAAAAAAAAATTAATTAATTTAAAAAGTGAATTATTTATCGATCTTGTTTTTTTTTTTTTTTCTTTTTTGTCCACTTTAATTGGCCTTTGAATTGCACATATTAATACTGAATTTTTTTTTCGATAAATTTCGTGATATCGTACGCTATCGCATAGCTTCGTTTAAAATGCACGCAAACGCTTTTCCACGGCGGTTTTCCAAATTTTTTGCGTCGACTTTCAGCCCGAGAGCGCGAGATCATATTTTTAATGACTACTTAGGGCAAAAAAATCTACTAATACTGGGTATGATACAATTTACCATGACTTGTAATAAATATTGTATTGGCCAAAATAATAAATGAAAAAAATGTGTATTGTTTTTGTTTGTTTGTTTTATCAAAAATTTGCTTTGTCAAATTAATTTTTCCCTCGGCTATCCTCGTTTAAAAATTGGCAATTCGTGAGGCAATCTGTAGTATTGATTTACAATGATTTTTTTTTGTTTTTATTTTTTGTTTTTTTTTTTTTTTGTTTTTGTTTTGTTTTCAAACTCAAAATGAGCTGGAATTATCTCCTCTCCTTTTTGCTTCGATGTATATAATTTCATGATTACAGCAAATGATGCGTGATTACACATTAAGTTACGGATTAGACTTATTTCGAGGTGAAAATAATCGATATTCAATCATTAAAATATACTGAAAGCATTTGCATGTATTCCATTAGACGCATAGGAGTATTATTTTCGTGTATTTCTTATCGAGTCTCGAGTGCTGCTGACTGTTTAAAAAAAATGTTTATGCCATTGTTGACAAGTAAAATAAAACTAATGGCTAATTCAAATAAAAACTTTAATGGGAGTTTGCGAGTATAGAAAAGCATTGTCACATAATTTAACCTTGCAACCATATAAATATAACTGAATATATTACATGCGTGTACACACACGTACACACACGTACACACGCACACAAAAGCAAATTATTAATGTTTATTCCTCAAGTGGTACCTATAATATTATATGTAATCTAGATTTTAACTGAAAATTTGGATTGTTTCTAAAAGTCCGGCATTCGCTGCTTTGTAATAACTGGCAATTCAATTGTTTTTAAAGAAATTTACCAGAACAAATATTTCGACGCATCATAAATTTAAAATTATCAAAGGCCTGTAATAATTGACTCTTCGGTATAGTATCTCGGTAATTGTTGTTAATCTTAATTGGTCATATTAAAAAACGCATTATCTGTTACTTACACAATTACGACGGACTTAATACGATTTATTTTTCAAAATATAATTTGCCTAAATGGCCTGCGCAATCTTAACCCGTAATCTAAGAATATTATCGAGTAAAGGATGAGCGTAGATATTTCTCGTGAATAATCGCGAAACAAAGAAACTCGTTCTCACATGCAAATGTTGGGATCCGGCTTGCGTCAGTGGCAGTCTTATTTCATCCGAAATCGAAATCATCGATATGGGATGCCCATTTTTCCATTTTTTTCTCTTCCCATCCATTGTGGCTGTCTCTCTATCGTCGTCGTCGTCGTCGTCGTCGTCGTCGTCGTCATCGTCGTCTCTCTCTCTGTCTCGCGGTCACTCATTCTTGTAATCTTAATCTCTTATGCTAACAATGCGCGACTTCATCAAGAGTACTACTTTATTCCTCCAATGTACATACGACGTGCATTAAATTACCGTTTATATTTATTATCGAGGAGCTTATGGTCTTAAGATTAGAGCGAAATCGTTAAAAACTGTTGCGACAAGGTTCGATATATAAAAATTACGCACAGTCCTTCGCTCATTATTTTTGGGCCACACGCCCATGACTTATTTGCCTTTTACGGGCAGTGACTAGTGGAAGTAGCAGTGACTTCCTCACGTAGTCGTCATTCCAACTATTTTTGTTTGTCCGTTTATTGTCGTACGTGCGCACAACATGTTTCTCCCCGTTCTCACCCTTGTATTTACAGTTTTAATAAAAACTCAGTAAGCGTGGAGGCACGCGCTCGCGCATAAGAAAACACTAAGCAAGAAACAATTATTGGCCTAACGATACGTCACTCGTCAAACAGATAAAATCAAATTTCCAACGAAACGGATCTTCAATGACAGGCCGGCCCTTAAATCCGACATACGACCGTCTTATTTTGTTTCTTCGGACTTTTCATCGGACATTACCAGAATAATTCGTCTTCTCGCACCACACTGACTCGAAATACATACAAACGCTCTATTGAGCATAATTAAGAAGCAGCCCCGAGAAATGGGGCAAAGGTTTGAGATTTCGATGCGACAAGTACAATAATACAATGCAATAATCAGCGAGCATTTTTTTGCACGTATATGTGACTTGTGCGCATTGGTGTGGGAAGAGTCGCTGACGCGTCTCTATGCAAGTGAAAGTGTTGCTGTCGTAGAGGCGTTTGAAAATGGAGAAAACGATTTTCGTATTATTATCCTTTTTCTCATTTGCGTCTCGGTGTTTATTATTACGCTTATCCATCTTCGTTGCGATGCTCACGTTAAATCGACATGATTCACATCGTTGTTATATATTTAGTGATTGATTTCAATACTCGCTAAATCGATATTGCAAGTCCAAATAAGCAATCTCGTATGGAAAGCAGATATTGTTTTCACAAGTGCTTAGTCTCTGAAATTTGAAAAACGACGAAGCTGTACAATTTAAACAGAATTAATTCACGTTACGTAATTTATTATTCCAAAGTATTTTTAAGTAATTTCTAATTTAATTAAATTTTCCAAACTCTCACTATCGAAGCGAAATGCATACAAGTGAAAAAAGCCATATCCCTATTTTGCAAAAAGTATGCAAATACATCCAGATTTAAAAATTGTGAAGGAAAAAAATTCGTTACATTACCACGCAATGTAGTGTTAGGCACTTGGTTTATCTACGAATTTTATGTTCCAATTATACTCTGTCTTTTCAAATAACCGTATTATTATATTATACTGCTTTTTTTCTTCTTTACTCGTGCCCGTTATTGTTATATAAAATCTGAATTCATAAAAATGGCTGAAAATACGTGGCTTTAATATTCGAAACAATTAACAATTTAACAATTTATATTCACGTTCGTATTTGAAAACCTTGTTTTTTCACTGTCATTTCGACGCTCGATTATTACGTATTTAAAAAGTAAAGGTAAAGTGTATGACAATGTGAAGTGAACGATTAGAGGGGGGGGGGGAATGCCTTTTATTCATATTTTATTTTTTAGCCCGGCGTTACAAATAGTTTTAAAAAAAAAAAAAAAAAAAAAAACCCTCGCCATAATAATATTAAAAACTCTATCATCTTGCGTGACAATAAAAAAAAAACTACATAAAATATCCGAAATTCCACGCATCAAACTTACAAGACCATAGGAAACATGCTACTGCAAATAGAAAGTAATATAAATAGAGAAGATAGTGACAAAGAGATAGTTAGGAGGGAAAAAAAAAATAAATAAAAGAAACGGATAGATAATTAAGGGGGAAAAAAACAAGAGTAGACACTTGGAAAAATATAATTACAGTTTATAGGTTAAATTAAATATACAGTTATTTTTAATGTTTAACTAAGTTTTGCTTTTTCGACGCGTAACGTATTTTTTTTTATAAAACTACTTAACCGCAATGTATTGATTTGTATTAAATAATCTATACAAAATAATTGTTATAGCGGCTTTTTTGGTTTTGTTTTTAACCATATTGTGTCGTAAGGAAATCTTTTATGATTAATTTTACATGAGACCTTCGCATGACAATTTTATTTTATATGCACAACGCACGTTACTGCACTTTTTCTCGACGACTTTAAATTATATTTACAAAAACAAAACAAACAAAAACAATATAAAACAAAAAAATGAGTAATTTTATCTGATTTTATTTACCAACTAAAATATTTATCCAAGTTTATGATGCTATTAGTATTGAATTGTATGTTTTATTATTGTTTTTGACAAAAGGGCAAAGCGTTTTTCATTTACAATGAATTTTACGAAATTATAAAGAATTTCGATCTTTATTGAGAATAAATAAAACAATACAAAATGAAATATACAAAATAAAAGATTTCTTAAGAAAGTAATTAACGTTGTTGTATTAAAAATTATTGTAAATTATTTAAATGCGACAATCGGTGAAGAGAAAATTCACATATGCACAAAATTTATTGATTGGATACAAATAAATTACAACGTTATTAAATACGCTTAATCAGCAAAATATTATTAAATACCTTGAAGATTCTGATATACTTATCATTGTGAAAAATTGTAATAACAAAAATGTTACTTTCTAAAATACATTTACACGTCTAATGATACATTTTTCATCCAGAGTGCTTCTATTATAGATAATTCGGCAGACGTAATTAAAGGAAACGATCGATATTGACATATACGCTATGCAAATAATATCGTAACAAAGGCAAACTTTGATTACGTATGCATTACTACATTTCTAACATGTTTGCAAAGACGACAGTAGCTTGTAATCACTTTTAGCTTGTACTTTTTAAAGTTTATAATTTAACAGAAAATATACGAAAATGAAAAACATATGGAACGTAGATTAATACTTCACGTTAAATGAAATGACAAATTTAGCGTTTTATCGAGCAGTAAGTTGAATAAAAAGATGAGAGACAGAAGAAGAAAAAGAAAAGTAAAACTTTCTATTGAACTGGTTGAAAAATACATAGTCGAGCATAAGTTATGACAAACAGATTAATACAAGCGTTTCCGTATCTCAGAATATTTTCATGTACTTTACCACTGATAATATGAGAACAATGACATTGAATAAATGACACGACGTTATTTCAAATGCGGCAAAACATCTCGACATTTTAACTACTTTACAAAACTCTCCTGGCGCTTTCTTCATAAAATCTAAAAGCCCAAATCCGTAGGCAAAAAGCGAGGTGAAACGTAGGGAACACTGCTTCGTTGTCTCGATTAAGTCAGCTGAGAAAGTGAACAAAGAAAATGGTTTCTTATATCCATTTATTTAGGTTAGGTATGTTATTTTAAAAATAAAAATTTTAAAGTCAAGCATTTGCGAAATCTGCAAATTCAAAATAATTCTAAACAAACGTTTCAGGAACATTTGATCAAATTAAGCTAGACAAGTTATCGCGAGCGGTCTATTTCGCCTCGATCATAACAAAAAGCCGAAGAAAATTGCTAAACAGTTACGAGGAGCGAGACACAAGACTGACTGCTCCCATAACTATTGAATATCATATTGCGCGTCTCGCCAAAACGGTCGCTAATTCAATTTCCAAAGATATTTTCCCCCTTCGTCGAGCCTGATCTAAGGACCCAAACCACCACCACCACCACCACCACCACCACCACTACCACCGCTACCACCACTACCACCACTCCCCCTCCTCCCATCAAAAACCTATATTTTCAATTTTCACGCCTTCCTCCGACACGTCTCTAACTCCCCACTTCCAGCCAGCCATCCCACCCAGTCCCTAAAGTACCGAATGTGCTGGCTCAACGGTGGGTCCCGATCACCTTGCTCGTCTAAAAATTAGCATCCCCTAATCAGCAGTAGCGAAACGGTTGACGAACCATCATCGCAAATATATTGGGCACATGCCTAAAAAGGTTATGTGCATACGACGACTGCCAGAGACCTTGGCTCGCTCCCGGCGCAAAATTGAATAATTTGATTATTTAAACGAGCAGCAGCGCCGGCGATTACCAAGCGATCCTCCCCGGCAACGCCGACGTCAACGACGACGACGTCAACGACGACGACGACGACGACGACGACGACGACGACGACGACGACGACGACAAAATCGTCCTTACCTCTATCCCTGCGTTCGATATACTCAGCGGCCTGCAGAAGGGCAGCAATGCTCATATTTCCCCAGTTTGGCTTGTTCCCCCGCTGTTCCCACCACCGACTCTTCGTTTCCGTGTATCCTCTCGTTGTCGTCCTCGTCGTTGTCGGCGTTGACGTCGTTGTTCTCGTCAACGATGAATCGCGCTAATCACCAGATACAAACACTTCGGCCGCCCTCGGCGTTTTTTTTTTTTCAACAACAACAACAACAACAACAACAACAACAACAACAACAATTAACCACAACAAAGCACTTAATCAGTCTGCTGCGATCTTTACGTAGAGTCGTTACGACAATCCCGGGGCCGTGCCGCAGGCTTTTCCTCGTATCTTTTATTCCCTGCTTCGATGCATATGCATACATACATACATATGCATATATATATATATATATATATATATATATATATATATATATATGTGTGTGTGTGTGTGTGTGTGCGCGCGC
>NW_011948412.1:8000202-8004796 GCF_000503995.2 Ceratosolen solmsi marchali
TGTGTGTGTGTGTGCGCGCGCGCGCGCGCGTGTGTGTATTAATATGCGCGGGCTGCGTTTTCGTGTAAGTTATGTAATTGTATTTGCAATATGTGTATAATATATATATATATATACAATCCGCACTCGAATATATCACCAACACCACGTTTCGGGCTCGTGTTTCTCTCCTGTTCCTCTTCCGGTCGAGCCCTCGCCAATTACTCCCTAATGCACAAAATATCCTGCAAAAAGGAAAAAGAGACGTTGTGAGTTCTTGTGCCTCACCGTTCAACGTGTCGATGTTCGAGACGGCGAATAAGAGCCGCGCGAGTGCGCACGAGACCGCAAGTCGCGATGCACAATAACGTCGAGAAAAAAAGAAATGAAAAGAACGAGTGAGGAAAAGAGAAAGAGGGAGCGATAATCGAAAGCGAACACGCGCGCACTACTAGGACGCTCGCGACGGAAAAACAACATCGGGACGCGATTGGCTGTCGCACTCGCGGCGCCGACGAAGAAGCAACACGCGGACCTCTTTAAAGAAAGGTACGCGAGAGGGAGTGAGGGAGTGAAAGAGAGAGAGAGAGAGAGAGAGAGAGAGAGACAGAGAGAGAGAGAGACAGAGTGGGGAAGCGAGAGAGAAGAGGAAACTGCGCCGTCGTACACGTGTGCATACGCGACGTAGTGCCAGAGGTAAGAGAAATGATAATTCAACACCCCACCGTTGCCCAACGTCACCCAACATCCTATTATCTAATTTCTTCTTTCTTTCATTCTTTCTCTCTTAATATCTTTATTTATTTACTTATTTTTTCTTTTATTTATTTATTTATTTAGTTTATATAATTTTCCATCAAATCTTTATTCACTCCGCACAATTCCTCGTTAATATTTTTCTTAGGACACGCGCGAATTAATATTGCTTCTCCTACATCATTAAAAGGAACTCGCGCACGCACTGCCCTCCCCCACCTCTTATTCTCCTTCTCTTTCGTCGTCGTCGTCGTCCTCTTTCTCCTCCTCCCACACTAATGCGTTGCCCGTGAAATCCGTAGCAGCTGAAGGCGAAAATTGCCTCCGCTCTCCCACACCTCAGCAATTATTATCATCTTTCTCTCTCTCTCTCTCTCTCTCTCTCTCTCTCTTTCTCTTATCATTCCCGTTCTTATTCTCCCCAGCTTAGTTTTATCGATGGAATATACGAGTGCAACGAGGCTTTATCGAAAAACAACAAATGCTTTTCGGCAGTGACGACACACGAAGACGCGCTCGGTAACACAAATAAACATCCCCACCAACCCCGGCGAGCTTAATCAAAAGTGTCCAAGGAGGACTGAAAAAAACGGACACGTTCGATATCGCTGCTGCACATGCACACATGTGCGTGCGCGCGCGCGCACAGACACGCGGGTGCCTACACATGCGTATATGCACGCGCGTGCAAATGCATGCATGCACAAACACGCACACAATCTAATATCGATCGATCGACCGACCGACCGACCGACTGACCACCTTGATGCAAGTGCACGAGCTCTTGCGACAAAGGCGCATTGATAACGAATTACATGTGTGTCTCTCTGTGTGCGTGTGCGTGCGTGCATGTGTGTGTGTGGGCGCGGGCGCGCCGCACACGAGTGTCGAATGGGGAGGAAGAGAGAGATAGAGAGAGAGATAGAGAGAGAGAGAGAGAGAGAGAGAGAGAGACCGGGCGCGTGCAAGATTGAGATTGAAAGAGCGAGAGGGATAAAGTGAGCGAGGTAAGGAACGAGTGAGGGAATAACTACATTAACGATGATGAGGCACTGGCACACACTGCGTTTGTTAAAAAAACCTCGACGGACGCGTGCCGATACGTGGGTATATACGTGTGCACACGGGCACCCACAGCGGGGGGTGAACGCGTGTGCTATTTGTACCTGTGTACGGGATCCGTGCGTGCGTTAATAACGTGCTCCTACTGCTGACCGTGTGGTGTGTACGTGTTATTGTCGTTGTAGCGCCGTTGCCGCTGCCACCGCTGCAGTTATCGTTTTTGTCGTCTTCGTCTTCGTCTTCGTCTTCGTCTTCGTCTTTGTCTGCGTCGTCGTCGTCGTCGTCGTCGTCGTGTTCGTCGTCGTCGTCGTCGTTGTATTCGTCGACGTGGTCGTGCTCGTCGTCGTGCTCGTGGGCTTAGTGATCGTCTTTGCCCTTTTCGTCGTAGCGGTCGTAAGTTCTGGTCTTGGTCGTGGTCGTGATCGTGGTCGTGGTCGTGATCGTGGTCGTGTTCGTGGTCGTGGTCGTGGTCGCGATCGTCGCCGTCTTCGTCGTGTGGATATCTCTCGTGTAGGTCGGCTGATCGGTTAGCGAGAGAGCGGACGAGCCTGTCTCTATATATCTCCTGTGGGCTGCGTATATATGGCTATTGGTGTATTTGGCGCATAAGTGTGTGTCTATGCCTGTGCGTGCGTGTGCGCGTGTGTTTTTGTGTGTGGGTGTGTGTGTGTGTGTGTGTGTGTGTGTGTGTGGGTGGGTGTGTGTGTGTGTGTGTGTAAGTGAGTGAGCGATTTCGCGTGCGTGCGTGCGTGTGCGTGTGTGCGCGTGTACGCGGAGAACGGACGTTAACACACGTGAGAGGCGAGAAGAACGCACGCGCGAACGCGACGGGGGACGAGAAGCGACTGAGGAGCGACTCGGACCCGCAACTGCACAACATTCAGCGGTTTGGTATTCGCACGGCGGGGAACAGGCGTGCGCGCCGAGTTCGCGGACCGGCGTTGGTGGGGGCATGTCGGCGAGCGCTGCCTCGTCGGCGTGGTACCGCGACGGCAAAGGGTGGTGATGGCGATGGTGGTGGCAGTGATAGTCGTAGTGGTAGTGGTAGTGGTAGTGGTAGTGGTAGTGGTAGTGGTAGTGGTAGTGGTAGTGGTAGTGGTAGTGGTAGTGGTAGTGGTAGGGGTAGTGGCGGTGGCGGCGGTGGTGGTGGTGATGGTGGTGGTGGCGGCGGTAGCGGCGGTGGAGGTGGTGGCGGTGGTGGTGGTAGTGGCAGTGGAGGTGGTAACCGTGGACGAGGAGGACGAGGAGGAGGACGAGGAGGTGGTGGAGGCGGAAGAGGTGGCGGCGGCGGCAGCGGCGACGGCGGCAGTGGTACCGTGGGGCGGTGAGGCTCGCGCGGCGACTCCGAGTCGGTAAGTTGCGATGTAAAAAATTCGTCTCGCCGCCGCATTGAGCGTAGGTAATGGAGGAAACTGCAGGAGATCACGGAGTCGACGACGATCATGACGACCACGACGACGTGTCCTCCTCCGAAGCTGATAACGCCTTTGCGCGTATTTCGCCCGTCCGTCCACTTGGATGCGATTCGATGTTTTTCGCAGATCCACCAGAGCAGAAACGGGAGAATCGTCGACCCATGGGCTCGGCGTTGACGTCTGTTCCTGCTAATTGCGAGATCTTGCGTCGGCCAAGGGCGTTTAGCGGCATTGATCGGAGCCGTTAGCACCGTCTTTCCAATTTAACGACCTGGATTAATAATTGCATATCGTAGCTGGGAATTTATGTGAGCGCGCGAGCGCAGCTAAATTTGTCTTGCTCGTTGATGGCGCCGTGCCGTTCTTAGTTGTTATCTGTAAGGCTGCTGTGCGGCTAAGAATTTTCTAATCGCGATTTCGCATGAGATGCGAAAACTGGGAGTTTGATCGCGAAACGGTCGGTCGAATGCGCCGAATTAACTGGTCAACGGGAAACATCGTTGACTATTGGATGCTGGATGAGCATCGAGTTATTATCGCGATATTTATCGCGTGGTCCGGGTGGTGAGATTTTTGGTAATTTATGTTCACGTTGATAAAGCGATCTCTTACGGCGTCCGATAAATGATCCAACAAATGATTTATTTAAAATATTGATTTGTTTGAGTGGCGGATATCGATGACAATTCTTGGGACGAGGCGAGTCGCTGCTTTGCGCGACTTTACGCCTTACGGGCACGTGTCACGATGATATCCGAAGCCACGGTGAAGCAGCGGTGGCATGGGTGTAAGGGATTGACGGAGGGGACGGTAAGACGCAGTCAAAAATGCAAACTAGCAAAACAGCAAAGAAGCAAAAAAAAAAAAAAAGAAACAGCAAATTATCAAAGCGGCACTTTGCTCGATCTCTAATTGCGACTGCTTCTAGCGCAACGAGATCGCAAAATCAATATAAATCGTCTCTCTCGCGCACTACGCGCTATGATTTACCGCCAACTGCACACAGTACACGTATTCTCAACTGTCAATCGAGCATGCATGCGCGCACGCGCACAAACATTCTCGGAAACGTTGTTAAGCGACGTTTCAATCAACTTTATTCCGAGGCGTAATGGTAATTTTAGACTTTTTATAGTGTACATGGCTGCATTTGTGTTTCGCTCATGCGAAACTCGGCGGTGTCGGTGGCGGTGGCGGTGGCGACGGTCGGCTCGGCTCGGCTCGGCTCGACGCTTGTGTCATGCGAGTACAGACTATTATTCGATTATGCCAACTAAAAATATTCCGCTATTATACACGCACTTTTAAATCATTTAAGCATAAATCATCGGCCGGCGTAACTTGCTTCGCTTTAGTATAATCGTAAAATAGCCGCAATTTTA
>NW_011948412.1:8004879-8007803 GCF_000503995.2 Ceratosolen solmsi marchali
AAGCAGAGGGGGGGTGGGGGGGAGGAGGAGGAGGAGGCTCTCGTAAATTTGCCGGCGTACGCGAGTTTGTTCGTTTGGCACGTCGATACGTATTTTTTCGATTTTCCGAAATCGACACTCGTAATGAGCCTCCTAAGCACAATTAACGTCTCTACAATTTATCTGCTAAATCGTTATGGTAAATATATAAGGCATTTGTCGTTATAAATTATCGTCAATGTTATTCGCGATACTTGACGATAATGTACGAGATTTTAAAGTTTACGAGTCGTGGGCTTATTGGTGGTGGTGGTGGTGGTGCTGGTGGTGGTGGTGGTGGTGCTGGTGGTGGTGGTGGTGGTGCTGGTGGTGGTGGTGGTGGTGGCGGTGGTGGTGGTTGGGAAGGGTGGGGGAGAGGATAGAGGAGGCTTATAATCGTCGAATCGACTGTTTATTATTTTTACGATCAGTTCGATAAAGCCGCTTTCAATTGGCAAAATAAAACATTAAATTGTCAAGTCTTTGTTGTGAAGATAGTAGGAGAAAAAGGGAGAAACAATATCTTATAATACGGTAGGTTTTGGGAGATGAAACGCTCTATCGCGGGCACGTCATCTCCTACACTAAATGGCATTTCTTTTGGATTAAATCGACAAATTGTACGAGCAATTTACTCAATTGCCAACCATTGTCCTTGGATTTATTAATATCCAGTCACCTTTATTGCGCCTCGTTCAAACACCTTTGATATCCCAGTATTTCCACGATAACTCCGCTCCGCGCGCTCATCCACTCTCGTATTTATCCCTGCCAGTTAAACCATCTAAACGCGTCATTTAATTATCATAATATAGCGTTTGAGCGAAGGAAAATTAAGAATTTGCACGTGTTTGACGATTATGTGCCAAATGACGCGACGACGCTTGTCGGCTAGCAAAATACTTTATTAGATCATTAATGATAAATTTGATAAACTACGCTGCGATAACCAGGGCCATACATAGCAACGTCTACATTCTCTTCCAACGTACCTAACATCATCTTCTTCCATCCTATTGCAACAATTGACTGCAAATGGCGTACAGTGTTATCATTAATTATGATTAATGAATTTACTGGGACGATTGATTCGAGCGACACGTATTTATCCGTCAATACGTTTACGATTCGAAATGTAGTGGAAATCAAGTAGAAATTTAAGTCGGAAGTATTTGTATTTATTTGCCTGCTGATCGCGACGTCTTGGTCAATCGAGATTTTCCAACAGTCGATGTAAAGTCGCAAAGATGTAAATTCCTCGACGGCTCTTCAAATTTACTCGAATGTGCCCGCCCTCGTGGAGGCAGTTGTTCCATGATTGTTCTCTGGTCCGACGAAACCGCTGCGACAAGTATGTGCGCCAGGCAGCTGAGGCTGGAGGAAGCGCGTAACCGGCATACTCAGCTTTTTCCAATGTGTTACGAAGTTTGGACGCTCGGACTCGCGTTACCCGGGATTTTCTTATCATTGTCACTCTCGCCGTGACATCTGTTCATATTATTGAAGATATTCTCCTCGTTGCATTCACGGAGCTTCGATCCCTCCATTTCCTAGACTGGACACAAGCGAGTAAAATGTCGACGAGGCTGATTGTAGAAAAGACGTTATACGCCACTGCTCTCTGCCACCCCTCTTCCCATTCCAATTCGCCACCCCCTCGCTGTACCAACAGCATACCATTACAGGGCCACTTACGCCTGTACAATATACGTACGACGTATGCGATAAATTCGATATATTGAAATGAAGGCTCGTTGATTGACATTGTTTATTGATTTTATTGCTGTTGGTTAAATCGCTCGAAGATTATGAATTTCTAGACAGTTAGTTGCATTGAGGTTGGGAAGAGAAAATGAAAGAAGAGACGAGGAAGATTTTAATGACAAATCAAAGTTGCTGAAATTTTATGCTGAAACAACTTTGATTAAAATATGGTTATTTTTTTTATTTTTTTTTTATTTTTTTTTTATTTTTTTTTTTTTTTTTTCAGATTAAAATCCTTCTCGGATTCCGCGCATTGTTGGATCATTGGTATTGGTGTAGCTGTGGTAGCTTGTCACCACGCGCACTGCCTACAAAACCCTTTAACTTGGCAATTAATCGTCACATTAATTCATCATAATAATGTTCACATAACCTCGGCAAGTATCGAGCGAGCCATACTTAATTCAGTCATTGCATGTATTGTTAAAGCATAATCGTACACACGAGTATCGAGATGAATGAACGTTGATTATTAATTGATCGCCCAAGCCGAGGAAGACGCCAGTCCCGTAAAATGCCCGGAGGAGCTCCAACAATCCGAGATTATCAAGACTCGAGCTTCGGGCACAAAAGTCGAGAGGCCGCGTTTGGAGCGATAAGCACGCGATGGATGCGACGCTTTAAAAAATCTTTCGACTGAATTGGCCGTGCTAGAGCCTGAGAGTGCATTCGACCACATCATCAATCCCAATGAATAAAGGATATAAAGAAGACGTTCGAAAATGGCGGGACTTTCGGATTTTCAAGCGTTGTGTTGGTCTAATAGTACGGGGCTAGCCGATGGGCTTGGCGGGAGTCGGGGGCCTGTGGAGTCGTGACGTGGGGCATAGGGACGGTGGGGCGGTGGGGCGGAGGGGCGGAGGGGCGTAGTATTAGCCTTTATATGCTAAGGGAGCACTAAAATATATCTCATAAATTATCGAGTGGGGGTAGGACGCGTGCCGGTCGGGGCCTGGAAAGCCAATGAAAGCGCACCGGGCGCACAAGAGGTTCACCTGGATGGTGCAGATGTCGGAGCCGCTGGAAAGCGCGCGAACCGCTCGTACGCGCGCGCGCTATGCGCCTGGCGCATAACTCCCCGACGTTGGCCAAGGGTGCGACGCCCCGGACTTTTCCATCCGCTCGTTCGACTCGGCTTTCCT
>NW_011948412.1:8007813-8009845 GCF_000503995.2 Ceratosolen solmsi marchali
CTTTTTTTTTTTTTTTTTTTTTTTTTTTTTTTTTTTTTTAATTATTATGGGGCATGAAATTAGGAATGCGTGACTCGATTCTCTCCGCCTGTTGCCTTTGAAGAAGAAAAAAAAAAGCGTTGGCTCATACTAAACTACTCTAATAAAGCGCTTACGCACCAAGCATAACATCGTTCGTTTGACTTGAAATGTTCGAATGATTCGTTGAGATGGCCTCGTTGGTGATCTTATAAAATGAAAAAAGGATGGAAAGTTGCACAGCTTGCAGTTTTGATCGACAAGCGGCTGGTGGCGGGCGGCGGGTAGTTGGTAGCGTTGGGTGGCGTTGGGTGGCGTTGGGTGGCGTTGGGTGGCGTTGGGTGGCGTTGGGTGGCGTTGGGTGGCGTTGGGTGGCGTTGGGTGGCGTTGGGTGGCGTTGGGTGGCGTTGGGTGGCGTTGGGTGGCGTTGGGTGGCGTTGGGTGGCGTTGGGTGGCGTTGGGTGGCGTTGGGTGGCGTTGGGTGGCGTTGGGTGGCGTTGGGTGGCGTTGGGTGGCGTTGGGTGGCGTTGGGTGGCGTTGGGTGGCGTTGGGTGGCGTTGGGTGGCGTTGGGTGGCGTTGGGTGGCGTTGGGTGGCGTTGGGTGGCGTTGGGTGGCGTTGGGTGGCGTTGGGTGGCGTTGGGTGGCGTTGGGTGGCGTTGGGTGGCGTTGGGTGGCGTTGGGTGGCGTTGGGTGGCGTTGGGTGGCGTTGGGTGGCGTTGGGTGGCGTTGGGTGGCGTTGGGTGGCGTTGGGTGGCGTTGGGTGGCGTTGGGTGGCGTTGGGTGGCGTTGGGTGGCGTTGGGTGGCGTTGGGTGGCGTTGGGTGGCGTTGGGTGGCGTTGGGTGGCGTTGGGTGGCGTTGGGTGGCGTTGGGTGGCGTTGGGTGGCGTTGGGTGGCGTTGGGTGGCGTTGGGTGGCGTTGGGTGGCGTTGGGTGGCGTTGGGTGGCGTTGGGTGGCGTTGGGTGGCGTTGGGTGGCGTTGGGTGGCGTTGGGTGGCGTTGGGTGGCGTTGGGTGGCGTTGGGTGGCGTTGGGTGGCGTTGGGTGGCGTTGGGTGGCGTTGGGTGGCGTTGGGTGGCGTTGGGTGGCGTTGGGTGGCGTTGGGTGACGATGGGTGACGTTGGGTGACGTTGGGGAGGGGCGAGGAGAGTTTACTGCTTTATAATTGACGAAAGCATGCAGCAATGCGATTGAGGCTCTTAATGTAAAATCTCAATTATTAGGCAAAATAGAAATTCGAAATAAATTTAGGATTTGTAGTTCGCTACGCTTTTCACCCAAGAGGATAAAACGTGCGGGATGTATGTGGATGCAGAGAAAGATAGAGAAGGACCATTACATAAATCAACCGAGTATGTTCAACACATGCGGGACGTCTAATTTAAATCTATCGTGGTAGCAATTTTGAATATAATTGGAGTCTGCTTGTTCCAATGTACTCTCATTTTTCATGTAAGAGGAGTATGAGGTGCGATTGAAAGTGCAGCAGACCGACGAGTGTCACCGATCACCGTCGATAATCACTCGATACATCGAATGGGGGCCATTTACTGCTAAAGTTTCGTTTATTCCCGAAAACAGCTATAAGAATTACTTGCAATTACTTGATTCGACGTTCACGTGAACTTACTCGTACTGCAAATTTCACCGTTAGCGCGATAATTGCCGAGAGCGACACGGTACGTTTGCAAGTGCGACTAGTTATTATATCGTTGGATTAATTCATCGGATGCCATGGGAATAGGGATAGCGGCTAAGAGCAATTTTGAAAGAAAACATAGGTGTCGACGGAATGGACAACACAGATGTAATGTAACTTAAATATCCATTAGCGCGAGATGATTGAGATTTATATTTTCACGGCAAGCCCTACAGGGCGTTTATTAAATAGTCAATGGCAATGAGTATGTACGTTCGTTTACATGTAGCCACTGCTTCGGAATAACTGCCCGTCCGTTATTCGAATGACATCGCGGTAGAAGGAGAGTCGCGATGAGGTGGGCGGGGAGAGGGAGAA
>NW_011948412.1:8009863-8015086 GCF_000503995.2 Ceratosolen solmsi marchali
GGGGGGGTAGAGAGGGGCGGAGAGGGGAAGAGAGGGGGGGAGGAGGAGGTGGAGAGGGGTGAAGAGTCGATGGTGGACACGCGCACGTGGATATATAAGGCGAAGGAAGCTTTGAATTCAGCCGATGTTTCTCACGACCCGTATGCGCGAAGGAACTTTCGCGTCTATTTGTCTTGGTTCGATGTCATCATTTTTCATTCTTCGCGATTCTTATGTCCCATAATTGCGAATTTATTATATTGTTTGTGAAATTTTATGTTATTCGTACGTTTTACATTTTGCAATTTCTTAATTGCAATATCGGTATTCCTACCGCGTGTATTACATATATTTGATATTATCATTGTATTATCCTGATTTTTTGTTTTGTTGGTTTGTTTATTTGATGGCTTGTTTGTTTGTTTGTTTGTTTGTTTGTTTGTTTGTTTGTTTGTTTGTTTGTTTGTTTGTTTGTTTATTTGTTTGTTTGTGTATTTGTTTGTTTGTTTCTTTTTTTTAACATAGCAACGCCTTGATGAATATTAAAAGGGAACATTTTTAGACTTGGCTAAAATGTCACTAAGTGAATGTAAATTTGAAAATTTTTGCCAAATACTTGCCTTATTATCGTACATTTCTACCTGCATAATAATTATTCTGGAAAAATAAGAATTTTTGGTTAAATGAAAAATAAAAATAAAATACGTAACCTTAATTTGCATACTAACAAAGAATCGTTCGGATAATATTAGCTTGTGTATAAAATGTGTGTGCCCGAGCCTGGATAATATGCCTTTCGCTTATTTTAATTTTAATCAAGCGATTAAATGGCGATAATAGAAAACGAAGCGTTATAATGATAAATCTTTGGGCTCTCGATATACATGCAGCACAGATAAATTATCGATGAGATCTATTTGTTCGTTCGAGATATTTTTTAGCTCACTGAACAATACAGTTGCAATCAACTATAATCACGTAATAAGGTAGTATAATGCTATGTACATATAAATATATGTTCATAGTTTGTAATACCTTGGATATTAATTAATTGGTTGACATTATCATAAAGCAACCTTGACATGTAATGACAGCGCCTCGCTTAAAATTCCACATTCGCGTTTGCTTGTAAAAAGAAAATAAAATTACATTTGCACTTTGTACATTAAAGCTTCTTTCTCGAATGGTTGAAAAATATTTGGCACGTATTAGTGTAATGTCGATTATACTTAATGCGATCGTATTACAATTCTCTCCTCCCCCCCCCCCCCCTTCCCCCCCCCCCCCCCCCCCCCCCCCCCCAATCGTATTTTCCAGGTCAGAGGTATGAGCTTGAAAACTCGCGGGAATTTTTCTTCCGGCCTGACTTTAGTAATAATGGGCTTTGTTGCCGAAGAGAAGAAGGGAAATTAACAATCTATGCCCAATAATCGATTTAAATGTAATTTAGATAAATGAGATGCCACGCTAGTGGGAAATAAATTTAAATTCGCGATACCCCCGACTGCTGCAATTATAGCCAGTACGTTCTCATACAACTAAATAGTAAGTCTAAAATACGACAAAAATCTCGTAAAAACGTCGGCCAAATAATGATTTGTGATGTTAGCAGTGTCGACACATTTATAGGAGATAAAAGTTAGTGTAGGAGAGCAGATACCGACTATCACGACCAAATATATTTTCAAAATTCACAGCGATTTTAATCCAGACGATTCTCACGAGGACTACGCCCCAACTGCGTTTATGGCTTTCCGAATGCCATTTCATCCATGTATGAATAATGCAGCTACGAGACTTTCTTCCATCAACAATGCGCAATTACGTAAAGCGTCGCGCATACGTAATCTGGCATAATCCACGAGCGACAGTCGGTCACGTACGTTGAATATCAGCGATTCGCGAGATAATTATAAAGAAGCAACAACTGGAAAGGCGCACTCCGCGAGCGAGAAGCGAGAGAAAAGACAGAGCGAATCCGCTTTATTAGAGAGTGAGCCAACTCGAGATTATTAACTGGTTGCGCTACCTAAGGAAACACGCCCTTCGCGCGACGCCTGCGCAGCGAAATTTTCGCGATAGCGACTCGCGGATTTTCGCTGTTGCCACGCCGGCACGCCTTTCTACCTTGACAATAGCTTCTCGCGACCATTGGTGGGGGTTGCGGGGACGAGGTGGCGAGGTGGCGAGGTGGCGAGGTGACGAGGTGCCGGGTGCCGGGTGGGGGGGGGGGGAGATTCGAATGGTGGGAGGATGGATGAGGAGGATTAGGGGGAGGAGGAGGAGGAGGAGGAGGAGGAGGAGAAGGAGAAGGAGGTATAGCCGTCCGAGGCAGAAACGAGCCTCGTGTTACGGACTTGGAGATGTCAGCGAGTTAAAAGTGTCGATTATAAAATTCGACTCGTACGAGCTCTTCCTTTTTGCTCCTCTCTTTCCTCGAGGCGCCGACGCTACCCGCTAGAATCGCGGCTCCCGTGCGTGTTTTCGAGGTCGAAAATTCTTCGCCTCACCTCGAAATTTCATTGCCTCGACCATGAAAATGCTACCTGCTAATGCGCTTCATTACATTTACATTTTCATTCTCTTATGCATGTGCATGTGTATTCTATTTAATCGCGCTGTCATAATGCACGAGAATGAGGCTGTAAATATATAATAAAATAAGATTATCCTGCGAAAGTATTATTTCGCACCGGTGCTCGAATTAAATAAACGAGGAGACGATTTTATTGAAATAAGTGATAGATATTCAATAAATTAAATATAAGTAAAATGAAAGGAAGTAATATGGTAGAATACTGAAATCAGTGCCCATTCGTTTACGTAATGTGGTCACTATGGGCTCTCTCACACACACTTTCTCTCTCTCTCTCTCTCTCTCTCTCTCTCTCTCTCTCTTATATCACATTAATCCTCAAAATAATCAAAGTATGACTTAATAACTTGAACGGCGTTCCATCATTTTTCAAAACTATATTCTGTATAATCAATGTAAAGAATTGCAAAGACCGGACAATTATGATATCGAATGATTTTCAACTCGATTATCGATTGTTTCAAGCAATCATTCTTATTTATAATCCTATTATGCATAAGCAGACTGTTTAATTGCATATCAATTTTATAAAACCACACACTCAGAGATTTGATAAAGGTATTTCTATAAGCCAAACGATTTACAGCGAATTTTTACAACCAAGACAATATAATGTAGTTATTATTGGAATGTAAATATTTTAATGATATTAATTCAATATATCGCCATAATATTTTTTCCCTGATAACTCTAAACTAATACAATATCGAGCTGCGTTAGATTCTCATAACATTAAGCTTTTCTTCGCTTAATCTGTCATATCTAATTTGTTATCTTATAATCTTATCTCTTAATTATGAAAAATATGATTAGAAAATAAATCAGTTATCAGTTTTATTGCGAAATACTTTAATGCAATTTAATTGATATTGATTGCGAACAGTTTTATCTATTATATATTGAGAATTAGCAATAATTATTAGAACAATAATCTAAATTGTGATTTTTGTATAAAGCATAGAATCAATCGTATTTTTCCCCAGTGTGTTTGCGTGCGCGTGTGCGTGCGCGTGTGCGTGTGTGCAAAGTTAGATTACCTTTTCTCTAATTTATGGTTTACATTTTGCATGTCATGAAATGAAAATATGTAGTTTTCTTACGAATCATTATTTATTTAGAACCTTCTAACGTATTATTGCAGTAAGAATACTTTTCTATAGCAATATAAATATTACAAATAAGTATACTCGATCCCTACGTATCACTTATCTTAAAGTAGTGCAATTTTTTTCTTTTCTTCATTGTGAACTTCATCGACTATTAGTTTATTGTTTAATAGCATACATTATTCATGCCATGGTAAAGTGGATCATCACTGTATTACACCGATATCTTTGTAAATTTATTTCTTGTTTATCGTTTGAATTTATAATTGTTATTGAATTAATAATACAGACTAATAATACAAAAATTTTGTAATATTGCTTATTAAATGTTTTTATTGGAGGAGGAGGAGGAGGAGGAGGAGGAGGAGGAGGAGGAGGGGCAAAGAGGTGGCGAATGACGGTGGCTATTAAACTGACGTGAAAAAAAAAGAGTATAATGGCCGAATATCTATATTGGTGTTGTTTAAAAATTCTTAAACAATACCAATTGGCTTGTAACAACGTAGTACATTTAATGAAATTTAATTGTACCAATAATATTGTTTTTCACTTTCGAAGGCAAATAATTGGAAATGAATCAGCCTAGATTTTCAAGCACGAATAACCATATGCGAACAATGGATATGCTATTATAAAGAAGGAGAGGAGAAGAAAAAGTAACACGCGTTAGTGGAAAAATAAGTTTTTATTATGAAAAATTATATTGGTGTAGAAAAGGAGAAAAATTTTTCTGTAAACCTTGAAGTTAATTTGTGTATGAGACAAGCAGCACATGTAGCGTTATTTTTCCCTCTCGCATTGTTCTTAATAAATACATTCCACATATATATAAACGATAATTCTAAAACTGCCTTATCCTATCGACATTATCATCCTTAATTGTAATCATTGGGGAGAGTTGTTTTTCCAAATATCAGCTCCCCTGCTTACGCTAATAAATTATTCAAATATGCTGTTACGATAATGAGGCTTTGGTAAGTAACGGTTTTAAAAAGCCCACGGTAATATTGTTATTTTATTTCCAAATCAGCCACTCCATCATGTAATGCAGCATTAAATGCTTGCGATGATACCGGGATGAAAAATAAAGGAAAATCCATTATATGTCGGAAATTGGTCGTTGAGAAAAAGCAGCGAATAATCGCCTTGGCCTTTTGTTCCTTCCAAGGGTAAATCGAACTTAAAGCAGGTAAAGTTCGGAACTGCATCTCGGATATATCGCAAAAGTAAAGGAAATGCGGGGTTTATTACAAAAAATTGACGTGAAAGTAAGCGAGGCGGCGAACAAAAACTTGGCGCGCGCGCGCCCGTTTACTTCAAATTTCGATTGCACTTTTGTCTACAAAAACTCGACCTCTTTGTTCGTTCGCTTTTATATGCTTCACGAGGCAAGAGACGGAAGGAAAAAACGTTGCGGAGGGAAGAACGCGTGACGAGCGAGGGTAGATGTGTCGGGGGGAGCGGTAGGGTGAGGGTGTTGGTGTGGGTGGTGAGGAAGGAAGGAAGGAAGGATGGGGGGGGGGGGGGGCCGGGCCAGGGGCC
>NW_011948412.1:8015227-8060774 GCF_000503995.2 Ceratosolen solmsi marchali
ATAGATAGATAGATAGATAGATAGATAGATAGATAGATAGATAGATAGATAGATAGATAGATAGATAGATAGATAGATAGATAGATAGATAGATAGATAGATAGATAGATAGATAGATAGATAGATAGATAGATAGATAGATAGATAGATAGATAGATAGATAGATAGATAGATAGATAGATAGATAGATAGATAGATAGATAGATAGATAGATAGATAGATAGATAGATAGATAGATAGATAGATAGATAGATAGATAGATAGATAGATAGATAGATAGATAGATAGATAGATAGATAGATAGATAGATAGATAGATAGATAGATAGATAGATAGATAGATAGATAGATAGATAGATAGATAGATAGATAGATAGATAGATAGATAGATAGATAGATAGATAGATAGATAGATAGATAGATAGATAGATAGATAGATAGATAGATAGATAGATAGATAGATAGATAGATAGATAGATAGATAGATAGATAGATAGATAGATAGATAGATAGATAGATAGATAGATAGATAGATAGATAGATAGATAGATAGATAGATAGATAGATAGATAGATAGATAGATAGATAGATAGATAGATAGATAGATAGATAGATAGATAGATAGATAGATAGATAGATAGATAGATAGATAGATAGATAGATAGATAGATAGATAGATAGATAGATAGATAGATAGATAGATAGATAGATAGATAGATAGATAGATAGATAGATAGATAGATAGATAGATAGATAGATAGATAGATAGATAGATAGATAGATAGATAGATAGATAGATAGATAGATAGATAGATAGATAGAGAGAGAGCATTAAACACTGTAATAACATGCATTTTTATCCCGCACTAAGAATCCTTTTTTTATAATGAAATATTCGATAAATATTTATTCCCGTGAAATCAAAGCGCCTCTTGAAATATACATTTTCCGCGGCTGGAAAACAGCACTTGGCTCGGTGGGCGGATACCATCCGAATATTTTAATAAGTCTTTTGCGACATACTTAATATTCCATTTTCCATTGCCTCGGCTTTTATTTTATCGCGCTATCATCGATAATTTATCATCCTGGTTACATCTGCATTACATTAATGGCACGTTATCGCAAACAACGTGCACACGCAACAATTGTAAGGTGAAAATAGAGTCGGACATCTTATTTAGTCTTGCATAGTTGCTCGCATTGACTTGGCGTTCCAAATGTTGCCTCTTAAAATAATTGACGGCCACTTTTAAATTCTTCGAACGCGTGCAATTTTCGAAAGCCAAAAGCGATTCAATTACTAAACTGGCCGAGGGTATCTCATGTTTATCATTGACTTAACTGAAAATTCTCATGCTTAATGCACGTTCCTGGTATGCGCGTGTATTTGTATTGCTCTCGGAAATTTGAAAAATATTTAGAGCTTTCAGCTACTCCCCGAAATTGATAACTACTTATCGATATAATTTGTAAATGCAATTTTTTCCTCTCGCGCAATCCGAATATTAAAAAGACGATTGAGAAATGTTTTCCAGGCAATTGAAAAATCTATGCTTCGAGTGTAATTCCAATTCACTTGAGATATCTCTAATTCGACTTTTCACATCACCTTGAAAGCTTTCCAATTGTAATATCATATAGATTTTGTAAATGAAGTCACGAATAGTGTCGTAAAATTGCAATCGTAAAACGATCGATAAATAAGCCCTTACGCCGACTTAATACAACTTACTTATTTATATATTTATATATAAGTTGGAAATATTGATAAAAGATAAATATACACTCTTGGTTGCGTTAGAAATCAGAACTATTCAATTATTACTTAGTGAGTTATATCAACGTTTAGGATGGATTATGAATTATAAATAATTCTATATACTCGTATACTCGAATAACATATCTCTCTCTCTCTCTCTCTCTCTCTCGTCTTTTAGTTTGTTTAAAAAAAAAAAAAAAATAGAGGAAAGAAATAGAGAAAAAAATTCCTCTCGATGTGTTTGCTAAATGCTTCTAAAAAAAAAAATTGAGAAAACTTGTCCGGCAATGAGTTACGTGATATAACTTCAATATCCATTAAAAACTGTTAACAAAGTATACGTAAATGCATTAATAACAGCACCACGAGCGAGTAGCCTTCCTAACCTTTATTATTTTTTTTTTTTCCATTTTTTTTTTTTGTTTGTTTTTTTTTTGTTTGTTTTAGTAGCAACGCAAGAAAAAACATTCTCTCGTAAGAATTATCGCCGTCATTTAGCCGCCACGTACGCATTAAAGTGCACGCACAGGTACGGCAAAGCACGGGCGCGACATAGCGAGAAATAAAAGGTCGCTCGCAACTCCTGGGGCACGTGGGCCACTTTACTTAGATCGATGCGAAAATAGAAAGCGGCGTAAGCTTCGCCTGAGCGTAATAATCGCTCCTGCTCTCGCCCCCCGAAATCCTAGCGCACTATCCGAGCCGAGCCCACGGGAGCGCGGCTCTGCGAAAGCAACGATGCAACAACACAATGCCGCGCGTGGCTCGTGACGAGAATTTCGGTTGAGTTCGGTCACGTGACCCCGGGCAATCCAACATAGGGAAAAAAGAAACGAGAAATTGGCTTTACTCGCGCGACCTTCGCCATTACGCACGTACGCGGCTTTCGCGCATATTGGCGGTGCGGACTCGTCGAGCACCTCAGTCTCTCCAAAACAAACCAACCCCCCTCCCCATCCCCCTCCCGCTCCCGCTCCCGCTCCCGCTCCCGCTCCCGCTCCCGCCCTCCGCCCACCACCCCTTCATCCATCACTCATCCCAATGCGAGCCAATCATTTGCAAAGGAGCGAGAACATTGATAAGGTCGCCGGCTGTGGTGAAGCGGCAATCTCGCATCGCTCGTCGCGAGTCTCGCCAAAGTCTTGCCCACGTGCGCATGCCTCGACTCCATAACCCGGCAGCGATTTTAGCATTAAAGGATAAAAGGGGCCGCGAGCTGGCGGGGCGGGATTGAACGATGAGGAGGTGAAGGAGAGTACCTGGGATCGACGACAGCCGCTGGCACGAACGACACCTTCCTTTAGCGATGTGTCAAACGTCCCTCGGGTCGAGTGCCGTTACGCGCGGGCCTATTGGCCAACGTCGAACGCTGATGCAGCCACTCGACCAATGGTGGCCGCAGTTGCTGCATCAGCCGATACAAGTCGTCGTCGTCGTCGTCGTCGTCGTCGTCGTCGTCGTCGTCGTCGTCGTCTTGTGTCACGTGGTGGAGAGCCCACGGCGGGGCCGAGCAAACAAACAGCTGGTCGAGCAATGTGGATGGCGAACGGGATGATGATCCGGTATCTGTGGGGCGGGAGGAGGGAATTGCATGTGGAGCGGGTGGGAGTCAAGAGAGACTAATCGGTCAGGTGGGTTTCTACACTTATCAGCTGTTATCCTTCTTAGAATGCGTAGGCGGTGAGCACGTGGTTGCATTGCCCTTTGAATTTCCATAGCGCTGGCGCGGGTAAAGGGCACAGAATTTTTTTGTCTTTTCTTGACACTTTGGTTCCAAGTGAGTAGTAGTGGGTTATTGGGATGGGAGTGGAGAGGTAAATCAATGGGCTGTATATAGGCTAACATTGTCTTTGTTTTGCCGCGCGCGCGCGCGTACGTGCGTATGTTACATTGCGACGAGGAGAGGGACTCGATAAAACGATGATGTATTCATCGGTAATGTGTTAGATATCGCTGCTAAGCTTCAAAGCCTTTCGTTTGCAGCAGCAGATTGTTGTTGTCGTCGTCTTCGTCGTTGTTGTTGTATTTGTGATATATAGCAACGCAATGAGTCGATTACGTTAAGTCAGCTATTGTTTTTGGCTTTGTAGCATTTAGAATTGTACGAATGACGAGGAGATGCGTGGTACAATTTTTTGTTATTCTAGTATAATAACAAAAACAAACTAAAAGGCAAATGAAAAGAAAAAGAAGAGTACAAAAAAAAAAAAAAAAAAAAAAAAAAAAAAAAAAAAAAAAAAAAAAAAAAAACAATGAATAAATAACAGCGTAAAAACTCTTGGACTTTTATCTGTCAATTGCACCTATCGACAATCATAATAAGTATATTATTTTATAATAGCGTGGCCAAGTTTTTCTGTCGAATTTTATTTAGAAACGAAATATGAATATTAAATATTGACGGGATTTTCGTAATTCTTTCCTATTACAGGCACACGTTACATGTTAAAATATTCATTTGCATTTATTGCAATTTTCCTGAATTCACACTACACTTATTATTCCTTTGTTTCGTTGCGTTATTGCGTGCGCATTTTTGCTTAATTTTTTATTCGTACGAATAGAAGAGGAAGAAGAAAAAAAGGAAGCAGAAAAAGAAGCCATTTTCATTTGTGGTCTTATGCAATAATTGACAGGTGTTTACGCCTATAATTCCAAGTAAATCACTCCTCTCGATTTCCACATGATTTTATCAAAGGTGATTAAAATTAAATATCCATTTTATTGACATGTCGAATCGCGAGGCCTCGAGTAATAATTAATTTAAAGCAAGAATATTGAATGTGAGATGGGTATATTAGGTTTCAAGCCTAAGCGAGGAAGGGACACTCTCAACTGAATTTTCGCATGCTTTTTCAGCAGAGACCGAATTTTAAAAGTTAAATGGCATTTGCGAAAACGCTCGCGAAACAAACATAAACTGTTCGGTGATAATTATCTAGGAATATTGACAAAGTAAACACGTGCACTTTTATTACATATTAGGCGATGAATTATCGCTGCTGCTTCTCAATATTATTCATCGGCACTTTTTCACTATTTCTTATCTAATGGTCGATTGTCGCGAGTCTCCGCGCTCGCTTTATTATAATAGCACATTTTTCGCTCGTATCCCTTAAATAATATTTGAATTGAAGAGGACGATCTGCGCGAGCCCACGGAGATATTATTTGCAAAATACATATACATTGCAGTATCCCTAACAATTCCCATTCAAAACGATTGCTATTTCCGACATTTATTATGAGGTTCGGGCAGCCTCGCAGCGCCCACGTTTCTTGCCGATCCTTTACACTTTCGTACGCGCCTCTTTCTTGCAAATATACTTTTGCTAGAGACTCGCGATGAACAAATACACATTCAATCCAATCGACGACTCCTCGTACCCCTCGTAACCCCCCACCCCCACCCCCCATCTCCCAAGAAAATTACTTAAAAGTCACACTTTAACGAAGTATTTATACTTAAAGTTCTTACTCCAATAGTTCTCTTGTCCGTTAAAATGAAGAAAATAATTTTAAAATATCGCACCTTGGATAAACAAAATCTAACCTTTATAATTACGTTCTATTCTCTCGTTTTTCCTTTACTTTTCTAAAGCACCTTTATCTAAAGCTACGCGCTCTTTACTTTATTCTCGCTAAACTCGCGCTAAACAATCTCTTATCAAGAGTACGACGATACGTCTCCTACCCCCCCCACCCCCCACCCTTCCCCTTTTGTTTTCCCCCTCCTTAAATCATTCCATCGAATCCCACCGCCCCTCGTCATTCCTCGAAAGATAATTAAAACTGCAAGCAAGAAAATCAAGTGGTGCGCGAGCGTAAGGCCCGACAATAGTACCCGGGAGCGGCTGTAAAGAAAGTCGACAAAGAGGAGTATCCCGTTCGCCAGGAACGGTCCCGTATGGCGAAAAGGCAAGCAGCCTCGTGCTCAGTCGAGCGCACAACAACAGAGTATTTAATGGTGTAGGCGCTTAGGTGCGATCGGGAGCAATCGCTCGCGGTGTCCGTCACCATCGATCCATGGGGTGAGACCGATTTTACCGTAAGTGTCGGTCGACTTTGACGATAAACGATGCTGCTTGTCGGCTGACGAGCGTCAGATCGATTTTCTAATTAGCGCATCCGTTTGAGCGAAATTAGCCATCACCTCCTCCATTACCACCACCTCCCCCTCCTCCTCCTCCCCACCCGCACATCCCACATCCCACATCCCAGACACGCACACGCACACGCACACGCACACGCACACACATCCCCCTTCCCATCAGCCCACGATCCGATTACGTCAATTACAACGCAAACTCTGTTTGACATTGCGCAGGCGTATGTTTATTGTTCGTCTCGAACGAATTTCGGCTTATTTTTAGAAAACGAGTTTGGATAAAAATTGTTTAAACTGCCAGCGCTGCTTGATCGACTCGCCCCATCTGGGTGAGCGCGTACCATGTCGAAATTAAGAATAAAATCGCCTCGGCCAATCGAAACGCATCCATTTTATTGAAAATGTAAATGCGAGCTCGAAAGGCAAAAAATAAATCGGACTGGATGTATTGAAAATCGGGTAAGTAAGTCGTATCGTATGTGTACGATCGACGCTGTACGTTGCGGAGGCGCGAGTTTTTCCGCCCAAAAGTGTATGAATAAAATGATAAATTATGTTGAGAAGCGTTATCGTTTTTTTTCTTTTTTTTTTTTCTTTTGTTTGTTTGTTATTCTTCCGTAGCTAATGGTCGAAAGAATGCTTTCGTTTTTGTTGGGTATATTGAACTGGTATGCGAAAGAAGCTTTAATAATAGCATGTAAATTATTATTATAAATTATCGTGTAAAGTAGGCGGGATTTACGATTCGAGGATAGAGAAACTTATGATAAGGGGTGGGTTACACGAATTTATACGAGAGATGGGGCAGAAAGTACGTCGATTATACATTGCGCGAGATAACGATGTATTCCGAACGTAAATTCTGTAAATTCACTAAATTGCCTAATTTATTTCGCGTTCTCTGCTGTAAGCAAATTCAATTTAATGGCTGTTGGATAAAAGTTTGACGTTTCGTAAAGCAACAACGGACGCCTTTGCATTTGCTGTTATTATTTCACTTTAATGTCGAGATAAATACAACTTTTAAACATTGTTTGCATTATTGTTTTACGCTACGCTTAAAGTAAGATATGATTATTAAATGTCGACAATCGACTAGGACTCAAGTCATTTTTACGTAAGGCATCATTAAAAATTTCTCTAATTGTTTAGCAGCGATTAAATTTCTCTTTCATTTCATTCGACCATTGGATATTGACATTAATATTTTAACAAAATATACAAAATACCGCGACATTTCGCTATACGATCTTAATTAATAAATTATACAAGCTGAATAAAAGATTGAAGATATTTTACGATTAGAGCCTCAGCCTCGACTGATAAGCCTTACAGATATAATGTACCTATCCTCGGAAATCCACGTGTTATTGCGCTTTAAAATTTTCATTACTGCCGACAACTGCCGACAAGCATTTAAATATTTTCGTCCATGTTTCCCGTATTATTAAAAAATATATTAAAAGAAAAATTGCAGAAATTTGTCGACTAGCAAATTTTAATGAACTAAATTTCACTCATTTTAACCATCGAGTCTCGAGTTGAATGCCCATTCAGCCCGTAACAACAATCCACTATTTTAATTAATTGGATTATTATATTAAAAAAGAAAGAAATTTTACATAAACACTTCTTTATTATAATTATAATTACAATTGTATAATATGGGCTATAATAAACTTTTTTTTTTTTTTTTTTTTTTTTTTTTTTTCTTTTTTTTTTTTTTTCTCTCCCTTCGCACCATTGATCAGTAAATCAAACATTTATTTCAGCATTCCGATTAGAGACGTAAAATGCAGCTGCTTTTTCATACGCACAAGTTGCTACTGGATTTCCTCGTCTCGGACATGACGTAATTTTATAAAACGGATTTACGCATAATATCTCCAAGTATATGAAAAATAGCCGCATAATTCCATTACGGAGCTCAATGCAATGCAGGCACGAGAGATTTTAAACGCTCACAGTTCTGACATTAAAAAATATAATAATTACTATTCAATTACTACGTACGATCGATATCAGCCACTAATGCTGCTGTACTCATCGCATTAAAAATCATCAGAATTTTGAACTCTCGATGAATCTAATTCTCACATAATATTACAAATCAAGTTAAAATGCAATAATAATAATAATTAATACTTCGATAACCAGCGACCAGATGCATTACTCAACGTTCCATACTCCCGTCATTTTCCCGTACAAACGTTCGTATAATATGCCTAGCGCGTAAGAGTTGGCAATATTAATTTATCAGAAAAACGAATAAGAGTGGACGAATAACTAAGTGTGTGGGGGGAGGGGGGGGGGAAAGACGAAAACAAATAAATATAATGTGGAATTAAAATCAGTCATCTATTGTAGAAATAATAAGTATGTCCTGATGACTCTGACACTCGAGTTGACTATTAAAAGTTACCTTTTGACAAACATCAACGAGGTCGAAATAATTGTCCGCGGTTACGGTGTCATCACGACCATTAATTCGCCCAATTACGCAACGATCGGCACGCGCCGATTTTATCTACGCGAATGCGCAATTTCGACGGGCATAAAAAAAATCGAGACTGATTGGACTCCAATATCTCTCTCTCTCTCTCTCTCTCTCTCTCTCCCTTCGCCAACCCACATCTGCGCCAATTCTTATTAAAAATATCCCGCGCACTTAGCGAACTCGGCGTTAAAGAGACGACTACAACCTATCGTTGCAATGTGTATGTGTTACCATGAAGCACGTGGCCGCATTCAAATCGCGCTTGGCTGTTTTGAAAGAAACCAAGATTTACCCATTTTCTACGCGTCAGGCTTTGCTCTAATCGTTATTAATAGATTAAGTAAAAAAATATAATTACATCGATAAAAGTATGCCACACGACGATGCATTACCTATGTGAATTCAATATTTTGTTTGGTAAAACTTATGAATAAAATAAATATGGATAGATAAAACATGAAAAAAATTTTTAAGTCTTTCTACTATTGTGAAAAGTCCACTTACGTAAAAAGTTTAACAACGTATTTTCCTTTATATACAATTTTGCTTTTCACGTAAATTTTATTTTTCATATCAAATGTTAATTATTACGAATGCCAAAGGAATTAATTATATTTTCTATTAATTTTATGTAACAGAATTTATATTTTTCTCAATTAACAATTGTTCATTATTATTTCATGCAATAGAATTTTATAATACAAATAGAGTCGCAATGCTTAAGAAATAATAGAGAAACGATACTTTATATATAAAGTATTTAATATAAATTATAGTAATTTTTACATATAATTCAATTCTTCGATATCCAATAAAGATAATGAGTTAATTAAAACAGTTTGCAATGCTTTTAACAAATGCAGCCTTTCTCTGGTTGTAACTCTCACCAAGTCATTACCATCCTTATATACCATTATAATTTTATGTTTTCGATAATATTTGCTAAAATCATGACATAAACAAGATACAAATGCCCATAATAGATGAATATTAATTTCAAGTTTTGGTTCAACTTTAACGACAGCCTCTAGTACATCTGGATATTTTATTATGTAGTTATAAATAAGGGACCACGATTCCTGGAAGAAATTTACATTAATCATACTAAAGCTATAAAAATATAAAACAAAACGAAACATAAAACTGAAGGCATACATCATCTACGAGTTCGTATAAAGCTACGACACTCTCGATTGGGTCAAGTTGTGGATAATCCTCGTCAAACACTAATCTCGTATATTTATTTAATATAGCAGTAATTCTGACATTATTATACAAAATAAATGCTGCTTCTGTAAACACATAAACATATTAATTATAAAAAATTGAATACGTTAAGTTTTAAAATTTCATAAAGATATAAGAATACCTTTGATGCAAATCTCTTTATCGTCAGACTTTTCAATAATTACAGGACTCGAATGCTTTACTGACAGCAATTCATAAACAACCGAAGCTTTTGCTATTGTTTCAACATTTTTTTCAACAATATTTGCATCAATATTCGAATAAAAGTGCTTTAGGTAATTTAACTTTTTAATTTTTTCAACTTTCTTCTGTATATACATTTCTTGGCTCAAAATGCATTCTTTTTTTTTATTACCATTTAAAATAACCCCGCACAAATATGGACTAGAGCTCTTATCGATATTATTCTCTGATTTTGTTGTAAAGACATAATTATTACTTATATTATCATCGCAGTGCGCATCAAAGTCTTGACATTTTAATAAATTCAATGACACCTTACGAAGGAAATACAATCTTAAATTTGTAACTTCCGATACTTTGTCATTGTCAACTTCTAACGTAAAATGTTTCATGCAGCTTTGCTTCCTTCCAGAGCGAAGATGCTTGCACGTAACACTTTTAAATGCATCGCATGCTACGATCGATCGCCTAAAGTTTATTAAAACAAACTTATTCGTATAGTCCAGGTACAATCGTTGATGTAAATTAATTTCATTATACGTCCCATTAAGTTCATCGATTATCTGCAATATTGTACGTATGTCATTAAATTTAATATATATATTTACATTAATTTTCTCTTACAATTACTTTAAATTTTGTTTAAATTTTTTGTTAAATTTAAAAGATCATGTGCAACAATGCTCGCATATCAAGTACAATTATTCAATGTAATAATTATACTAATTGTAAATTATCTTATGGTGGTTATAAAGTTCCCTACAATATGTATCAATGGAAAGGTATTAAAATTAAAATCTTCATCAAATTTATCAGTAAAAACTGAAATATCATAAATAAACACAACGCAGTCTCTAAAATATCAAATATAATTTTCAATTGTGTTAACAACTATAAAAGATCTTTGATTATAAACAGCAATAGAGTCTTTTGAATTAAAATTTTTCAAAGACCGATTTAAAGCAAAGTCTATATTATTAAGTTTAAATATGATGTATACTCGAGGAATACTTTTTTCTTTTCTTTGTTTACAATACAATAAATGTTAAGCTTATTTAATATATATATATATATATATATATATATATATATTAAATAAGTATATGTAGGAGAGTATAACAAATAACGAGCAAGGAATCACTTAAAAATAATAATAAAATGTAATTAATTTTACTCACATAGTTTTTTAAAACTTGTAGAATGTCAGCATCCAATGTCAAATGTGTCAATGCATTTCTATTCACAAAATAATGTAAAATATCTTTTGAATTTTTGAAACAATCTGATTCGGTATCAATATAACCTCTCCAATGATCAAGGTCCAGTGGAAATGACAAATCTCCTTTTATACGAATATATTTACCGTTGATATAAACAATTCCGCAATTCCGACTTTCACGACCCGTAATCACTTTAATCACTATTTCTGCTAAGTGATTTGGAGAAATCATTATCTTTTATTTTTCAAGCAGTTGACCTAGAAATTGAATATTCAACGCACCTTTAACATTCACTGATACTCGACTCTTTTATTCTTTATAAAAACAGTATTTCTGGAATTTAAATGGTAAATAAATAACTTTTAAGTATGCCGAATGCTGACATACTATGTCAAATATGTCGAATAATCGATTTTACAATTCCATCTACAATTATCATAATTATTTGAAATAGCAATTTTTTTTTTTTTTTTATTGACGTACTATTTCCAACGCAGCTGCAAATCGAATAAAAGCAGACGTAAATTAGTAATAAAAGAATTTGAAATCCTTTATATAAAAATAAAAGATCGTTAAAATAATTTTTTCATTATCTATCTCGTTTTTTAAATCTAAATTTCTATCACTCAGTCAGTTTATACACAAATATATATTATAAAATATAGGGACACTATTGGGCAGACAAAATAATTTCGTACAATAAATACATTTATAGAATGTAATTATCACAATATAATTATTTGGTTTATCCAATATATTGGTAATCATCTCGGATGTAATATTCGATGTATCGCCAAAGTCTTTATTATTAGTAACAAAAGCAATGCGAAATTTATAAAATATGAATATCGTGCGTATTTAAACAATTAACCATATTGAACTTTTTTTCAATCTATAAATAATCTGTTATTCGAATACTGTTGACATAATTCTAAACGTTCGATTTGAAAGAATAGGGCACTTATGTTAATATTAACGAGAGGCCATCATCACAAATAAAATAATGAAAAATTGTTACAATAAATTAAAGAAACGTGTGTGCCTTGGTAGATAATACAATTTTACCATTTTAAATTATTGGGCCTTGTGTGTTGGGTAAATATAAAAAACGTTTGATTTTATGAAAAGTTGTGCAAAATTGACGTACAAGATAAAAAATAATGTTTCCTTCGCATAATCAAGATATAAGATTTTTAATTAAAAAATTATTATCCATGCTTGTAGTCAATAGACACTAAATAACATATGGATTTCTTTAAAATATTTATTTATTATCGACAGTAACAACAATTGTGCATGAAAATCGCTGTAAAATTTACAGATTATTTATTTTGTAAGAAAATGACTATTATTTTTACATACGTACAGACACTGGTTTATAGAAAATTTTTCGTTTTACAACTCTTGATTCATAGTTTATATATTAAAAAAAAGTGTTTACACGTGTAGTTACAAACAGGGAAAAAAAGAAAGAAAGAAAAAAAACAAAAACAGTGCATTTTAATGCAATAATTTATATGATAGAAAATAGTTTAAATAGTTAAATATTTGGACAGCACAAGGTTCAAACTTCACTCATTTTCTATGATCGATCGATGTTCTACAAAATAGAAATTATTATATATACAGCTAAATTTACAATTTTTAAGTTAATAATACTATGATTATTATTACTACGTAGAATGATGATATTTAACGTATGCGATCGCTGCTAATTCTTTGCAAAACTCTTCAACAATTATTACACTTTCGAGCAAAGTCTCTTCCTCTTTCGACCTGAAAATAAATTTCATTATTTTTTGACAATTGACAAATTCAAATTATCTTATATTAGGATGTTGGAAATCTACTTTTCTTTATGTATTTTTTTATTCTGTATCGACGACCAATGATAAATTATTATTAAACAATGTTTAAAATTAACAAACACGATATCTCTACATGCTCATTTTATAAAAACTTAACTGAAAGAATGAAAATAATTATACCTCGAATAAGTTTTATTATCCGACGATTCTTGAGCGCAGCAATCATTAAACATTTCCAATCTTAATTCTTTAAGAATCAGTTTGTAGTTCTGTATTTTAGGAACTTCGTTCGCTAGTTGCTTAACAAGTCGCTGCAGGCAAATAAACAAACTCTTCTTTCCAGGTGTCAACGGAATTAAGGGATTCAATAGAAATTCGTGAAGGTACGGATGAGGCAATAATGCCAATTTAGAAATTAGAATTGTCAAATGCAAATTGATCTCATACTTTTGTTTAGGAATACCACTGATTTTGTCTAGTAGCATCGACAGAAAAGGTCCAGGGTAAAATCTATTTGCACAATTGTCAATTTCTGGTCTCGAATCGGAACTTGCAGAATCATCCAAGGTAACGGCTTCTAGTGGCCATGCTAGAAGAGCACAGTTTTTTACAATTATTGAATATTCCTTCTCCCAATTTCCCATGTATCGTCCGTAATTACTATCAGACTCGGTTTGTAATTGCCGAGGTAGTAACGACAAGAAACTGCAATGAAAATAACCTTATTTTTATAACACAATGTAACTAAGTAATTATTTTGCAAAGCCAGCCGAGCTTAAAATATCGTATATTAAAAGCATAATAATTTATCACTTACGATAGGATTAATTTTTAATGGCATCTTACCAATTTAAAATCCTATGTATATTACTGGGTGCCAAAGTTCTACTGTGACTCGTTCCTTCGGTAATATCCATACAGCCTTTTTTCTCTCTTACCCTCTCATCTTCTTCGTCGCTCCACGAAGCAATTGCACTATCAGCCGCGCTATTATCATAATAGCCACGTGTATTTAAGTACGTTAAGACTAGACAATGTAGTATGTGTTCATCTCGTTTTTCAATCATGGCTTCAAACAATTTTAACGTCTCTGTAATCAAATCGTCGCTTTCTGTGAAGCAATTCTCAATGAGTCTGTGCAGAACTGGACAACACCAAACATCAGGAATGTCTGGAACGCGTTGCTGACCCACCAGCCAGCGACCCATTTCTAACAATTGTTTTAATGAAACGAAGACACGTTTAATAATGGGTAATTCAATTAATGTTTATCAATACGTACGTGTTAATCGAGATCTTACCAATGCTCAATGGAGACGTAGGAATGTTCTTCAAGCATTTCGTAACTAATGCTGTAATTAAAATAGCGTGGTGAGCTGACAGTGCATGAGTTAGTACTTTCTCGAAGAAGGATATCCTGATAGTTTGAGCTAATATCTCGGCGACATCCGAGTGAGCTTCTCTTGAAAGTTGTGCGAGAAAATCCATCCACATGAAAAAAGCAGCCACTCTTTGATATCCTGGAAATTTCTTCTCGTTGATAAGCAGTGGCGAGTCGAGGCCCCAAGTGACTTCGATGTCTTCTATATCGCTAGACTCAACTTGGGCTGGGATTAAATTAAAAAGAACTTCCAAACGTTTTGCTAAAATTGTGGATAAGTCGCTTTTGGCAATGATTTCAGCAAAGAAAGGGTCGTCCAACGAAGCTAAAACCATTATTCCCTCGCACGCACGTATCCTAATTGTATTATCCTAACAATAGCAATAATTAATTGTAATTGAATGTAAATAGAATAATGTAATAAAAGAAAAGGAGATCGGATGGCTTAGAATTCATCTACTTACCGCACTGTTTATATAACTTTTTAACGAATCTAAGAGCAAACATTTGGAATGTTCTGGGTTTCTAGAGCTGCTGAAGGTAATATCATGTTTACTATTTTGATCAGACTTTTCATCACCGTTACTTGATAAGCACTCCTCGTTTATCCTCAAATCCTTGATATCGTTGAGTGCAGCTACGACTGGATCATATTTTGAGGATTCCACTTCCTTGGATACTTTATACAAATTTTCACTCGCTCGAGTGTCATCTTCCGCTTCCTCAGGAACTCTATTTGGAATGTTATCGATTGGCTGTTGTGCGACAGGACTCGATGATTCTGAAGCAGCCTCTACATCCCTCGAGGATCTACTCGATTGCGAAGAGGAATTGGACCTAGTGATTGCGTTCTGTACATGTTTGGGCTGTTTGTTTTCTTGCGATGCTTCCGACTGAGAGCTCGATTTATTTACAGAATCAACGTGGTAAGGTCGATGCTTACTATTAAAAAAAAAACCTATGGTTAGTAAATGAAGGCAATAGTCGCCAAACGTTAAATATTTCAAACATAAAATTAGCACAATCTTTTACAATTGCCAATTACAATCGCAATAAATTTTCAATCTCAATGTATTAAAGAAACAAACGATGCATTATTCCCATGGGCAAGGAGCTTATCATATTAAATATTATAAGATTAAAAATTATTATATTTCACTGTACATTGCTCTGTTCAGAATTAATGTTCCTCAGTTTCGATGAAATTCCCATGAGAATAGCGCAAATTGTTTCTTAACGTACCCTCTGCCGCTTCAACGACACATTAAAGTGAGAGAAAGAGCGACATCGGAAGCAAAAGTGTGTAAGATAATTTTATGTCAAATACTCAATGAACGAGCTACCAAACATTGCCCAATGTAACGATTAATCATTATCATTACTAAGCAATTACTATTTACAACTAGACAGATCGTTGCTATATTTACCCAGTTTTAAACAAATCAGGATTCATTAAGGTGATGGCTTGCGTGTTCAAAGGCTTAAATAGAGTATTGGCATTTTTCATCCTTCTAGCGGGAATGTAAGTGACCTTGTCGATGGCTGACTTATCGATACTGCAGTGCAAAGCTTCGCCGTCTTGCGCTACATTACTAGAATCGTTGACTATATTTGTGACGTGTGGATACTTGCAAACTAAAAAGCAAAGGCACAAAAGAAATTGTATTTCTTCATTCTCGATGGGAGAGGCAAGATTTCCATTGCACATGGCTATCATTCTTTGAACGGATCCATAAATAGCCGCTTGATGCAGAAGCGGATGCTTGGATTTTGTCAGCAGCTTTCTCAGAAATGACAGGCAAACCAGTCTCATCCCAGGAGGTGTTTCAGCACTGGCCAGAGTCGCCAGTAAATCCAATAACCTATGCTGCAGCGTATACTCCAAACACGGACCTGGCTCGTCCCCATTTTTCTCCTCCTCCAACAAGAGTCTCAGCAAATGGTCTAAATGCTTAGGAATACTAGTTCTTTCTATCGATACTTTGGCGTCGTTTAAATGATTAACGTAAAAATTCATGAGCTGCTTCCAGTGATAAGTGAAATCTTGCAAGGGTGTCGCTGGAGGAGCTATCTAAGAAATGGAGCGATCGATTAAACGATAACAGCGAGTACCGTCGTCATTTTGTTAATTTATATATTAGATACGCAAGCAATACATTTGAATATAATGAAATAAAATTATAGTAAAGCGGTAAAATATTATAAGTCATCGACATGGTAACCGTCGAATCCAATCCAACCAAGAATACCTAATTTCGCGCGAAAACTACTTAAATTGTATGAGTATCATGGCCAAACAAAAACAAAATCATGAAAGGAGTGCATTTGCTTCTAACCGAACCTATTCGGCTTTGATTAAAATTTATAACAGACAAAATATAATTACAAAGTAATAATTACATGATAATAATTACAAGTAACAACAACAACAACAACAACAACAACAACAATAATAATAATAATATTAATAATAACAACGAGGCTAATAATGATTAATAATAGTGTGCATGGGAAAGAAATAAAAACAAAATTTAAGCAATAACGTAATGCGCAGAGCATAACAATTGCACAAATATAATGGACTAAAAACTTTAATTCCACTCAAAATTCATCTTAATTGCCAAGAGTCAATTATGTAATTGGCAAGTACACAGTGTGGAGCTCAACTGCCACTCACCACGTCAATGGCATTTTTCAAAGCAATCTGCAGACCGCTGATCATGTTTTTGTCGTTGGGCAGTTTTATTTTCAAAATTTTACGTTACTTTCTCTTAACTCGGAAGTGATTATGGACAACCATTCCCGACGAAACAATCCAGACTATCAGCATTTTTTATACACTCTCGGATAATAAAAATATCATCTGCCAATTGATTTGATAAACGTCAATGAAGACTAAAGTCTGCCCGACTCGACTCGCAGCAACAGAACATAACTTCGGTATTACATTTCCCCAAAATCTGTCACAAAATGACTAAACTTTATCCTCATGCAGCGAGTATTCCACAACTCACAAAGCTACGGAGATTTTAACGCCAGGTGGCGCGACACATAATGATTACGTTCCCGCATATATTCGAATTTCACGCAAATATTAGCGAAGCTAATGGCTAAAGGGGTTTGCTTAAATCAAAATTAATCCTATTTTGTCATTCAATTTTTTATCTTTAATTTTTTTTTTTTTTTCTTATCTTTTTCCAAGCCTCTTACAACGACTTCTCGTGTCGTGCCGGAGCGACTTATAAACAGCATTGATTAACCCATAAGAGTTTGAAATAAATTAAAAATTAAATATGGCGATAGATGATTGAGTGAATGTGTCGTTTCGGGTCACAAGATAGTAAGCGAGTGAAACGTCTCGGTCAATTATTTACAGACTTAGATAAACGAGTAAGCGATTTCGTAAGATTTTTTTTTTTTTTTAAGTGAAAAGCAAAACAAAAACAAAAGAAGTAATTAAGCCTATTTTGCAAGTACAAATGGAGTTTTTTTTTTTTTTTTTTTTTTTTTTTTAAACCGATACGAGTAACGTCGAGTAGCACAATCGTTGAGATTAAAATCCGTTTTGTAATTTGCATAGAAGAGCCATGTGCATTATAAAGATATTAAGCGATATTATTGTTATTATTATTGTTATGCGAATAGAACGTAACGTCAGGGGTGGTAGGGGGTGGTAGTAGGCACATCGCTCCATTACTTTTCGAATAAGAAGTTGAAAACAAATGCGAAATGCGGCGCTGAAACGATCAAATGATCGATAAAAAGAACAAAAAAATCAATAGAACTCCCGAGGCAATAGTAGTCAATTAATCATTGGAAATTACGTCGTATTAGCAAGAGGCAAATATATCATTGATATTAAAAGTTTATCTCCTACGGACTTTTTGCTCTTTCAATACCTAATACGTAATAGCTTGGCTAATAAAACAATAATCGTTTCTCCGTAGTAAAAAAAGCACCTCTAAATTAAATTTGAGACATATATCTTTGCTGAAAATTATTACGAATTATTATTTTACAAACTTTAATTGAATATCGACTGCCATACTATACTTAATGAATATTTTCCACTTTATGCATGTTATCCATATTGTTGTAAAGTAATATTTAAGCGAATAAGCGAATGATATTTGCACTAATTGAAGCTTTGTTAATCGCGCGTTAGTCGCATAAGGAAATAATAATAATTGACTTGACTGGAGCATTATTCGAGATACTCCCAATAAACATTTGTTTGCTTTAATGATTTTCGATAAAACATTTACATGTACATAATATAATAAACATGCTTATGCTCAAAACACTATTAATATTAAGTGATTTTCTTTTCTTTATTTTATTTTTTTTTTTTTTTTTTGAAAATTAATGAACGATATTACGCGCAGAGTATTAAGAGAATTCTTTCGAATATCCAATTATAGTACATTGAAAATTTGTCAATTTACATATTTTTGAAGTATCTTTAAATAACTGCCATTAGCAACATTAATTATGAATCCATTAAACATTCCGAGCATTACCGTAATATTGAAAATATAAAATGAATATTACTATTGTCATTAAACGTGAGTGTGTTTATACGTATATGTAGAAAAAATTATTTATATTTTTTCAAATAAATGACTACGTAGGTGAACTAATTTTCATTTTAATTACTCTAATACGCTGTTTGTACTATAATTTGCTTTTTGATTTATGATAAATTTTGGTCGATGTATTATAATTATGTCGATCGGTTTTATAATATATAAGAGACGTATAAAAAGTCTTTGGCGCCAAAGAAAATTATTGTTAAATATTTCTAATTTTTAAATTTTGCTTAAAATTTCATTTTTCTTATGACAAGTTATGTAAGGTACAAGTATATTTTTCAATATGAAAAAAAAAACAAACAAACAAACAAATAAACAAACAAACAAAAAAAAACATAAAATCTGTAAAATGTAGTATAAAAATATTTATTAATTAACAAATCATCGTACAATATTGATATATTAGTCTGTACGAAATGTTATTATGTGTTTTAGCTTAACTAATTCGGAGTTTATAATTCCAATATATATATATATATATATATATATATATATATATTTCTTTGTATAATAATGGTATTTCGTAAAATGATATTGATTTTTTTAAGATAAGATCTTGTTAATATCTCGAATTACAGATATTGAAACTTATAATAGAAGAATATTTGAAAATTGTCGAATGTTGTATCGTTGTAATGTCAACGCAATCGTTAAAACCTCCGCATAAATATTTCAAACAGGATTCGAAAAACTAATAATACACAGTCTATTGTGATAAAATAAATTTCTATTTATAATATGAAATTTAATCAAATCTCAAATAAATATAATATTTATTAAAAAATTTAACAAAACGAAATCATATTTTTAATGAATTTATGTATAGAATTTTAATTTTCTTTTTTTTATTTTGCAATTTCAACGTATACATATTCAATGATATTTATCCTTGGATATAAAACAATTATGGTCGAATGATTGAAATTTAATGCCTGCGTTGGAATAAATTTTTTTTTTGTTTAAAAAATTTTGAAAAATAGCGATCCTCTGAAAAATTGTTTTTTTTTTTTATTTATTTATTTATTTATTATTTTTGTTTTTTATATATATATAACGCTTCATTACATTGTAGCACCTGCACACACTTAGTGTATTTTTCAACTCAATGCGCTTTGTATTATTTTATATATAAAATTAAAATAAAATAATAATAATAATAATAATAATAATAATAATAATAATAATAATGATAATAATAATAATAACATTCAAATAAATATACGCACTTTACAGCCTTTTATAAAAAGTAATTCGAATAAATCAATTTAAAAGTAACAAAATTCTTATAATAAATTTATGTTAACGTGCAGGTGACAACAATTCCTCGACACTTTAGCCATGGCAATTAAAGAATATTCGGTTTTAAAAAAAAAAAATAAATTTGTCTCGTTTCCCCCTTAAAAATAACTGCGGTTTTAAAATATAACATGAAACTTCAATTACTTATCGCTCAAAAATTCAATTGAAAACATTAAAAATTAATTATTTCATTTATATCCGCTACTCTTAACTCTAAAACTTTTATTGTTTATATATAAATAAAAAAATTAATGTTTATAAATATATATGTATGTATCTACATGAATATATTATATAATATAAACACAGTAATATGAATGTACTATGTTTATTATATTTCATTACATTGATTGACTCGTATATTTTTTATAACTTTTAATATTAACAAATTTTATGACACTTTAAAGTACATCATCTAGTTGTAAAATGAGAATCCGAATTTCGAATTTCGAAATTTAAATTGGAAAATGTGTAACGAACAGTCGTAAAGGAAAGCATTTAACGAAGATGAGGAAAAGCAAATAAAGAAGAAAAGATCGAATAATTATTGCATTATCTATTACTAATCAATTTTCACATTCAACAACGCCATTGTAATTTAAATCTATCTTGGATAAAAAATTTTAAAACGTGCAACCTCGCATAATATATTTAATGTACATAAATTCTTTCTTGTTTTTTTCGCTCGTTTGATTTTAATTTGCTTGATAATAGTACAAAATAGTATGCTCTAAAATAATTTTCAATTGAATTCATAAGCGAGGACAAGTCCGACAATTTACCTACTGACTTATTTGTTTGCGCATATAAAACATTTTACATAATTACGAACGGCGAAAACAAATGGCACCAAAAAACAAAAAAAAAAAAACAAAAAAAAAACAAAAAAAAACAAAAAAAAAAAACAGAAACAAGAAATTATGATTAAATTCTATGCAGCTAATCTGTGTGTGCTCGTTCAAACGCTTCACATTACTTAACGTTGGAGGAAAGATAACGATCTTGCACTCGTACTTATATTACATTAGACCATGATCATCATCATCACCAACATTAATTAGCATCTGTGAGAGGGAAATCTTGCATTGATATTGCGTTGATTAACCTCTGTAATGAGTCACATAGCAATGAAAATGATTCTATTAATCGCCAGGCAGACTGCTTTTTGCAAATTGTTTTTACTTATCGTTACCCCTACCTCTTCATTTTATTTTTATCGCTCTCGTTATATTTTTCTGATGCTTATAAATCTCAATCACCTTGTACGCTCGCCATTATAATGAATGTACGTACACAAAAATACATATACATAATAAATTGAAGAATATAGCCAAAACGACATGATAGTTCTTGCTTTTTTCTTTTTGTTTTTTTTTTTTGCTTTTTTGTTTTTTGTTACGTTTTGTTTTGTTGTGTTTTGTTTTTGTTTTTGTTTTTCTTTTGTTTTTAATTTTTTTTTTTTAATTTTTTTTTTTTTAATTTTTCGTTGTATATATTTCGCATTGAGCGGATGATAAACTTAGTGCTCGTGAAAAGTGTAAAAAGTATTCGTAACATTCATCGATATGATACCACAGGCAACATCATTTATGCCATCGCATAAATTCATTATCGCAGTGCAAATCTCATGCTGACACTTTATCTCGCTAGACACATGCTTTCGAGGTTCATTAATGTTGCATTTATCATTTATATCCTTTCATTGCCGATTGAGCGAGATTCGCTTGAAAAATCAATCTTATTCTCTTGAGTTTGTATTTAAAAATATATTGTATCAATCATTCCTTTATCGACTTATATTTATCATCTGTAATACGACTGTCATTTACGTAAAAATTAAAGAGCATAAGAAAATGAAATTCTTCATCCCTACTTGGGCACGTTAAGTTTATATTACGTGTCGTGAATTCTTGCATTCGACAATATTTTATTACTCAGCTGTAGCTGAAGAAACAATATATTCTTATTACGCAACGTGTCTTTACAGATAAATTCTTGTTACAGTGGCTAACGAAATTAGCGCATAGCTATCGCAATATGACATTATCGTTCTCAAAGTAATATGACCTTTAATCCGTCAGTCCATGGTTGAAATTTAAAAATCGTACGTCGAATTCGCATTCGATGAAAAATTTTTTTTGCTCTTGTTGATGCAACGCTATCTCCACTTTTCATTTCATTAAGATGCATTTGCAGCTTTCTTTTAGCACTGCACGGTAAAATTTAATAGCCTTAATAATCAATAAGAATATAATTAATTACAATGAATTTACAGATAAATATTTCTCTCGTAAAATAACGATCGGCAACTAAGGCATTTATTTATTATGTATGCGTGCTTCGGCTGCCGACGGGGCCAAATTCTTAAAACGAATTCGATAAGTAACGTCCATAAAATCAATATATAATAGTAATAATATTAATAATATTAATAATAGTAATTGTAATAATAATAATAATAATAATAATAATAATAATAATAATAATAATAATAATGAATATTAAAAGAAAATTGATTTTCATTAAAAAGCGAAAAATCTTTATTTATATATATTTTTTTTAATTTGCTCGTTTATATATTAAAAATACGATAACGATGCGAGGCTCTTTAGGTATCAAAATATATAGCGCAGCTTTGTATAATTTTTGTGATCTTGGTTTTTCATTTCTTTTTTTTTTTTTTTTTTTTTTTTTTTTTTTTTTTTTTTTTTTTACAACAAACGCCACTATCTATCGAAGAACCAATTGAAGAGACATTAAAAATATGTATCCGTGTGTATGTGCGTAAAAGGAGAGGCAGAGAGAGAGAGGCAGAGAGAGAGGCAGAGAGAGAGAGAGAGAGAGAAAAGGGGTGTGGGATACGAATTATAAAAATTAGACGGGGGTGTAAAGTTTATTCGAAGAGATTTGATTCGAGAAAATAGTCGACCGAAGGGATGATTGACAATAATACGATTTTAGATTTACTAATAATAACAATGGTGTGGTTCCGCCCACCCACCCCCACCCCCCACCCCTCCTCGTAGAATCGACAAACTGAACAACATCATCCAGCCTCTAAAAGTATCGCCAAATCCAATATTGTCAAAGCAAGGAACATGACATGGCCAATGCCAGGAAAAGATGATGTTGCTATATCTCTCAAACAAAAAATCCACTCTATGGTAATGTTTTATTTGGATTTATGCAACATACGAGTGAGAGCTAGATAGATAGATAGATAGATAGATAGATAGATAGGCGGATGCCCAGACGATTACGTAGACAATGAGAAAAACGAGAAAAGAGAGACAAAACGGTAAAAGTGTTTAAAATGAATGTCTCTGTATTGAAAAGATTCACCAATATACGTTGCTTTTAGTATTATCGAGATATTTTATTATGAAAATTACCGTGGCACGTGATTTCCTAGATTGAGGGAAAAGCTTGATCTGGAATACCAAAGATTTACCAAATATGAGATATTATATATAACCATGTGAGACATGAAGATCGCGGTTATAACGCGAAAGAGATACTTTTGTCTAATAATCGCTAGACCAGCGAAGCGATCTGAAAAGCAATCGCTTAGCGTCTTCTCAACCTTCCCGAGCACGAAACAATCGTCACTTTCTCATCGTCGCGCATTTTCTTTCTCTCTCTTTCTCTCTCTATCTCTCTATGAGTCGGGAAATTTTTTTTTAATCTTTCGCTTACTCATTGAGGTCAAGGACGCGTTATCCCGACTGATTTGAAAATTTAAATTACGTGATACGGGTGGCCACTGAGTCTTTAACTGCTTTGTCAGATCGCATATACATCCGCGATCCAATATCATTTAATTGAAAACGTCAAATGATGATGCATCGCATAATCGTACTCGCTCGAACCATCGGTCGCATCCATCCAACAAACTATTTCGCGAATTTGACAAGAGGGCAACCAAGTTCAATAAATGAGACTCTCGCGACGTAAGGATCGACTTAGTCGTCGGCAATCGGCTGCTCGACCATCATCGCCGTCGAGTCCATTTACGACATCCTGGATCGTACAATCTTCGCGTAAATAGGCTCGATCGATATCGTTCGCGTTGATATTAAGTCGATATAGATCGAGTCGATCTATAATCTCTTGATTATAGACCACAGTTGTGCATTTAGAACGAAAAATCTTACGACTGCGATACGATTGTTAATCATTGATTCCTGGCTCGACGGTTGCGTTTTGGTGACGAAATTCGTCCCATTGAGCGAATCATCGCTCGTAAAACTCTTTAAAGCAATCGTATATTTAACAGTCGCGAATTTATCGCGAATTGATCGATAGTTCGTGTAATATATTTATCTTCTATTTAATAATTATCCGCTCCCAAGTTCCACAATATCCCGCAAACAATCCAAAATGCCTGTTAACTCATCGACATTGCGACTTAATCGTTAAGTTTATGTGGATGTTTGTTAATTTTAAACTACGCCTTTTGTGCCTATATACATAAGTGTATCGGTTCGCCAGATTTTTCTTTGTTTGTTTTGTTTTGTTTTGTTTTATTGAAACTCCGTTATGTAAAGCATATATATATATATATATATATATATAAGTATGTATATATGTACACGTATGTGTGTGTGTGCGTGTGTGCGTGTGTGGTGTGTAGTGTGTAGTGTGTAGTGTGTGTAGTGTATATATATATATATATATATATATATATATATGCTTTACATAACGGAGTTTCAATAAAACAAAACAAAACAAAACAAACAAAGAAAAATCTGGCGAACCGATACACTTATGTATATAGGCACAAAAGGCGTAGTTTAAAATTAACAAACATCCACATAAACTTAACGAATTTTATTTTAAAAATCGTGTTTTTAAGTAAGCCTTAAGCGGCCCTGCCGCCCATCTTCACTTGTTTTGTGAGGCTACAGCGGCGACTAACGCCGCACCACGACCGCTACCATCCTCGGAGAGCATGAGATCGAACTGCAAAAAGAAAAAGATAGAACAGTATGAGATAATAGAACGGTGCTTGTGCCATTGATAGTTACGTGCTTCGTAAAGAAGCTACTTTACCGACAGGACGCCGACACGATAATCTAATGACATTTTTGCGAGTGTTTTATTATTATTATTTTTATTTTTTTTTTTTTTATTTATCTGCCGCGTTATAATCTCCAGCGACTATTTCATTACAAGTATAATTAATTAACGAGCGGAGAATCAAAGTAAATACGAGTCGCTCACCTTGTACTGCTGCAGCATACTTATCTTCTCGACCATGAGATCGTGAAAGTGAGGATGGAATCTGTAGACGGAACCGTCGACGCCAACAGTCACGTTGTTCTCGCCCATCTTTATGAGGAGCGCGGCAAGGCCAGCCGAAACCAAGTGAGCTGCCCGCCTCGATACCACCGAGCACACGAACCGCACATTCTCACAGTCCTGGTCCGTTGCGTTCCTAATCCCCAACTCCGCAAGGATCTCCCGACAATTCGCGTACTTTCCTTTCGGTTCGCTATGATGAAACAATCGGTCGATCATGGTGTCACTAATTTCACTCGATGCCCTCCCTCCCACCCTCATCCCACCATTATCGTCGTCATCCTCCCTCACAACGTGTCACCTCATTACTCTCTCATTACTAATCCGTTCACTCGAACGAATAATAGGTGGTCATTGATCACGATGATGATTAAAGGGATTTTTCTAAGAGTACCGGCAGTGTGCTTGCCAGATGAAATTGAATTTTTCGATGCTCTTTTAAGAGGAATTGTTTTAAAAGAATAACGTGTATATAATTAGCAATTAATTATCATTTTGCCAATACTTATTTCTTATGTTTTTTAACGATGCGAAGAATTAAACGTATTTTAACGGATATAATGAACGTACGAGAGTGACGAAAAGAATGATGAAAGTTAATAATCGTCGGTAATGGTTGAGATATATAGATAAAAATGATAATTAATTAAAAGTATGAAAAGTCTTTTATAAGTACAGAGATGGCGAAGAATTATTTGCTCGAACATTAATGAAGAAGAATAAGAAGAAGGGGGAAGAAGAAGAAGAAGAAGGGGGAAGAAGAAGAAGAAGAAGAAGGGGAAGAAAGTCCGACGTAAGAAAGCTCGCGTGGAGAGTGCTAATTGATTAAATAGACGATTGAACCTTATTTACCGATCGAGCATCGATAATTCAGCGAGCGATTGACGATGAAGGGGACGAGGGAGAGGGTCGGGGAGAAAGAAAGTCTCGACCACCGTGGGTCTCCCAATCAACTAAGAAGAAGAAGGGGGAAGAAAGTCCGACGTAAGAAAGCTCGCGTGGAGAGTGCTAATTGATTAAATAGACGATTGAACCTTATTTACCGATCGAGCATCGATAATTCAGCGAGCGATTGACGATGAAGGGGACGAGGGAGAGGGTCGGGGAGAAAGAAAGTCTCGACCACCGTGGGTCTCCCAATCAACTTACGACTCGATTTCGGAGACGTATTTTGTGAAGAATTTGCTCCGCTTTCGCAGTTCGCAAGAGCACTTGCCGTTGAAGAGGAGACCGTTGTTAGCGAGCTTCTCCAGTACCAGCCTGGCGAGCTCCCCCATGTACATGCCTGAAATCATCTTCTCGAATATCTGCTTCTTCGGGTTTATCGAGTTCTCGTCGATGTCCCGATCGAACTCCGTGATGATGAAGTCGAGGGTGCCGTACTCGCCGAACGCGCCCCACTCGGTGTTTATCAGCATGTGCGTCTTCTCCGGGTCGTAGCGGCCCGGTATCGCGCAGTCGACGTTCTCCGTTTTTTCCACGTAGCAGGCGTTGCTGCCAGTTCCTGGTAATGGGGAGCATTATTAATTCGATACTTTCTCACCGTCGCCCCGAGGACACGTCTGACTCGACTCCGAGGCAGCTCAAAGTTCGCCGAAAGATCGTTATGGATAGACTACCGGTAGAGAGGGAAATATACGCCAGTTTTCCCTAGGGGGCCAATTATTTGTTTTCTTTTTATCGAGCATTTTTATTTACTTAACTGGCACAATCAGGCAACTCGTAATTAAACGTTGTTTAATATTTTCTCCACGTCTCACTCTGTCCCGCAACTCGTATTATTCAATTTTATCGAGTGACTATATGTCGGATCATCTGCGCTTCAAGATTGCTGAATATGAACAAAAACAAAAACAAAAAAAAAAAACAAAAACAAAAAAAAAATCTTTCATCTCTTTTGCTTTTACTTGTAATGTATTCATAGGGATTTCGAAGGCAAATGTCTTGACAAAGTGTAGCAATAATACATCGGCGTACTCGCAAATATGCAGAATTAAAAATATTATTAACAAAAAAAAAAAAATTTTCATCAATTTAAGATAACGTATAAAGATAGAGATGGATAATTGAAGAAATAATTGATATAAATAGGCCGGTAAATAAGTAGGTAGGTATGTAGGTGGGTAGGTGGGTAGGTGGGTAGGTAGGTAGGTAGGTAAGCGTTGCATAGAGAGAGAGAGAGAGAGAGAGAGAGAGAGAGAGAGAGAGAGAGAGAGAGTGTGAGAAATTTAATTTAGCAACGTACTGTAATGCTACAAGTAAGGTATTATTATACATGAGAGTATCCATTATATACGCCCATAATATTGATTATAAACTTACCGACAATGAGGCCAATGCGACAGTTCTTGTTTTTCCAAGCACAGGACATAAGTGTTCCAGTAGTGTCGTTTAAGATGGCGCACACGTCGATCTTAACGTCCTATGAATTAAAACATACAGATTAAATTTTTCCATATCCCGCGTGTTGAGGCAAGAAAATATTCTCTAACACCTTTAGCGAAAATTTACATAAAATTGAGATATCGATTTCTTAAATCTTTTTACCATGCTAAACTACTTTGTTGTTATATTTTAATATTGAACTAGTATAGCCATAAGGTAGTGGCAAATTACTTTCATTTATAATTAAATCGAATCGCATTAAGTAACATGACATATAAAATTAATTTTATCAACTTGCACACTCGGAGTGTTCACTGTACTATGTGACATTGCTTTGATTTAATAATAATAATAATGATAATAATAATAATCAATAATCAATAATTTTTAATTTGTTTGAAATATTTAATTGACTATAAATAATGGAAAATAATGATTCTTTTAAAGCTATCGATCGATGTGTTGAGAAGTATAGATTATAATATAACCTTGAACGTAAGAAAGTCGTTCAATGACGTTTTGACCAATGAATCTAAATATGTGAATAATTTGATATACGCGCGTACACATATTCGTTGATACTGATAATATTGAAAAGCTTATGACAATAACTTTTTAGCCTTCTTTTATAATTAGAGGCACATGTATGTATAACGAGAGTGACTAAAAAATATTGGTGTTAAGTTTCTTTTATTGTTCAATGTGCGTGCATTATAGAATTTAATAGGAGGGACAAAAGATATTAAATAATTACAAATTTTACCAGGATTTTTTTTTCATCATAATGACACGGTAGTGAGTACTCAGTAGTGAGATACTTTGAAATATCGCAATTTTGTAAATTTGTAATATATATTAATAATGTATGAATGAGGGAAAATAAGAATGGCATTCGTTAATAGCATCGGTTAACACTTATAAAAGCATTAGAGTTCTAATGTTTGTTAATTATAGAGATATTTTAATTGTTGGTCGACGTGAATTTTTATCGTATTAATTGCACAAGAATAGAAACAATCAACATTAGTCGAAATTGATTTTACGAAACATTTAGATTTGTATAAAACGAACGTTCGTTCATTAATAGAATTTAACATTATATTCATAAAACCACAAATGCATAATCTATAGTTTAATTTTACAGAAAAATTTTGTTTAACAAAACAAATAAATAAAAATAATAAATAAAGATATAAAGATATTTCGTTTCGACGAACACGAAACAAGTAAATAATTGTCGGCATCTCTCTTTGTTCACAGATCATTTACAGGTAACAGGCAAAATAAATAGTTTAGAGAAAATTCGCATCTACTTGGTTGCACGACGATCGAAAAACATTTCAAGTCGCACGATGAAGAGAAAGTAAACGATACAGGCGATACACGCGTTCGCCATAAACTATTCGGTCCCAAAGCTTTCCCAAAGCAACACAAAGGCTTTATTATGGAAAAACAAGGAAAGCTCGCTCACGTTTCTCCTTGCTATTGCCTCCTCGAGCAGACTGACAACGTCCTCGTTCACGACACCGCTGCAATTGAAGCCCTTGGTCCACCTGGCGAGCAGACCCTTGGTCAAGCCCTGCTGCGTGAGAGGAAAGCTGAATGTAAAGCCCAGCGGTAGGACCTCCTTCTCGAGCTTGAGGTCCTTGACGAAGAGAGCGAGACACTGGGCGATGTGGTCGAACAGCTGCTTCCCCGTACCCAGCATCAGACTTTGTGGTATCGCGTATATTTTGCTCTTCATGTCGAAATTCTGGCCGTTCAAGGTTATCAGTAGGACGCGGAAGTTGGTGCCGCCCAAGTCGAGCGCCAAAAAGTTTCCCTTCTCTGCAGCAATTCACGTATACACATTATTCAATAAACATTATTATCTTTCTCTTCGAAGTATCTTCGAACGGGCTTCATCGCTTAAAACGTTCGAATTTTGACATTTTGAGCGACGCTAATGTACGATGAAAAGCTAATGGCTCGAATATCTATCAATGACTGTTATTTTCATTTTCTTTTTTCTTTTTTCTTTTTCTTTTTCTTTTCATTCTAAAACGAGGATTCATCTTGATCCGAAAGCTTTAGTTGAGCAGTAGTTTTAATGACAGATAATTATAGCGATTAATATTTCCAGATTCATATTTGCGTGTAAGGTAGTGAGTCTAATGTATACAATGTTACAGCGCAACAAGTATCGACTTTTACGCGAGTCATGACGATAAGGATCGTGTAAGGATCGCTTACCTCTTAAATGCGAGATTAACACTCACCTGTGCCCATAGGAAGATCCTGAACGTACGTTGTATAGCACTTGACGATTGCCTCATTATGAGTCTCTCGTGATAAACCTCTGTTGACTTCACAAATAAATCTATCCATGACGAGCTGGAGCTGCTCGTCCGTAAGGATCAAATCCTTACACACATCTCGAATCTAAAATAAAAGACATTTGGATTTATTAGCGTTGCTTTTACTTTCCGGTCTTTTTACATTATATTGGCGCTATGATATCGTACATTAATACACTAAATCCAATTACTTTAATACCATTGTCAAAGATTTTAATAACATATTATATGCACTTATCTGCAGATGTAATTTGTCCATCGTATATTGAAAAATAAATGTATTCTTGTGATTAATTAAGATTAACCAATTTTTTGCAATTTTCAAATGGAACTTTATATCTTTAGTATATTGACAAACATTTAGATTGTACGGGTGTTGGATATATGTATGCATATGCGTATACATATATATATATATATATATATATATATATATATATATATATATATATATTGGCTCGTGTATATTCACAAAAAATTTAACTTGACATGTTAGGCAATTCTTATAATTTAGCGTCCTTTCAAACTTCTTTCTCTAATTTCATCTTCAATTTCATTGGAGAAAATAAAAAAAAGACATTAGTTGGTTAAATGTCGTCCAATGCTCTCTACGAGACGTTTCATTAGGTAAGAAATTTTATTTACAATATCTTATTTAGGTTATTCTTTATTGTTTGCTTCTACGCCACCATATTATTCATCTTGTTTTAAGAAATAGAAAGAAAATAGTTTTTCTTTTTTTCTTTTTTTTTTTTTTTTTTTAGAAAAAATGGCGAAGTAGCGTAGTCATCTTGAACTTTGATCATCTTCGTTGCAGTTATTTAACAATTGTAAGTCGTAACTATAAACTCCAACTTCGTGTTAAGAAAAAAAAAATCGTTAACTTTACGCTATAAATTATAAACACATAGCAAATCTACTTTATTGATAATCTTAAGCGTTTGCGCATATATCAACGAACATTAAGATAATAATACTAATAATTTTTGATAATTTAATAGCGAGTAAATTTCATAATAACACTACAGGGACAAAGAATGTTTGAAATTATAAAATTCATTTCATCTTCGTCTCACTATAATCCCCAATTTATATTGAAGAAATATTTAATTAACTCTCTTGATAAATAACTTTAAACTCATCGAACTACGTATCGTTGAAAATCAAGAGGGAAAAGCAATTTTATAATTGAAAATCATTGAAAGCTTTTGGGGTTCAGGATTCGCGGTGTTTCGTGGATCTCGCTACGGGCGCTCATTATCTCCTTAAACCGATAATTCACATTCGAAAGGAAATTATGCTTGACCGCGTTATCCCTGCCAATGACGAAATAATACGTAATTCACTTATTATTTGTTATTCACCATTGGCACTTCTAAATTGTCGATAATCTTTGTCGCGCCTGCAAGATCCTAAGCAAAGTTCTTATCAATCGAGGTTCACTCGCGAATCATCTAATGTCCGAGAAAAAAAACTGAATGCCGAAAAAATCGAACGCAAACTGACCTTTTTTCCGTCCTTATTCGACCCGCGCACTCGCCATGTTATCGCTTAATGCCAAAACCTAGTGGTCACAACTAATAAAGGCCAGTGATTAAAAATAAGTAAACGCGAGCCTTAGCTGTGCAGTTCCATTTCTCTTTGACAATCGAATAGTCAATTATAATCGAGATAATATTATTATATTTGCAATGATTTTCATTTTCAATGAACAATACGATATTTTGATTTAGTATTAAAATACCGAAGATGTTTGTTCTAAAACTTGTTTCTTTCAAGGTCGTTGTGCACGATAGTGAATAAATGTTTTTTTTTCTTTTCTTTTAATTACAACTTGATTGTAAATAATAGTTTTTTTTTCACGTGATTCAATTAGTAATAGAAAATTAACTTAATATAAAATATTAATCGGGTCATAGGAGAGAGACGAAAATAATGCATTCCTTGCTAGAAATAATTCTCAATTATCAATTGATTTCTCAAGCTGTTGATTGATTTACATGCAAATTTTGCGAATACACATTTTCTGAAATTCGTCACGGACTTGTTGAAGAAAATACAAATGATGTGATAAAATCAATGGTTGTTCACTTATAGGCATACAGTTCGTTACAATTTTTGGAAATTGAAAAAGACCAATAACCACATTTGAACAATATGGTATTTCTTACAAACAATTAATTCTTTTAATAATAAATAAAAACATATATATATTAAACATATATGTATTGTTGATACATAATTTTTTATTTATTAATATGCTTTAATTATATTAATTAATATATTAATTAAAATTATTTATTCAAGGTTATTTAGTTAACGTAACAAAAGATCACAGCATAATCGTCGCATAATAATAATATCTATAACAACAATGAATTTAGTTTTGATAAGACTACTGTAAACATAATAATTCATTTATTTATATAAATTCTGGAAGAAAGTAGAATAAATTTAGTCGATAAGGCTGTAGAGGATCGATTGACAAATGAATAATTTCATATGATAATAGTAATGAATATTGTAAAAAATAAATATAATATTTACATTTATATTATTAAACAGTAGTATATATATATACGTATACGTATTTCATTATTATAAATGAATTTATAATAAAATGATTTTTACGAGAAATAAATATTTAAATTTAAATAATTGGCAATGATGTTGGCAATAAAAAATAAAATTACGTTGTAGAAAAGCAAGTAGCTTATTAGACTATAAAATTTTATATTAATCATAAATTTATAAGAATTATGTTTTTTTGATGTTTTTTTAAATAATTACAAAACTTTTTTGAATATCGTTTATATTTATATTATAGATTTTTACAGATTTCGTCGCTTATATTGATCCATAATAAGATGTCATAAAGCTCGATTAATTCTTCAATCGCAACCATAACAATATAAGCAAATAATTAAAGAAATTGTAATAGAAAATCGTAAAATCATTATAACTAATCATTATTATAAATTTCATTTTCTTTTAAAAAAAGCATGGTTTTAGATATTTATTATATTTATGCAAAAAATTTTAATAATTATCCACTAAGAAAGGCAAATACCAAATAAAGATGAAGTTCATTTAAAGATAAAATAGAAATTTCATAATAAATTCATCAATACAAATATACATTATTAATGAAAACTTGTGTTTTTATAAACAATGATTAGCGCTAATTTTCAATCGCATATTATATATCCATTAAAAACATTATCATTATGATCAAGAAAGGAAGTATTTTAAGTAATAATGTCTTATACTTTGTAAATCTATAAAGTAATACGTGTAACTAACCTTGCAAAGGTTACAATTTGTTAAATAAAAAGGCTGGCATATTTTATTCTTCAAATTACTTTTATTCTATTTAAAAAAGCTTGGGGCTTAGAGATTATGCACCAATGATAAGTGTCATTTTTTCTAAAATATAATAATATACTATTAATTTAAAAAAAAAAAAAAAAAAAAAAAAATTTAAAATATATAAAATTGAAAAAAAAAAAAAAAAAAAAAAAAGTTTACGAAATGTAATTGAATTATTAAGAAAACATTACGTCATATATTGTTTTACATTACTCATTTCAAAGTATGACTTCAATCACAATAAGAACAACGAATTTATTGAAAGTAATGTTTTTTTTTCAGCATACATCGAGTATAATTTATATTATAAAGAATTTATATTAATTCAATGACACTTTAAATGACACTGTCCATACAAGTTTTATAAAGAAATTGACATTATTCTTTCTATTTCCAACAATTACAATAATCGTATAATAATATTTTTATTGTCAATAAAAAAAAAAAAAAAAAAAAAAAAAAAAAAAAATAAATAATGGCAATACTATAATAGCAAAAATGATAGCGATATCAAGTGCATATTGAATATAAAATATATTTCACATAAGTAATATTCTCTATAATTGTATACTCGATCGATCATTAAGCATCTTAAAAATCCTTTTGACACTGATATACAAATTGATTTAAGATTAAAAGGCGAAGAGCAGACCTAAACGAATAAAATTAATGTAGATTATCGGGTGAATTAATTAATTATATTGATACTTTAGATTATCAATGAAGTGGCTTGCTTACGGAAGTCTTAAAAAGGACAACTTGAATTACAATCGTTTAATACTTAACAAATGGCATGGAGACTAGATGAGCCGGCACTTGTCAAGTCGTCACGAAACCCGATTATACGATGTAGAAGATTCCGTATGCGATAAGACCGCTAAGAGACAACTTTGAAGAGCCAATAAAATCAATTTATAATAATCTGTTGAATGACGATATTTACGAATAACGATTCTGTACTGTAATGAAATAGGCATTTCGTATAATCAAAGAATAATTAGCAGTAATCAATGAGGTAATTCGATCCCAAACACTTACGGCACTTTTAAATGTAATCTAAACACTGACTCGACCTACTCCTACGTTTTTCAATGAGAAATATAATCCAATTTCTAATAAAAGTTACAATTTATCAGCGACATTAATAGTCGCTTAAAACATTTGAGTATATTTAACTATTTAAGATAATTAATTCATTAAAACTGTGATTTATATTATTTATATGAGATTATAATATGAAGTATGAAGTGTATTTTTCTAAAAAAGACTACAACGATAATTTATGATGAAATAAACTAGCTCCTATAAAATTGGGCTTGTTTATTTAAGAAAGACATCGTTTACATTCGCGCTATTTATATAAAAATATACGGCTATAACAATTATTGTTATAACGCAAAGAAACAAAATAAAAAGGAAAAAGTAGTTTTTCATTTTAATAATAATAGATTTTACATCTTTGCGATGATATGATTAAGAAATTTAAGGACTTCAAACTTTCAATCTTAGAATATAAATAATGGCTATTGTAATTTAAATTTAAACTTAAACAAACGATCGTGTGTTATTTAAACTTTAGATAACCCTGAAGGCTAAAGTCATATGGATTTAGAACGATAGTTTAAAGGGCTTTTATTGTCAGACGACGATTTTCTTATAGAATTTGTATTTTTATATAAATAAGAAATTTTTAGTCAACCGGCTATAATACTGTTTTTTTCTCAGGCAAATTCTTGAAGGTCGTTTCAATTTTAGACCCTCAGACTGAGTAAAACTTATACGTATAATGTAATTTTCTATTCAAATTATAAAATTGGCACTTACTTGACTTGCTCAAGGTTGTAATTTTTTTTTTTTTGTTTGCTTGTTTGCTTATTCTCATAAAATAATGAAATTTAAGCAATTTGATGCCAATAAGTTAAATAAATACAAACAAAAAAAAAAAACAAAACAAAAAAAAAAATTAAATAAATAACGACATTACAGAACAAAATTAATTTTATTATTCTCAAAGTTAAATTATTAGAATTTTCATCATAGACGATAGCTTTTATTCGCATTACAATTGATAATATTGTAGTAATTCAAATTGCGATAGCGACAATAATAATAATAATAATACGTACTGGTCTAATACATTATTTCAAATCATTTTTATTAATCGGATATTATTAAAAGTCAAGGACGACAATCCACCACAGAGATTGAACAACTGAAGAATCTTTACATTTATGTTTATTAAATATTGTTTGTATATAGCCAAGGCTTGGATTAATTTTCACCACACACGCGAATTTGAAAAAGTTAAGCCCAAAGTTCGTAACGAACGCTTTTAAATACTAAGCTCCGAGCAAACAGGAAGAGTAGTGGTAAATGCTGCAATAATTCTAAGCACAAGCAACGCACAATCATACACAGGAATACACATACATACGTACATACATACATTTATGAATCATCATAATATTCACGGCCACTCGTAATTAATACGTCCCATGCTTTCCACGCCCGAAAATTATTCTCAAAGCTAACTTTTAATTATTGTACGCCTTTATTTGTTTACGCGCTATCAATAGCCCAAGTGGTTTTTTTCCAAAACTTATGCGAGTTTCGACTTTATCTATAGAGTGTTTCGAAACGCCAAAGTGACTTTTAATTCTATTTTAATAAAAAAAAAAAAAAAAAAAAAAAAAAACGAGTATATTATTGTTGTATTACGAAAGTGTTTTGAGAAAAACATTAAAATTTCATTAGCGTTTCATTGTACTTTTACCACATTCACAAGTCATAAAAATATTGGAGAATTATATCGTAGCATAATTTTTATGGAAATTGAGTTGTCCTAACAATAGTCGCCTGGGGTGCAATAACACCAATCTAAAATCGTAACTCACCTATCTCTCGTAATATATATATATATATATATATATATTTATTTATTTATCAATCAATTATTAATAAATTATTTATTTTACATCAGGAAATAAACAATGACTTGTATTCATTAATTTTTGTAATCAGTGCCGTTGCCGTGTCTGGCGAAGCTTTACGAGTTCCAGAGACGATTAGTCGCCTCGTTCGTAATACGCGTAAGGATTCGCGTATTAAAAGTCCTCGGAGGACTCGAGGAGAGCATGGGGATAAACGCGTAACAAGTGCCACAAATTTTTCGTACGATCGAATAAATCGAATAATAAGCCAAGAACAGCGGAACGAGATGTACACGACGTTGGGAAATTCAATTTATTGGATAATCAATATTCCGTAGCCTCTCGAGATCGAAATGATCGAAAATTATGCAAGTCATTTGTCGGCAACACAAAAAATCCTATCCATATGCTCGACATTTATTGAATAGTTTCTCCTCTGTGATTTCATATATTACGTGACTATTGTTCAATTCCACTTAATCTTATTAACGACACATCGTAAAGTCCTGACACGAATAAATAAATAAATGCACCATTGACTTACGTGTAAAATCGAATTACGATAAATGCATCGGAGCACAATTCAACAATAATCCGAAAATAAAATTAGATTTTTCTCTTTATTGTTATTAGCCTTTGATGATTTTACAGTGATCAATTAAAATAATCATCGCTTGTATTTCGGTAATTTAACGTTTCAACGTCGCCATTACAATTTCAGCCATAGTATCAAAAATTTATCATCGAACGTTCGTAATACTTATGATAATACTTAATCAAATACACATTTACATCCGAATAATAATTTAATACCAAAGATACTTTGATCTACCGGATCAGAAAAAAAAAAAAAAAAAAAATGTTCTCATCTAAAATGTCAATAATCAGCTAATAACGTCGCTTTTGAATTACATTCGCTCGACTTTAATGCAATAATTTAAGAACACAATATAGGAGCAATATCGTTTTACAGATTGTATATTATTTCTTTATCTGTCACTTATTATATCATTCATTTGATTACGACACTGCTGTAACTCAGTATGGCGCATGTCTTGAAAGAAAATAAGCTAGGTCAAATGGATCTGAATCTGAAAGTTTTTTACTCGAACGATTATCCATCAACAATCAATCAATAAGCCGACGTCTATTGAATTTGAAAAATTCACTCTCCGTGCGCTACACTGTTTAATCGAAATGCGCACTTACGCATAATAAGCATAAGCTCATAGAATGCGGCGCGTAATTATTAATGGCTAAATGCTTGGACATTTTACAATGGATTTGTCTCGGTAAGTGCGAGAACAATGTCTCGGTAAATAATGAAAATAAACGAGTTAATTGAAAGTGGCGATGTTAATATTTTAAAGATTGAAAATTAGTTTATCGGAGAATAAAGGTGACGATGCTCGTACGAAGCTGAGATGCAACACGAGGCGCGTAAAGCCAAGCGCCATTGGGCAATTACAGTTTTGCGAAAAGTAAAAGCACGAGTAAGGAATGAGGTAAGGTGAAAATTTGTCATCCCTTCAACGAATTAACGAAGAATCTCATCCATGCAACGGCCCGTCGCAAATCACCATGTCATCATAAATCACTGGACAGACGCAGTAGACGACCTCGATATGCTTCTCTCTCTCTCTCTCTCTCTCTCTCTCTCTCTCTCTCTCTCTCTCTCTCTCTCTCTCTCTCTCTCTCTCTATCTATCTATCTATCTATCTATCTATCTATCTATCTCGATCAAGACTCCGTAAATATGTGCGCATCATCGTACGCCAATTCGTAGACACACCAAGCTCTGACGTAGAGGCAACCACCGCGCCTACGTGTGTTCCTGTACACATATGCAACTCCCTTACTTTTTCCCTAAACGCTCTTTTGTCTCACAGCACGTGCCACTACGAGCGAGTTCATTTGTGTTTGTATATTTACCTAAGAGCGAGATAAAATTTTCTTAAAACGCGTGCCGTGCCGTGCCGTGCCGTGCCTCGTGGTTTGAAAATTGACTGAATTGCGCTTCCCCGGCTTACGTAAATTCTACACAATTTATTTAAATGCCACGTTACGTGAGCTAAGATGCAGGACACTTTTCATTTCTTCGTGCGATTTCTCCTATTTAGCATCGCACGTCCGATCCATTTGATTATTAACATACATAATTTGTGATTTTTATTAATGCCGCGGGCTTATGCGCTGCAGGGCCGTTACAACGATGCATTCGTGTGAAAAGGTTTTTGATGAAGGCGAGGGAAAATTTGTTCTACCTATAACGGGAACCCATGGGTAAATATTCGAAGAAAAAAAAAAGAAAAAAAAAAGAAGGAGATTTATTTATAATACCAAGCGTTTCAGGTTATAATAAAGAATTTAGTTACATTACGGCGGCCAATCTCCTGGGGTCATTTTCCCAAAACTAAAAAGCCCACAATGTACTTTCTATCATCGTGAACGCGAACCTCACTTATGAATTCCACATAAATTTTACTCATTTCTATGAGCGTGCAAAAGATACACAATCTAAATGCTTCGCAAATACAATAGAAATACGAAAAATTCAGATCATTAAAATAGCATCGATTCGAATGTGTGCGTGTGCGTGAGTTATCAATGATAACTAATATCTTAAGCGATATTTTACCAAATCTGATCAAAGCAAGCCGACAATACAGTAAAAGAGTGTACAACAAAACTATTCTATTAACACACTTAGCAAAATAAAATAGCTTTGTCAAATTTGTCTTTCAATTGATCCATTTCTTTCGAATACTTCATAAAATAGTTTAAGCGCTAAATTCTTGCGGGCTTTCGAATAATGCATAACTTTGAAAATCACTGTTTACGCAATAATATAATCCTGCACGGATCGTATTCAATTCAATTTCTAAATCACTCGAGCACATTCTCTACATGCCATTGCAAAAATCACACAGACGAAAGGCGACGTGTTTCGATAAAGCCTTTCTCTCTCACTCACTCACTCTCACTCTCTCTCTCTCTCTCTCTCTCTCTCTCTCTCTCTCTCTCTCTCTCTCTCTCTCTCTCTCTCTCTCTCTCTCTCTCTATATATATATATATGTATGTATCTCTGTGTGTGTGTGTGTGTGTGTGTGTGTGTGTGTCCACGCGTCGGAATTACACTCAAAGCGACTGGATATCGTTTGGGCACCCAGACCCCGTATAATTCCGTAATACTCTGCAGCCCGGTAAAACATTATTCGAAAATGGAGGATGGAGGATGGAGGATGGAGGATGGAGGATGGAGGATGGAGAATGGAGGCAACGGTTTCGGGCGCGCTGACTCTCGAAAATCCCCGGCCGCAAGGGCATCGATCAGCCCGCGAGGGAACAAGAAGGAGAGTAACGTGACTCGGGGCACGGCGAATGGCGCTTCCGAAAATTTGGGTCAGTGCGAAAGGTGGCTGGATCGATAAACCAGACGTACCCGCGTAGATCGTTACGCTACGCCAGACGACCGACCTTGAGCACATCCACTTGGCATCGGCAAGCACATAGCCGACCAAGATTTCACGATAATTGATGCACCCGCGTGACGATTAATAAATATACCGCTATAATCGGGCCCTGGCATATAATTGGCTATTTACCGATTTTACTTCGTTTGGGTTTAGCGGCGAATTGGAAGGTGCCAAGAATCTGCTGATCATCGCTTTGTTCTGGCCGTCTGAGCATCTGCGAAGGATCGAGTTTCGTTGATTTTTAAAGTTAAGGATGAAAAATTGCTTTTTTTACTGTTCCTCAAATAAATGAATGGCTAGATTGTAGTTGTACTCGCGGTTAAGTAGAAAAATCTGTGAAACTTGTCCCATCGCTCAAAAACTTATAAAATGTTAATTAAGCTGGAACGTGATCGAGACACTTTTGACTTGTGACGTTCGCCAGTCATAATTTATACGAGTAATGCTGTGCGTTTGACATTAATTTTTTGATTAAACGTCGATACTGATTGAGTGCAAAATTATGTTACCCTGTCTCGATGATTGCACTTTCGTAAATAATTTGCCTTTAATTGAGTTATTATTTAAGCAAATCTCCGCCAAGTATTCAACGTTGTATTAATAATTTATTTGATAATGCGCGATTACGCGTGACTATAAGTGAAAGGGATATTTTTAATCGATCGAACAAAGAAAAGAAAAATAATAATTGAACATTAATTTATACATAATGTATAAATTTTAATTTTGATCAACTTGTGTAATATTCGTATAATATATCGATTTATGCTAATACAAACGAAACGAATATTAACAAAATCACATATTAACAAAAATCTTTCCATTTAAGTAATAAATTTCGATCGATCCCTCAAGTAATTGGAAATAAATGCAAATAAAAGATTATTTAATAAATACTCGAGACATTAATTACAAATGACTGATTATTATTGATTGATTCAGTTTTATAATTGATTGCGTCAAACGCTTTATATAGAAATAATAAATTCATATGGAGACTTTCTTTTGCGAGCGAGTGAGTAAGCGAGTGGGACAGAGACAGAGACAGAGACAGAGACAGAGACACAGAGAGAGAGAGAGAGAGAGAGAGAGAGAGAGGGAATAAAAGAAAAAAAAAGATATATAGATTTTAAAGGCCAACAACATTTTTGTCGACATCTTGCGAGTATCTTAAAACCTGTTAACTCTTTAAATTCTCAACGTTATATGGAGAGAGATTAAGAATTATTTTATTAGAAAAGAAGTATGCACATAAAATTAAGAAATACCATTCTTTTTCAGCATGTACAATATTAAAGAATATTAGCCATAAAAACAAGTAATAAAAAGTAATTATATCGTGGTCAAATAACGTTTTTTTTTTCGCTTATTACAGTGGATTACGAATTTTCATAAGGAAAAATTAAGCATTTCTCATGAGCAACATTACGACGAATCGTACGACGCTGTTCATCGATTGTAAAATATTGTAAAACTAGAGCGATGTTTAATCGCATTAATACTAAAATGTCGTCGAGGCCAGTTCCAAAATTTATTAATTCCACTAATTCTTACGTCCAAATAAACTGATAATTAAAACGACGTTTTAAATATAACTCACTTTGTTTATCTAGAGAATTCGTATATCTATTCACAAACTTGATTTTTCCCTTTTGTGTATTCAGGAGTAGAACAATAGACTATTTCTAATATAAACGATATTTTTGCTTATTCCCCCCTCCCCCTCCCTCCCTTATCAGTAATATTTTTATTATATTAATAATTTAAAATTTACTGACATACATATTATATGTATATACATGTATATACACATAGCGTATTTAACTGTCTGTGCCGCAAACTATTATAATAATGCGACACTGCAAAGGCTCGATAAAAAAAAGAAAAAAACAAAAAAAAAAACAAAAGAAAAAAAAAAGAAAAAAAAAACCTTTGTATTTAAATAATCGTTAATGTTTCTCAAAACTGCTCATCTGCCAAATGACACATTCAATAATTTTACAAATATACACAACAAAATTACCATACGCATGCTAAATTTTCACGAAATAAAGACGCGGAAGCATCTCGCGTGCGCCTATCGATAACGTCATACTCGGCTATAATTAGTCTTGTAGCGGCGACAGCTGCTCCTCTCGCAGACCGCGCCACAATGATGATAAAGCAAAGTTCCTCCAGTGTCGGGGGAGAGGAGCCTAGAAACTACTTAGCCTACTACTTATCAACGGAGAGAAATAATTTTCCAAATTAGCTCTACTACCCGGTACTATCGCGGCACACGAACCCACTCGCTACACACGAACCCGCACGGAATTCGAATTTTGCCGCGGCGGACTCTCGGCTTCCGAGTTCCCGAGCACGCACGCGGGGATTCGCCGCCATTAGTGACGTCAGCCGTCGACACACCCGCCAGCCGACCAATGCGAAGCCGCGGCGCTCATGAATGAGGAGAGTCTCGAGGTGCACCCACCTCGTGTCGCCGCTCGCTTACCACCTCTTCCCCCCCCCCCTCACTCTCTTCTAGACCCGGCGCAGAGCGATTCGCCGCCATCGATCCTCGTATCCTTTCCAAGGCTTCACTCCCCTTGCCTAACTAACTAAATAACCACCACCACCAGCACCACCACTACCACCAGCACCACCCCTACCCGTCAGTGACGAGAGCGCGAGGTTCTAAATCTCTAAGTTCTCGTTGATTTAGAGAGTGCCCGTGTCTATTATGGTCTATTGTCAAATTATCGTTGACCTCCAAATGGTTGAATAGATTTATCAACTCTGCGCGTGATTTTCATTATGATTTCCGAATGGGAATGAGGAGGGGCAGGGGGGTGGGAGGGAAGATGGAGCGAGGCCAGGAACGGTTAAAGCTATCGATTTAGAATGGCAGATGCGCGTTACGTGCGGGGGATTTTCTGATGACGATTATTTGCAAACATTTCGATTTGCATTCGAATAAACTGCAACTCAATGCAACACATTGGCAAACGACGTATTAATCGGTAGATAAGAATCGATCGCAAGATGACGGCTAAGATGGAATCCCAATTTCGCACTTTCCAGTCGCGACAACTTTCATTTGTGAGGTGCCGAGCGCGTGTTCTCGTCACTCCCGATAAACTTTAGCGTTGACTCTTGTGACAGCATCGATGGAAAAATGCTCGACCTCGGTTACGCGTATAACAACAAATTGCGAATGAATAGACGAGGTAAAAAATACGACGCAATACCCTCGCTCTCCACTTGCCAATGTCTTATCTACCGTATCGTTATAAGATCGCGCAGTCGAGCCGACGAGCGACAATGACAGATTCAACCGAGGACTGTCACATCTATGGGTCTCGCGGCACGCATATTTCTGACCTCAGCGCATAGCTCAACAAAAATGATGGAATGCAACGAGAGAGTGCGAGACAGCGAGAGACTGCGAGAGTGAGAGAGTGAGTGAGAGAGAGATAGATCGTGAGAGAGAGAGAGAGAGAGAGAGAGAGAGAGGTAACTGCGCGGCAATCCACACGGCAATCGGAGCTCTTTTGATAAGCCACGTGCTCTCTCTCTCTCTCTCTCTCTCTCTCTCTCTCTCACGATCTATCTCGCGGTGCGCATGCATAAATGTCCTTTCTACATTCTTTAACTATGTGGAAAAATCTATAGACAATTATTTAAATTATCGTCTCTAACGGCTCGGACAATTAAGACAAATTACACGAGGAAACTATCGTTTATCGTAATTTTAATGCAAATCGGTCAGACGGACTGTGTGAACAAGTGTAAATATTATACTCTATAAATTAGTATTTTAAGTACACAATAAGTGCAATAAGGTAATTGGAAAGATTTATCGAACAATTAGTTAAAGTAATAATGGATATCGATTTCATTTTTCTCCCTTCAATATTCCGGCTTATAATTTCCCCGGCTCGACTCTATTTAATTTCAGCTACATTATGCACCGATATTTTATATTTAAGCCACTTATATTTAATATCCCTTTTAGAACTTGGTTATTAAATTTGATAAATGCCAAGCGTTTTGAGACACGTCATATAGCTTCTTACACAAACCTGATACAAGTGCGCGCGCAAATCTATTCTCCTCCATTTGGGAGGCTTGCGCTCTTGATTGAAAAAAAAGAAAAGGAAAAAGAAAGAAAGAAAGAAAGAAAGAAAGAAAGAAAAAATTACTAGACTAGTTTCGGAATGTAGGAAAACAAGTTCTTCGGATGTAATAACAACATTCGCTTTACAGCACGTGCAGTTCTCTCCCCCCCCCCTCCGACCCACCACCTTTCGAAACAAAATATCCCATCTACAATCGAGATTTTTCATGTTATTAAAACATTCGGCCAGAAAATCGCGACGAATTAAATATATATTTTTTTTTACTTTACTTTTAATATTTTAACGTTAAAGTACGTTATAAAGTACTTTATACAATACTTTTGCACATTTTTCTCCATTTGCACAAACTCTTGAAAGACTCATTCGCCTGCGTCCTCGAGAAATATCGTGTTGCGACAATAAGTCACAATTTGATTGCCGAGAACTTAATTCTCACATTCGTGAGTGAATTTAGAGAGTATTGATATGATAGATTGCTGAAACTTGAGCATTGACGGGTAAAGAAATGATTGTACTCATTGTAGTTTATCGGCTAGTGATAAAACCGAGAGTGTCCAAAGTAAAGCCAAATAATAATTACTAGCACGAATGATATATAAAGACATTGCGTGCATTTACTATTTGTAAATAAAAGCGAAGATTTGTACAAATAGATAAGGAATAATAAGGCATCCCCCCTTGAGCGTAGCGGGAAATAAAATTTATAGACAAAATTAACATAAATTGCGTTATATGTCTCTAAATAAAATTTAGACTTTCATAATTATAACGAATAATTCGGTCTTCGTCTTGTCTATTAATACTGGGATTTCATTCTTTCGTAAATACCCACGAGCGACTAGGAATGTATAACCTACTCAAAATTAGAAATACTCGTATATAGACAGTCGCCGCTGTAAGAGACATAAAACATGCTTCGGTGAAGTTCAAGGCAATCCTTTTCGGCCGCACTACCGCCGAGGAGGAAGTATTAACAACACTGTCCCGTTCAATTTCAACGAAGCATAATTACATGCTGATTCTTGTTTACAAACGTGGGCGATTAGTTTTTATGGGTAGCTGGTTATTTGCAATGCAATATGATCATTAAAGTGATTGAATCACGGGAAGATTGGGAGCCGAGCTTCGTTAAAACTGAAATCTGTGTTTAGAAATTCGTATGCGTAGCGACAACGGAGCGAAAAGTAACGAATCGACGATGCGAATAGAATAACAAAGGCGCGGAAATGATCCGGGAGTAAGGGCCATTCGACATTTCCTCGAACGTTCTCCTCTCGTACAGCAAATTTTCGTCATTCCGCTCTCACGTAACTACAAGTTGCGAATTGAAACAGACTGTCCAGGCTAATGGTCCCACCACAGTCATTAGCCGTGCATAGTTTACACACGCGATATACGCGCAATACAATAACAACCCCACGCCTCACCTCGCTCGGGCCGCTCGTTCATTCATACAACCGAAACCCGCAAGTGAGAAACGCGGTCTCCCCGGCCACAGTCAGCCGTTATCGATTTCTCCGCGAGTTATTCTGTAAC
>NW_011948412.1:8061000-8079976 GCF_000503995.2 Ceratosolen solmsi marchali
CTTCCGTATTTTCTCTACTCTAGGTAGCATTGCGAGATTAAATCCTCTTTTTATCCCTCCCCAAGCAACAATACGCCTACGCCAACGGCCACGACCACAACTCCTTATCGCTTTCAACGCCGCCGTGACGCAACGCTATACAACTGACCGTCGGGCGGGCGCAATCAATCCACTCTTGACGTTTCAGCCTGCCGTCGGGCTCTCCTTCTTGCTTTCCCGGAAGGACCGCCCGAGGAGTATTCCCAACTCGCCTTTCCGCCTTGCCCCCCCCCCCTCCGTGTGTTGGCGCGCGCCATATGCCAGCGCGGGACGCCGCCGTGACGCAACGCTATACAACTGACCGTCGGGCGGGCGCAATCAATCCACTCTTGACGTTTCAGCCTGCCGTCGGGCTCTCCTTCTTGCTTTCCCGGAAGGACCGCCCGAGGAGTATTCCCAACTCGCCTTTCCGCCTTGCCCCCCCCCCCTCTGTGTGTGCGCGCGCGCTATATGCCAGCGCGAGAGGAAGCCACAGAGTCGGCGAGACGGTGTTTGATAGGAAATATCAATAATCCAGGCCGCGTTGCGACATCGCAAACTTATTCAGAGTAGCTGGGAAAAAATCATTTCGTCGCCGATGCTGGAAGAAATGGAGCCAAACGATCGGTACACTCGCGCGATGAATTTCAAAAAAAAAAAAAAAAAAAAAAAAAAAAAATTACCGCAGGCCGTGTCGGTAAGGTAGAAATAGTATCGACGCACCATAAAGCCAATATAACCTTGAAATTATCTCATCTCATATAAAAATCTGTCGGAACTTCAATTTTATTCCCAGTCCGCACTGAGTTTCGGAAGTAGGTTCGGTTGCGCTAGTGCGCGTATTAGCGTTAGTCGGGTCGAGTCCGTCCCCGATGCAGGTACAACGTCATAAAGAACGCTCTCGTCGGGGATGCTCTGTCCGCGTTGACGATCCTCTATACTTAATCGTAATTTTCGGCGACGTATTCGAGGTCTCGATGAGTGAGCACGCGAGCGATATCGCTTGCGCGGTCGCGCGACTCATCCTGGAGCGTTAATACCCCTGCGTCGAAAAAATCTCGGCCACTGGAGGAGAGGATGGAGAAGGATAAAAGACACTTATGATTGGCAAAAATATTAGCAACCGCGGCGCTTCGAATCTAACCTATCCGTTAGCGGAAAATCACGTAACCGGCACCGCGATCAGCCCACGTTCGCTCCACGTCGGCCTTTTCATTCCAGCTTCCTCGGGGACTTTGAGACTAAGGCATCCGACCGAAGCTCTATGCGTAAGAGATGCGGGACTCGCGGCTCCCGTCTCCTCGTCTCCTCCACGTCTCGTCCCCCGATTTACCATCAATCGCTTATCATTGTCCATAATCATATACGTGAGTGAAGAATCAAACGACTGGCACCGTATAGCGCGGGAAAGTGGCGAGGTGATGAGACTGGGGCTCGATCGATCGATTTCCGGCTTATAATCGAGAGCGACGGGCTACTTATATTTCGACGCAGGACGTCGTAGGACCGATAGGTCTTCGTTATTTGGCGATTATGTCACTGAACGCGAAGTCACTTAGTGTTTGACGTTATCTCGGAATGAGCATAGATAAGAAGCTCGCCCGACCATTCCGAGTAGATAAATTTGCATAAGAGCCTACGTACGATTAGCTATATCACCTATAAACGATGTAACCTAGGAGCTCTGTATGACTACGAATGACTACACGCCTCCTTGGGTATGTCGTCCTGTAATTATTATCATCATGAGAGATTGATTGGGTGGTGCGGGGCCCGTGTCGATTGGTGTGCGCGCGCTCGTTAAAAGATACTCCCGCGACCTGACAAAAGTGAAATTGAATTGGAGCGATAATGGGGTAGGAAGCGGTGACTGCCAGATGGGCGACAATCGCAGGTGATGTTTGCTTGATCTATGATCGATACACTCTGTCATCCGCGATTATGCGTACGCGCTCGCTATTTCAATTTGTCGTGCGCGAATATTGCTGAGTCCGTTGCAATCTTCGCCACCTTATCAAGCGCGGCCAAGGATACTCGTGCTCACCTCGTCGGAGAAGGGAAGCGGCACACGCCGAGAGAGTAAAGACAGAAGGGCGATGTGCGCGCGTGTGCGTGTGTGCGTAAGACCAAGAGAGCGCAAAAGGGAGAGAGATAGATAGGTTAATAGATAAATAGATAGATAGATAGATAGATAGATAGATAGATAGATAGATAGATAGAGAAAGAGAGAAAGACAGAGCGGCAAGAGCACATCTCAGCAACAAGCGTCGAAATCGATCGGCGTCCGGGCCGCGCCTCCCGGGGGATCGCCCCATCCGCCACGTGCTCTTCATCCTACCCCTACCCCCTTGCCCCACTGTGATGGGGGGGGGGGAGGGACGCGCGCGGCTCACGTGGCGATCGGGGCTGTCATAACCCAGGGAGACACGAGCACGCGCTCACCTCCGGCTTTATCAGGTCGCTCGTACACAAGCTCCGCGTCATCTTCATCCTCGGGGGTGGCGCGGGGGTTACAGCTCCTGCTGCTTCTCTTTAGGCTCCGGAACTCTCCGGAGCACAGCCTCGTGCTAAACGTCTATACGCGTCCTCGCGGCTCCAGACTCGTATCGCGACTGGCGGCGACTGGCGGCCGCGAGGAGTCCACGAGGCGGCGCCCGACGTCGCTCGCGCGAGGCCGCGCCGCCCGGGATGTCGGGGTGGGGGATGGGACGGCACGGGATACGGGGCGAGAGGGAAGATACGCGCGCGCGCGAGCAAGAGAGTGAGATAAAATGTGTTTTGGCGCGGCGGATGAGGAGGTGGATGGGGGGGGGGGATATACGTCGGCGTGGAGAAGCCGATGACGGCGTCGCCTCGTGGACTCCTCGCGTTGCACTGACCCGTCGCCTTGCGAGAGCCCTGAGGACTCGTTTTGGGACTGATCCCGCCGAGCTCCAGGGTCTTCGAGGCACATCGGAGTCGAGGCGAGGCGCTCGCGTGGCCTACTTACGCGACTCGGCGCCTCTAGTATTGCATCCTTCGTCCTTTTTATTGGTACTGAAGGTAAGCGGTCCGACGGGAGCTTTTGAACGCCGAGTTTAGGAATGGGGGCTTCGACTTTCTGCACTCGTCCCTACACAAACTATTCAACGAGGATATTTTGGCAAGGACGCGATCGGCTCTCCTACGTTTGCCTCCGACTTCTTTTTAGTTTTACTTTTTTCCTAGTTTCCCGACGCGATCGAGGACAATTTCCTTTTGTTATTACGAGAGGCTTGCAACGAGTGCGTGTACTCGATTCGGCTAAAAGAACTCTCGACTAATTGAAGATAAATTTGGCAGATTGATAGGCGTCTGTCTGTCTGTCTCTCTCTCTCTCTCTCTCTCTCTCTCTCTATGGCCAAGCAGTGGCTTCTTTATCATTGCTTGCCGAGCATAATTTGTACATGAGAATAATGTTGCGCAAGGGAAGGCATAACACGCGTGATTTTCACAGGCTACTTATTAATCAATTTGACAGAACCACAATTTTGCAAGCGATGATGGATGCCCTATTTACAATTTTACGTTAATTAGGTAATCCGTGGGTTTAATTGCACTCTCCTTCGCAGTATGGTTCGCGAGTTTTTGGGACGCGGGGGATTATAAGGAAGATAAAATGGAATGCGTAAGAGCGAGGAAGAATCGCAAGGGCAGCAAGTGTAGAAGCAAGGCGATGGCCATATAATGTATGTACGATGTATGTATGTACGATGGGGTCTTGGTACCGAGATTCGAGTGAAAAAATTATCCGAGCGGTGCGGATATTGAAATCGCCGTGGCCGAAAGCAGTAGTATCGGCGAAAATTGTGAAGGTACAGGCGCCTAGAGTATAAGTAGTAATAACGCGTATGAAATTGCAGCTGCGATACCGCTGAGGACCGATTGTCGCATACGCACATGCGTGTGTGCGTGCGTGAGTGGGTACGTACGTACTCGAAAGAGCGAGTATATCGGGCAAATGGCGCGTGCGCTCGAGGGGAAAGAAAGACGGGAGGAAGTTCCGTGTGCGAGAAATTTTAGTCATGGGGGAAAGTGAGGCGCATGCGCACGGAGAAAGACGGGGCCACGGAAGTATTTTCGTGGATAAGCTCCACGAGCGGCGCGGCTGGCCAGCGCAGGTGGGGGGAGCGCGGCGAGCGGTAAGGAACGTTGGCTGGCAGCTTTTGCTTTCACGGAGGCTCGATCGTGACGATGAAGCCCCCCTTCATTCCTCAACCCACCGGCGATGCCACTCCCCGGCCGTTCCACGCTGCCTCCCCCGCCACCGCGACGTCCCACCCCACACGTGTGTGCGACCGGTGGCGGGGGAATTACGCGTGCACGGGCAGACAAAAAAAAGTGCACCTAGTCTCGCCGGAGCGAAATTACGAGGACGGGCGCGCGGAAATTTTCCCTTTTCCTCGGACACTTTTCTCTCCGGAGACTCAACGTCGTAACGCTATTTACGCCCGGTCAATGTGTATATGGTTACGCGCGCGAGCGCGCCCACCAAGACGTAACGCACGTGACACGGTCGTTGTAAAAAAAAAGTCTCATCGGGATGTCTTCTATGAGGCTGTCGTTTGATTTGCAATAATCGCGCATATTGCGCAATTCATGGATGCGCGCGCAAAGCCTCGATGCCCGGGACTCTCGACTTAATGACATTGAATGAAATGCTGGAAAATCTGGAAATCGTTTGCACAACGCGCTTCGATTGGATGATAAACTTTTATCATGGCATTATTAATAATCGCACTGTAAATATCGGGGCTTTGGTTCTAGCCAGACGCTCTCGCATTGAGAGAGACCTCCCCACCTCACCGCCCCCCCCCAACCCCGCCCGCAGCGTTTTATTTACGCAATTGTCTACGGCGCTTCAAACGATACTTAGCGCCCGTCGCTTTTGAAATAATACAATAATTCGATTTAAGTTTATTCGTCGCTCTTTAATGCCGTCTAAGTAATTTATGTACTCGACTTATTAATGTCACGATAAACTTGGCATTACGCTAAGGCCCTTATTACACTCGTGGACGATCGAATATCGCTCCTTTTATTTGTCACTGTTTAATGAAAAAGAAAAGGAAAAGTCATATAATATATTAGTAGCAGCTCTTTTGCATTACAAATACGTTTATAATTGAACGTATTATGGCTGATTTACCTCGGTTCAGCTATAATTCATTGATTGAGAGAGCAATTTAAAAACTACTCTGTAGAATTTGCATTTGCGAAAATATATTCGTAAGGAAGTAGGGAGATTTTTCACGTTTTAATGCGAGGCATAAAATAATCACTGAAAATTAAAAAATTTAAAAGAGTTTTAAAACGTTACGATCGATCGCCAACTCAAAAATTCATTACGAGATTGAGTCTTACTATAATACAATAATATATCGATTATAATTATTAACGATAGTAAATTATAATAATAACAATAACAATGGGAGGCAAAATTTTTAAAACATTGACTATAAATTTTCGGCGTACAATGTCTACGTTAGTTGGTTCTTACTATTAGCATTGCAATTGATGATATACACGATGTTAGTTCGATTTTTATTCCTCAAATTGTTATGCGCCAAATGCTTTAAAAAATACATTACTGCGCTCTACGAATTATCGAACTTTTCCACATCTCGAGTCACTAAACGCATAAAAAATATTATATACGTGAAGAGAACGACCGAGTGTAACGTCCTATCTACCTAGTCACAATGCACTAATAAATGGTCCTTCGCGACTATATTATTATGACATTCACTCGACAGGGAGAGAGTCTACTAAACTTTTTTATCCATTTGAAAGATATAAATTTGAAAAATATTAAATAAGACTTAACAGCCTTGAAAGGCATGGTGTCCCAAGAAATTCAAAAAAGCTAAGCAAAAGCTAAGCAATTTGGCGGTTGATGAGCCTCGCCCAAGGGCGAGCAAAGGTCACGCGCTTAGGAAATTCGCGCGCCCAGTTACGTGAGCCGTTGGCGAATGCTTGACCTTGGCCACGGGCACGGCGGGTGGCGGATGGGTGAGAGGGAGAGAGTGTGCGTGTGTGTGTGTGAGAGTGATGGTACGGGACGATGGAGGGAGATAGCTGGGGTTGATTGGTTTGGGGGGGGGAGGGGGGGCTTGGCCATCCTCCCACAAACGCCAAGAGGCATTGACCGTTTGAGCGAGGATCTTTCCTCTTTTTATGAAAAATTCGAAATTGCCTGACTTTCCGAAACACGTATATACGCACTCACGTAGCGCCGAGTTCCCGTCATTTCATCGAGGCTTCTTCATCAACATCGCGCGTAAACGATGCGGTCATTGTCGACGCAAGTATATTTCACGTACTCCTATGTATTGATGCATGTAGAGTATCTACGGACCGTTGTTCCTTAATGCGCAAATCCAAGGAAAATCGAACTTATGCGTCGCACCATTAGGAAATTACACCGCCACTGGCGTAATTTTCTTCGCGTAACGCGTCGCCGATAAAGATACCTTGACTCTTCGCTCTTCGCGTTCACCCGACGATTGTAAGCTTTTTATACGTATTACGCTCTTTAGGGATTAGCGTTTATATTAATTCTTAATGAGATTAGCCCGGTGTTCGCTTACTCCTGTCCTGATTTATCGCTTAATCGTTCTCGCGCCGATATTTCACACTTCATTACGATTCCCACATGATCGATGCATCTCGATGTTAGCGATTACATCAATGCTACTGGCATTCTATTGCAAACCGTGGATAAAAAGACTTAATGTGTCCGCGATTGTACTTGTAATTTTTAAGATATTACACGGTATGTCGAGAGAACATATACATGAATGTTTTATTCTAATAAACCATTTTATCATCGTCTTGACTTGTCATCGACATTCTTGGTAACTACGTGCATTAACATAAAATTACTTTGCAATTAATTGTGTTTTCAATGCTTTGCAAATAAATTCAGGAGAGCAGTATAATGTTTATGCGCTGAATATGAAAATTATTGGAAAGAATGTTGCTAATACAATGTCATTATCTTGAGAATTAAAAATGATATTGAAATTAATGCAAAAATTCAAAGTGAACGACAAAGATGATAAATTTCCAATATATGTTAAAATTTTCTACGCTGGTTGTTACGCAACCGATTCATCATTCCTGTATTTAGAAGACGATCGTTCTCCGGTAATATTTATTTAGTTGCTTTTATCATCGCTCTTTATTTAAGAAAATTGGATCGCAATTTTCTTAAAAACAACATATCGTTTATTAGAAGAAAAACTTATCGTCCATTGAAAATTGCTGTTCTACAAAAAGAAAAAACCTACTTTAAGGTACTGTAATTTTAATTAAGTTTTATATTTCTCATTTAATATAGGCATTCAAATAATTGTTTACAAAGAAATTACAAGGAAAAATTCTACATGATTGGTTATTCATTCCGATTGATATTAATTGAATAATTGAATAATATACCGTGTAATAATATTTTTGACACGAGCTTCTTTGCAGATATGTACCCATTACTATTGAATTTACAATATCTATAAAATACTTAAAAAAAAAAAAAGAGAAGAAGTTTAAATAAAATGTTAAAATTTTACAATAGTGATTGAACATTTATCGACATAATACTACTTTAAAACCGAATCATAGATGTATGAAATTAGAATTTGAAATTAAATTATTCATTATCAACATTATATATCAATTTTACATCTAAAATTGAGGAGAATTTCCATTTTATAAACCGAAATTCAAATATTCCTTATCCTACGTAACTAACTTAATTCATAGAAATCAATTGACTTTATAATATAATTAATGAATTTTATAAAATTCATATTTTAATGAGTAATAAAGAAATGTTTTGTATTTATTACGACGTACTATAATGTATCGATAAGCTTAAACGAATTTTATTTACATTTTTAAACGAAAATTATTCATAATTTAATAATCGACTGATTTTTCATTTCGTTATTGGCTGTTCCGAAAATTTTTACCTAAAATTCTATCATGAAGAAAAATTGCGATATAAACACAAATATAATTTTCGAATTATTTTGTAAAGCTCTGTAAATAAATATAAGTATTTGTATTACTTACAATAAGCTTTAATCAATCTCTCATATTATTTTGTAGTATCTTACATTTTATCTTAATACCAGTAGAAAAGAATAATTTCTACGTTTAGAAGACTGGACATTTGACTTTATGCAAATAAAATAAAAGGGACTGAAGAGTTATTTCAAAGTATACTAAAAAATTGGTTCATGCTATAATTTCTTTATCAAAAGCACAATCATTTGATAAATGTTATTTATTACTGTTTTATACAAAAAATAACGATGTAAAGTTAAATAAATAAATAACTTGAAGAAAAATTTCAGTACTTATTAACATATTACAAAGTAATTGTTGAAATTATTGTTAAAAAATTCTTGACATATAGTATGAGAAGCTGCGACATTTAATGATTTGTATAAAAAAAAAACAAAAAAAAAAACATTTTTATGATAAAATATTTAGATTTTCGAAGATTGATAAATCTTGATAAAATAGGTCAGATCGTATGCTTTATAAAATTAATGAAACTCAATTACAACGTTCGGAAAACGAGAGAAACATAAACTCATGAAAGACACGCTAATGGTAGTATTGTAAAAAAACTTTCCTGCTGCACTTAAGCTTTTTGCCCTCTCTTCTTCAGTATATTTTTCTTTCTTTTTTTTTTTTCGAAAAGCATGATTGTGTAATTACTCATATGTTAATTTACCACATACCAAAGCCTTATTAGATAAATTATAAAAAACGAAGAAAGATTGGTAATGGTAAAGGTCAACTCGCTACTCCGTTCTAGTATGAGCGACCGACCTATTTAGATTAGATATATATAATTTATATGTGTAGGAAGAAAGATTGAAAATGCTGTATGAATTTAAAATAAAATGTTGCTTGAAAAGAAAATTGTTGTAAATCGGATTATACAACCACATTGTTTATTCTTACGCTACTCTTATATTATTGAGAGTATTATTCGTTATAATTGTATGTCTTAGATTAAAATTAATAGCCATCCTACTTAATTCGACAGTCTGCTTCTAATGACAATAAATTCAAAATTATATTTTACCCAATTATATAAACTTAAAAATCTGTTTTAAGAAAATTTTAATAATAACAATAATAATAAAAATAATAATAACAATAATAATAATAACTTGAATTTAAATCCTACTTGGTTTGGATTCGAAATTTCAAATTATGTGATTTTAGTTGGTGTCTAGTATACCAAATGCTTCTTACAGTTTCATTTCTCCGGATTTGTGTATGGTGATAAACTTTGTTACTCGATAATAAAAAAAGATTATTAACTATCAATTTTTTACATAGATAATAATGACAATCAAACGTTAAACGGCGAACATTTAATAATGTTTTTGGAACTATTCGAAATTATTATTACAAAAGTAAAAAATGAAAGTTTCGTTAAAGAAATACAATTCAAATTAGTAATTTACACATAATCAAAGTACATCTTAAAGATTTATTGATATCTAAAATCTTTTTTTATTAATATTATGTAAAACTATTGGGAAAATTATTTAATTCGAATTACCCATTTTTAAGCGATCAATATTTCTAAGTACTTGGTATCGCTAAATGCTTGAATTGGAAAAGTAAGTAATTATTTATCCAATAAATAAGAAAAAAGTATAGTCGTCACTCAAAAAATAAATGCTACAAGGTTTGGAGTTATTTCGATTCTTTATTGACTCCTAACATTCGAGGGGATGAGAAGGCATTTCGAAAGAGGAAAATGATAAAGAGAGTATTAACCGGCGATTGGCTTAAATTTGACATTTGAAAGTTAGCATTAAATTTGTCGATAAAATTTATAAAGTTAACATAAAATCGGTATATTAATATGTATATATAATTAAAAATGTCGGAAGTTTTCTTCTTTTTTTTCTTTTACGCAACAATATTATATTAGAAAGTTCGTAAAGTGACTTTCGCTCGTTTACAATCAATACTCGTAGTTAAATAAAAATATCGATTTGGAATATTAACATTAATAATGAGATTTTCATTTTTAACGACTGTAATGCGAAATATGAGAGGAGATGGATGGGGTGGGGAAACATTGTTTGGCAACGCTAAAGTAAACAATTTGGAATATCTTAAAAAAATCGATCGCTTAATTTCTGTTTAATAACGCTAAATGACTCCAACAATTAAAAATCCCAAAGACAATTGTATTTTAATGAAATGTTCAATAAGATTGATGAAAATTTAGCAGAATAAATAGCCAAAGCACTACTGACGTATACATAGGAATGCTGCTTCGAATGACGCATCATCTACGCACTTAACAACAGTGTTGAGCAATGGGAAAAAGGAGGCGACGTGATTGGTCGACGTCAGGGGCTCGACGCCCATGCCCCATCTGACCTCCAACGCCGCTAGACTATATGGTGCAAGGTCTCCTTCCCTCTCCCTCGCTCGCTCGCTCGCTCGCTCGCTCGCTCTCTCTCTCTCTCTCTCGCCCCCTCTCGCTCCCTCTCGCTCCCTCTCGCTCCCTCTCTTTGGCACACGCAGACGAACGTAACGACACACACTGCTCGATCAAGTGCGCGCGCGCACCATTTTTTTCGAGACCTTTGTCTCCCGGACAAAACATTTTAGTGGAGTCGATCAACAATGATGCTGAGATATTCTTTAGCCGAAATTGTCGAGTGTATTGCGTGTGACGGACGGCGGAATGACGTAGGGGGAAGGGGTTGGGGGAGGTTGATGCAAAGCTTGGAGTTTAATGTTGGACTTTGAAATGCTTGACGTTTCCAAGAAAAGGGTTATGTCGACCCGTCACGAAGCGCGCGGCCAGTACCGAGAATTTGACATCCGAACGTCACTCGCGAATACTTTTGAATTGATTTTACATTAACGACAACAAAATGTGGCTGGCAGAATCATGGCTTACAATTAAATTATTCGATAATTTAATGTTTAGAGCGCATCTACATACATCATTCGTTATCCTTCGCTTCGCATTACATCTTATTTACAACAATATATACAATTGTTTATTAAACATGTTTAATTTTTAACTTTTAATTTTTAATTTTTAATTTTTAAATTTTTTAATTTATTCCGCACTAGGCAAAAAATTAATTTACATTAAAAAATAAATTAAAAGTCTCGCTAAAGATAAAAATGATAAATGCTTTATTATGTAAATAAATGAATTTTTTTAGACAATACTATCTCAGCTCAAGAAGAATTAACTGCGCTAATGTTATTAAATTAAATTAAATTAAATGCACTAATGTAATAATAAATATTATTCGTTTCCACTTAACCCCCAATGTTTTTATTCATTTCTTCGTATCCATTTTTCATAAGATTCATTTTAAATAGAAGAATCTTTTTGAATAGGAAGGGACAAATTAAATGGAAAAGGAGTGTATAACTTATTTTTTTCTTTTTCTTTATATATATTCATATAATGTGATTTGTTAAATATAATAGAAGGCATTATTTGTATGAATTATACGAGCATGTAAATGAGATAATCTTTAAAGAGGTTTAGGAATTACTTAAAATGTTTATTGATTGCACTTATAGTCACAACGACTATTGACTATTCCATTTTAAAATAAGAAATTATACTTTTTATTTAAATCTTATTGTGTATATAAAATATTTATGGCACGAATAAACTATTTATATATTTTTGTTTTCCTGGAAATTAAACGAATAGAGGTCAAATTTTAATATGCACTTAAGTTTTGCTGTACACAATTATTGTATTCTATTAATTTGCCAGCATTATTGCCTCTATTAACTTCCGAAAATATTATACTTATATTTCATGAATTATATATATGATATGCAGTAATGATATTGGTTGCATTTGATTATATTGCTTGCGATTATTAATAAAATTTGTACAACTTAGGAAATTTATTATCTTTCAGCTTTATATTATATTTTTATTCGTAAAAAAAAGACTACATTTATTACCTTTTATATAATATATTTTTATAATTATCTTGTTATAGACTATTGTTATTATTTTGAAAATTATAATGTGAACAGAAAATGAATACATATGTTTATGCGCATAAAAATATTATAATAATCTCTCTCTCTCTCTCTCTCTCTCTCTCTCTCTCTCTCTTTTATTCCTTTCATTTTTATTATGAATTACAAGATTTTTAAATAATAATATTTATTTTGCAACATATTACTTTGAAGTGCCTTAAATGCTGTATTAAAATAATAGAGTAATAAACATTATAAATTTTATATTTACGAATAAGCTTTGACTGGATTTTAGAATTTTCCTATATGCCTTACTATAATATGCCTGCATTAATGTCCAAACACTAATAATTGTTTTATTAAATATTAAAAAATTGAATTGGCAATAAATAAATAAATGGAAAATAATGGATATTATTTTCTTCGATTAATTGCATTTTAAGTTTCGCTTAATCGTGTAAAAAAAAATTTTTTTTTTCCTTAAATGTTTAACACAAGCTTAATAATATTTATTTACATTCTTTTGTTTTTTTTTTTTTTTATAAATTATAGACAAATATTTTAATTTCTTATATTTGATAATACGAAAAGCATTTACGCTTTTATAAATTTATTATAAATTCGATTTACTATTTTTTAATAGCATACGTACATAGGATGACATAACATTAATTCAAATAAAATAAATTATTTATAATATATTTAGTGTACAATGTTTGGAGTAATAAAATGGCTGTATCATAAATTATTCGAATATTAAAAATACAAAATTTGAAAAAAAGGCTTGTCGAAGCAATATTATCTTATGCTTAGATCGTTTCGGAATTTAGTGACATTCTTTCAAATAATTTACATTTAAATTTCAAATGTTTTATCTAATTTGCAAATAATTAATAATCACTGGTTGAAATATAAAAACATTTATTATCTCTTTCAAATTTATAATAAATTTAACGATTTTTTCTTAATATATATATATATATATATATATATTTATTTATTTATTGGAATTAAAATTATTATTGGCTAAATGAAATAAAATGATTAATTGTTTATTGTAAGTGAAATGAAATCCCAACTTTGGTTTTCATTAAACGACATTGTGCTTGCGTCGCTTGCTTTATTCGTAAACAAATTTTAATTTCTAATCAAATACATTTCTATGATAGTTTAACATTATTGTAATGATAAATATCAAGAATAAAAGATATAGTCTTTCCATTGAAACAAATTATTAAAACACGAAACACAGTACTGAGAAAATTGATTCTTTATGCAATCGACGTACTTTTATTATGTTTTTTTTTTTTTTTTTGTTCTCTCGATTAGTTGCTTAGGGCACACGATATGAAATGCTACAAGTCTCAATAAAATAAAAATATGATAGGGCCCCCATTAGGCTTTGCTGGTATGCACGCAAACGTGAAAACAAAAATGTCATCTATAGTGCGCACCTCGGGTATTTTTCCGTGATTCGTCATATTCATCGCATAATGAGCCCACGAACTTTATCTGCAACCCTGACTGCAGAGTACGATATAGTTAACGAGAGAAAAACAATGTAAATAAGTATTTTTCGTCTATAAATCTCGTTGGTAGCATATTGACAAAAAGAAGAAAAAAAAAAAGAAAAGAATAAAAATCATTTCTGGAGAAAGTCAACAGTAAATAAGTAAATAAATAAGGATAATCTTTGTTTTTATAGATAGGAGCGAGTCATAACAAATGTCAACAATTTTTAGAAAAACCGTAAGATATGTTGCTATTGGGGAACTTATCGTGCTTTATCGACAAGAAACTACAAAGTGTCGAATTTAATTAAGCTGTCAAGAATTTTGTAAGAAGTCGTTGCAATTATACATAATCCAAGTAGTAAAATAATCGATTAAGTCCGCACGAGTTAATAATATCGCCTGATGATTTTATCGCCTATAATACGAATGATTCGATGATAGAATTAACGAGACGTTTGGAAATATGTATACATTAGTATAGAACGATAATTTTACAAATTATTATGTAAAACTTTAAAGTTCATCTTTGGGGCAACTTAAAGAATAATTGACTCGAGTAATTGAAAAAAAAAGAAAAGAATGCAGTATTACGAATGCGCTTCGATTCATTATTTCGTGCGTGACTTGCGATTCATAGACGATCACGATAGGTTAAATTCTCCATACTATACCGCGGCAAATGTTGAAGTGCCGAGTCTCATGCAAATTCATTGACATAAATGTGTTATAAAATTTATAAATTGGATTATAAAGCGTAATTTACATTACGATGAAATTATAATTTTATTTATTTATTTACTTGCCGACGCACTACTTTGGTGGCGCACAATTTCAAATTGTAACTGCCGATTCAATGCTTAGCGATATTTGATTATATTAGAAGTATTTGCTATGCAACTGTTCAAATACTTGTCATATTAATGCCGACGCGCGAATTGCAAATGAATAGAACAAATTCTCAAATATAAATATTGCATCTATTTGTATACATCTAATGGTATGTATTGATAATCATCGAGTGATCTACTAATTATGTATTTACACGATAAATAGTTAAAAATTTACTATATCTATATCTATATATATATATATATATCCGTTTAATCGAATCATTATAGCAGGTTATTAATACTTATTCATATAAAAATGAATTCTTTCAAAATTCGCCTTTACATTATTTTTCTTAACAATTGGCTTAACAATACAATTAGATAATCATAATTATCCTGTAATTAGAAATTAAAGAAAGCACGATATAATTGGAGTGGAAATATTATTTTGTAGCTTCATAATAGTTATTATCAACACTTTTGCCCATTCTTTCTCTCGGCTGTAAATGCATGTTTAATATTAAAAAAATTAATGAAAAAATTACAACGTTCTCATTTCAAGATACATTTAACTTATTGCAAATATGCATAGTAATAATTACCATTGCATTTATGCTTTACTACAAAGTCTTCGTATTTCTTAAAATTCCAGGTCATTACATACAGCACGCAATGTCCCGGACTTGCAAGTTTCGAATCTTTATTTAAAACGTGAGATCTCTGAATCCGCGAATACTATCGACAATACAATCAGACTGGCACTCGTGAATTTACAAAGAGGAAAATACCAACTCCAAATTCCATCCTCGTCTGGGTATAGATAGAAGGGAAGAATGCGCACGTTTATGCCGAAGGAGCGATGGAAAAAATGACGTAGAAGGAATCGATCGGCGCGTATGTGCAAAAAGCCGAGGCTTTTTTTGCACTCGGTCGGCCGATCGATTGGCGCAACGCGAACTGCTCGCGATAGGCAGAAAACGTATACGTGCGCGTTTAAGTCGCCAACCGGTTTGGTAACCAAAATGCCGTGAGTCTGGTGCTGCCGCGCCCTGTCTTCTACCCGATTCCATTTACACCGCTAAAGAATCATCCGATTCCCCGTACAGTTAGACTTACTGTAAAAGTACGTATTTGCTCTAAACGTCGCATGTTAACGACCTTCTTTATCACATGTGCCGCGCGCCTGTATTTTCACACAAATGTAGCTTAGCTCAAATTCCAGTGTTCTTTGAAATCGCTAATGGCTGGGTTTTCTCTTGCTCGTTAAACACGAGTTTTACATGAATCAGGAGGGACTAGGTGTAGCTCCACCATCAATCGAACAATACTTGGCCGGAGTAATAATACCTCGGGTGGCTAAACGTGCGCTGGAGGCTCAAGGAGACCGAGGACTACGCGTATTGAGGCAGGTGCTGTTTCGGATTCAGCTAGTCCAAGTTGACGGGAGAGTATGCGGATACCTTGGATTGGTCGGTCGGTACCATGGGCGTTCGCCGATAATAAGCGTCGAAGATGGATGAACCTCGTGCACGAGTATAATTTCAAGTGCAACGAGTGTCGTTGCTTCGATCAAAAATTGAAACTTGTTGTTAATTGTCATATGTACGTTTAATGGATAATACATCCGAGTATCGCGACTGCTGAGATACTTACATTTCATTTATAATGCTTCATGCTTTGTATAAGCCTCTCTGTTTATGGAAATTGTTACATACGATATTATGATGCATTAGCGTTTTCTATGTGAATTGTAGAATCATTTAGTTTTCGATCGAATATTGGCGAAGTGTTGGCTAGCTCGCGCTTATTTACATACTTTGCAATGACTTTCATAGCTTCATTTTGTGACATTCGCATAAATTAATTAACGTACCATTTTGACATTAGCAAAGTTGCAATGGTAAAGTTTGTAAAAAATGAGGGGGAGGGGTGCGAAACTTTTATGTTCCATTGCATTAAAATGATGAATATAAGAATTTTCTCCATCTTAAATATTTTGTGGTGTACAAATTTTGTCTGCAAAAATATATATACACACACACACACACACACACACACACACACACACACACACACATCTACAAATATTAACGATTCCAAGTGCATAATATTCCCACTAAACTTCATCTTAAAGACAAAATGTAAATATTTATTCATTATCTCAATAGCAATAAAAGAGAATGTAATGCTTACTAAATCTCTTAATTTATAAGACTTGCGTTTGTTTTTCAATCAATGTTGCAATCTCATGTTAATGATATTCCTCATTCACATTTTGTACAGAAAACCTTTATAATGAATAAAACATTTTAAAATTGTAAATATTGCTTTACGGAAAGCTAAATATATGCTGGATTATATTATTGATAATACTTTCTTTTTCAAAATTTCGAAACTTGAGAAGAGATACTACTACTATCTCTGTATATCATTATAAAATTCATTCACCGAGTCATTTTTAAATGCCACGAATTATTTATATCGTATCGAACCTTCATTCCATTCATGTTCATGAATAATAGTTAATGATAGGAACTATTAAAATGAACGGAATTTATGCATTTCATTTAATGTAATATAAAAAGGCATATTACCTTCGACCACGTTCATTGAAAATAATTATTATAGAAATTTGCGTCGGATTTTTTTTTTTTCTTTTTTTTTCTTTTTTAACCTAACTAATCGTCATTTTACGAATTTCTGCAAGTCTTTTTTTTTTTTTTTTTTTTTTAACCTAACTAATCGTCATTTTACGAATTTCTGCAAGTCGATTAAATAAATAAAGTAATTTAAAATTTTAAAAGCATACATTTTTTTCGTTCGACATTTCTACTGTTCAATCTATGCCCTATAAGACCGAATGCTTCCAATTCTATTATCTCGGCTAATCTCATTATTACTTTCTATTCATAAATGAATTTTGAATGCCTTAACTTTATCTTGCATTTTACACAAATGCAAAAGGTTCTTTCTAAATGATAAATGTGTTATCATTGCTCTATAATATGAGTTATGAGCATACACGTTTATAACTGTTTGTATAGTGATCGATGATTTTCCAAGTTGATTGATTGGAGCAATTAAACAATTTTACTGCAAAAATTTTACCGAGCAAGTTTGACAATTGTAATCCATATTAAATCATTCTGTTGTTTATGGATTAAACAGACATATCACATGATCAATTGTCATAGAAACTTTTGAAAATTTGTTATGTTTAAAATGAAATGTACTTTGAGACACTTTAACATCATGTGTTAACAACTGTTATCGTAATACAGTGATAAAGCATTGTTTATAAAGTTATACATCATGACTATCAGTTTAGCGAGCCTAATCTACAAATATGTACACGTAAAATATTTATAAAACTGTTAAAGTTATAAACATGAAAACTAAAAGTTTTTGATTTTCAAATAAAAACGCAACATCGTTACTTGAGTGGAAAGTTTGAGGTACCTAAGTTAAAATAACTTATTGAATAATGAACTCGTATAATATTTCTTATCCTTAATCTAATTGGCTCTTGAAAATTTGAAAAAACTTCAAATAAACAAAAAATATTAGAATATTATTAATTTGATTAGTTACTATTTCATACGCACTCACCATCAATATGTATTGAACATTATTCATTTATCTGGCTTGAATCGCTCGATTAAACACTCATTATTCCAATTTATTAATAAATTATTTAATATTTGTGCGAAAACTTAAAAAGTATGTAATTAAACTTAAAAATATGTAATACATATAATAAATAATTGATTATTTATAATCGATAAATAAATGGTGTTCATATTTAAATTTACAAAAATTTTTAATAGATATTCTATTTATATTTTAACTTTCTTAAATATTAAAAATTATCAAGAATATTACTTCCATTTAGTGATTATATAATCACTTAATATAGTGTCAACGGTAAGTAAATTCTAAAGTGTATTGGCTATATTTACAATTATTGTACGAGAAACTGTGTTGTAATGAAAAATAATTCCCACATAAATTACTTCAATGTTACAATGTAAGATTACTATTTAAAATGTCATTCCAAGTGTAATAATTAATACTATAAATCAAAAATATGTAGTTTAAATTTTTCATAAATGATAAAGGTTCTTATGAAATATTATACATCCTTTATCTAATAAGTAATTAAAAATTCATGTAACTCCTAAATTTTAGTAATTTTTTTCTTCTTCTTCTTCTTAGTTTAAACTCCAAGTTATAATTTTATAGCAACACATTAAAATCTTATTTCAAAGAATAATAGAAAGATATTGAATATAAAAGGCAATTGTTGAAGCCAATCAATCGATAAAAAAAAGTTTGCTTCCACAGATAATACTTGTTTTATAATACAACTGATAAAAGATAATAAGAGAAAAAGAATACGAAGAAAGGAAGATATGAATTGTTTAATGATACAAATGTAATAGTAATGAAAAAAAAGTTCAAGTAATTAAAATGAATATAAAATTTAAATTCATTCGACGATTTCATCTAAATAGTGAGACAGACAGACAGACAGACAGAGAGGGAGAGAGAGAGAGAGAGAGAGAGAGAGAGAGAGAGAGA
>NW_011948412.1:8080030-8082655 GCF_000503995.2 Ceratosolen solmsi marchali
ACAATAAAGTGGAGTCGAATGAAAAAAATTAGGTGAACATGGTAAATAAAAAGTTTAAAAGGTTAAGTATTATAAATTTCGTAAAATGCATAATCTTTTGTGTATTTAAAAAACAACTTTTTAATACTATTATCGCGTACCCTACATACGTATACATAATTTTATAATATTTTCATTAAATTAATTATATTGACGAAATATGCTGTATATTAATTGCTAGTACAATCAATAAAAATATTACATCTGCTATTTCCCCCTGTACTTATTATTATATTTCTATTCAATGAAATTAAAATCAAATTAAAGTCTGAATTTTTATTATAGATAATATCGATAATAACATTTACGATCTATACGTAATAAATCGATAAATTTAAAGTTAGTTAGTTAAGGCACTTTAAGCACTGTTAATCAATTGTTTAGTGATACTAAATTTAAAGCGGCTTTTTAACATTTAGTTGGTGAAATAATTATGCCTGCGTAATTTTTTTGACCACCAAAATACCAAATTCACAATTGTCTCGAAGATTATTTATAGTAGCAAATATAGATTTGAATACGATTTTAATACGAGATAATAAATTTAGTAATAAGTTACACGATATCAATTAAATACAAAATATTGAAATTTTAATAATAAACATAGTCAATACATTTATTCATACAATACATACATCGCCCCGTCCACTTGCTTATATATTATAATTTAAAACGTAAATTATTATTCGTACTTTTGCAAAGAATCAAATAATGCTTACTTTAAAGGTGTAAATAAATTAATGATATTGGCTTTTTACTGTTCTTCGAGCTATAATTAAAATTATATTTTGTAAAAATTATTTTATACTGAAATTAGGTAAATTATCTAATCGTTGAACGATGCAGCTTTAAATTTATCATTATCGTTTAATCGTACAGTTTTAAAATATTCATATAATGTCATTGACAGTGTTCGAAAGAGCCTAAGCGCCTCTTCAACATAAACACTTAGTCGTACAAGCCTAAATTGTTAAAAATTGTTCGGCAAAACAAACCTTTCATAGAAACGTCTTTTTAACAAAGAATTCAAGAAAGTATATCTCTCTCCGTTTAGAAAGTTTTGTTTGTCGATTGAATGGCGTTATGAATATCGGAGAGCAAAACAATCGTACGGTAAAACCGATACAATAATAATAACTCCCCGTTTAATGTTACATACTTCTCTGAAGGATTTGTCATTATTGTAAGGAGATATTTGTTTCGTGCAACGGTGTTACTACGCGCCAATCAATTTGTCCATCTGTCCATCTATTCTTCCTTCATACCTTCCCACCGCCTCACGCCCCTATTAAACTCTCATCTATTAAAGTGAAGCCGAAAGGAATTTCGTTGGAGAGGAACGAGTTTTTATAGGGCTGCGTATCCTTAATAATATTGTTAGTTATGAGTTTCGTTAGTTATGGGACCGATCGTGATTCATCTTCTTCTTTCGTAAAAACGGCCGCCTATTTTATAGATCGGCCCGATCTCGTGTGCCAATAAGAAGTATCTGCATAAGCAGACGCGATTTTTGTCGTATCGAAGATCGATATGCGAAAGCGGCAATTATTATCTTCGTAATACGGCACTCTTAAGAAAACTCTTATTGTATACGCATTGATTTTGTCGTTTGGGAAAATAAATCCTTATTGTATTCAAATTTATCGTTCCGTACTTCTCATGGTTTTCCTCTTTTTATCTATTATATCACGAGACATTTTACGAACGAATATTGATAATAACGATTATCATCTATATGTACATTAAAAGAAAAACAACAAAAAATTTTTTACTTCCCCGTCTTTAACGAGAAAATCTAAAAAAAATACGCTAATATTTCGAGCTTTAATTGTACGACAGAGTAATAAATATTATTCCTAAAGGAATGCATTTTAAGCAGCGTAAAGCCTAGTCTCTAATAACTATTCATAATAAAGTTCATTTACAATGTTCTAATTACATCTTTGCAATTTTGTCAATGAAGAGTCAAGATAGTTGTTAAACATAATTAACATTAACACCAAAGGAGTTCCATTTCTATCCACATCCACGCAGTTCCAGGAATCTTTTTATTGTAAAGTTTTCACATTAAAGTAATGCGGATGCATAACAAATTGTTATCCCATAGAAGTATGGGTATGGCAGATTAAAACAGGTGGGGCGTAAATGTGACACTTAGCCGTATACAATAAACGACATAATTTATATCGCTTGGCCGTCCAAAGCGAGCCTCGCGAAATTGGCGAAGGAACTGGTTTAGCTTTAATCCAGTGATCCCTTTTCTTTTTCCAGATCGTGTGATTTAATACCGGATTAATCGAATCCGATCGTAATCGATGATTTTTCGACTTGAGCGTATCAAAATCCCAGGCTGCCTTGCGATTCGACAGTATCAAAAAAAAAAAAACAACTTAGTTCGCTCAGCCGATAGATGGTTTGGATTTATCATTATCAACGCGACTCGCCGCTCGCACGCCAGACAGATCCTCGGATCCGCGAAATTTTTCCAATTGCTTCAAATATCGGCATAAAGCATCGGTGGTGGTCTCCGACGGAGCAGCTCCGCGCATGCGCGAGTCGTGTCTCGGGCGGTTGACCGTCGGTCAG
>NW_011948412.1:8082742-8122742 GCF_000503995.2 Ceratosolen solmsi marchali
GGGGGGCGGGGGGGGGGGGGGGGTAGACAGTCGGCTGGTTAGAGAGAGGGGAGGGTGCGGCTCGTGGACGTTCTAATTTTTTTAATTTTTTGTTTTTTTTTTGTTTTTTTTCCTCGATGGTGAAAATCGCCGACGCTGACGCAATAAACCGGGTCGGCTGCATCACGTGTGCCGCCGGGCCACACACGCAGACCTAGAAATACATTTTTCGCGCTCAAAGCCGCTTACTTTTTCGGCGCTTAGACGTCATTCGACATCGAGGTCGTAGAACTTGTCGGAGCTTCTTCGTTTTCGAAAGCTGCTTCGCTAGTTTTGCATACGCCTTCCCGAGAATTGAGGTCGGCTGTTGCCAATCGAGCACTTCTCGAACTTGATAACTTAAGGGGGTTGCTTTTTCTCCCGCGTTTTATTATTAAGACGCCAGCTTTATCATTATTTATATGTTTATGATTGTTCATACCTTATTTTTCAAGGGGATTGCGTATATATTGTAAAAAAAAAAAAAAAAAAAAAAAAAAAAAAATTTTATCTCGAATTTGATAAAGCCGAAATAAAAATTTATTGCTACATCATTATTGTAAGACATTATATTTTCGATTTTTAATTGCATTATTTTGTAGTGTATTTGTATTTCGTCAATTTACAATGAATGGAGAATGTTAGGCATTGGAAGAGTCTATTTGACAAGTCTTTGACAACTGATTTATAATTGGTTGGCCAATAACGAAAAATAATGAAATCCATAGAAATTAACACAAGTACATAGATACGTTGGAATAGTCGCGTTGCACAGGTTTTCAAATGCATAGTCACGATGTACTCCCAAAATGAATTTTGTATGAAAATCTATTAGATTTGTTCATCTATGCGTTATTCATTCGTCTATGTTAATGTCTTCGGTCATTATCTCATTCGGATAAATCGTATAATTCACCAAGTTTCTAATAAACGAATCGCCAAAAAAAAAAATTGCCATATTTATGTATGCCTTTTAGCTACGAGTACGAGAATTGATGATATTCAAATCATTAAGAGCATGTATATTGAAAATAAATTGTCGCGATAATAAATAAGTAGAGGTTCGTGACCCAAAAAGGAAAATTGTGCAAAGGGAAATAAATTTATTATAATGGCAATCAGAATGAATATACTGATGATCGTATTTATGAGCTAGAAAAATATCTACATTTGTGTGTGGGTGTGGGTGTGTGCGTGTTCATGTGCCTACAAATATAATTTGTAAATTTTCTAAGTGTTTTAACAGTAACTATTGTTTTTATTTTACGACTAAATTGTAATTCAACATAATGATTATACAATAAATGTATTTCATACGTTAATTTGTAATCTCATTTATCACTATGCACAAACTTGTAATTTAATATCGCAGTTATTAAAATATTTCATTTTTTAATTGACTTTTTCCCCTTTGAATGATTCGAATATAAATAATCTTTTGCTTATTATTATTAATAATTTTGAAATTTTTATTTGGAGCAATTGCTTTATATTAAGAAAAATTATTCTTGAAAATAATGTAAATAAATTTGATCAACCATTTATTACTATTTGTCTAATTCTTAATCCATCAAGAATTATCTGTTTCGTTATTTACAATGAATAATATTCTGATGGTTATTTGAATTGGCTGAATCTGTTCAGCGAAGATATATATATATATATATATATATATATATATATATATATATATATACATATTAGTTGTAACAGAAAAATTCTATAATATCTATAAGATAAATTCAGCATCGTTTATTAAATATTAATATAATAATTATTAACACCTACGTGTCTTGGTGAGATATAATTAAAATGAATATTGTTTATGTTAATTGATGTGAGTAATAAAATAACTAATATATAATACTTTCAATCAAGTATAAATAATTGAAAAATCAATGATTGCTTTATTCATTTTATTTATATAAATAGTAATGTTTATAATTTTTATATTTTTATACGGCAAAATCTTTTTATTCAATTTTATAAAAGTAATCTACTAATTAATCATTTAGGAAAGATTACATGGCGATAGAAATAAATTTCAGATCACGTAAAATGCAATCATAAATTTTTAAATAAATTTAAGATTGCCAGTTATGAAATATTTTAAATATTATGTAAGTTCTAAATTTCACTGAAAATATCATTTTTTACTTTAAATTTTGATATCATCTCGATTAAATATAATGACGGTGTTTAATACTAAATAAAATTATTATATTTTCTGTACGTGAGTAACGTATTCCCAATTCTTATCTAGCATCTTTGTATCATGCTTTTGCGTAAAAACACACAAATATATAATCAATAATAAAATATGAATATGAGAGTAAGAATATTTGTATTGGTTATAAAACTCATTCTACAATCAAAATCTTCTGTTTTAATTATTCCTGAAATTTCATTCATTCCGAGCCATTCTCTATCTTAATTTTTGACTTTTTATCCGTTAAATTATAAACAGTTAGTAAAAATTTCCTCGAGAGAATCTCTTTAATCGTTCTTATATCGTAAAACATCGAACGATAAAAGTTGGCGAATCCCCACGAGGAGGCTAAATATAATGCAGTATTGGTCAAGCTTGCATTCCAATCCATTGAAAAAAGTCTCCGAAAAATATGCAAAAATGCAAAACAAAGAAAAAATAAGAGTCGCGGAATTCTGATTTATGCGTCTTGTACCTGAGATTTTAGTTGCATATTATGTGGATTTATTTATGAATGGGAATTAGCGAATATCTTCATTTTCTTTTTGAATATTATAAACTTCTTGCTGTCTCCATTGCCTGCTATTTAGTAAAAAGCTAAAAAGCGAAGTTTATTTAAATTATCGGAAATATTAATTTACATTGAAAATTTAAACGGATTTGAAGACGTATAACGTATATAAATTCCTTCAATATATCATTATTAATATAATAACCATTAAAATAGATATTGATTATATTTTCTTGTAAAATATTTTGAAACGTATCTTTTGTGTGAAATTTTAAGTGATATATGGAAATTTGTAAATTTTGTTTGTCCAATGATGAATTATGAAATGTAGAATATTTCATGAAAATTCAGAAAGATTTACAAAATTTAGGGAGCACGTAATTAATTATCGTGTAAAAATTGTTTCTCAATTTGAAATAATTTTATGGAAATAAAATTTTCTAATCAAAATTATTCACAATAACTAACGAAAGTCTATAAAAATTATATACTTTTGGTTAGTATGTTAGTATACAACAGGTTAATTCCTTTTTTCCGATGGCTAATATGTCCGCCTTGGATCTGATTTTATATGTAAAATGAATAATCGAGATAAGGGAAGAGAAACGAATGAAGAGCTCGACAAATTGAAATAATTACATATACCTGTAAGTTATAAAATTTATTTGGAAAATCAATCATAAACTTTGACCAGCATCAAGATTAATTTTATTGTACGGCAAAGCGTAATATTTGATATGTATAATAATAATCAATGAAAGCGCAGTCGTGTTTTTTAATACAAAATAATATTTTCTGAAAGTTTGAAGACGTTTATTTGAAAAAATGAATTGATTTTAAATTATTGTGCAAACATCAAACAAATTTTGCAGTTATTACTCATTTAAAAGTATCGACTAAGATCCTTAGTAATGATTAGCGATATTAAATAAATATTATATTTATTATATTATATTTATATAATCAATTTATACTTGAGTGTATAAACGTAATACATGTTCTAAATTTTCCTATTATGGCAAAGTTTGTTTTTATGTTTATCATTTCATTATTAGAAAAATTTTTTATGCACATGCGTATTTCAATATTTATTTTATACTAACTTTTTGTAGTATAAATCACACTTCTTATGATCTAAAAAGAAAATGAGCCTTAGTTACTTAGCTAAAGGATTCAGTGAATAATAAGTGGAAAGTGAAAATTGAAAAATTTTGAATTATATTTTATTACACTCGAATATCTACATTTCTTAAAATTAACTTTGTCATAAAGGTATTTAAATTTATATGATTTATTTGTGAAAGATGATGTACTTATAGACGACAATGCAAATATTGATAATAAGTTTTATTGAGAAAATGATTTTTTTCGCAGATTGTAGTCGACTAAACAAACTTTAATGAGGAGAGAGTTTATTTGTTAGTATATCTATCAGACTTTTATTATCAGATTGAATATACACGGAAATTTATGTGAAAATTTATCTTAGGCTTAGTTTCATAAAAATTGAAACAAAATTCTTTATTAATATTACATTAATTTATTCATAATATTCGATTGTATCAATAGATTATTAATTATAAAATGATGTTTATACAAGGAGATTCAGATTTTTATGAATAACGTGAAATTATAATTAAATTATTATTGATAGTTGGATGAATAAAATAATATATTTTTCAAAATAAAAATACTAATTTAAGAAAGTAATATTGAGCATTGAGATATTGAGCATTAAATTAATCAAATAATGTTTATAAATTGCAAGTAGTATATTTTATAATTGAAAATTTACATGGTAACGTAAAAACCAAAAATCAATCATCCACAAACTATTCTATACAAGTAAAAAAAATTATTTTTAACATCTAAACATTCAGATTTTTTATTTTTATTTTTTTCTTTTTTTTTTTTTTTTTTTTTTTTTGTATAATTAGCGTAATTTTTGAAGAGTAGACAGAAGAGATAAAGAGCTAGAGATGTATGTATATAATCAGGTTATAAAATTCTAGTAACCTTTTATTGATAATGCTTGGTATTAGATTTTATTAATAGTACATTCCTATACGAGCATATTGTTAAATATTAGCATAGATTTCGTACAGCTTAACAACTGATTAAACAATCATAGTTAAATATTCCTATGAAATTTAAACATTTTATTCCTTAATAGGCGAGTGAATTTTAGATTTGAAAAAAGATGTATTACTTTTCTATTGAATGAAATTAATGAAATTTATTCAATCTATATTTGCGTAGGAGTGCCGTAAATATTATATATTATATTAAATTAATATATTATACGGAATAATATCAACACGAATAAATGTAATAATTTATAAAAGTCGTTATAAATTTATGTTTCACGAGGCAAAGATAAAGCATTTTAATTACAGTTGTATCGATTTTTTTCATTTATATTGGATTTACATTGGAAAATTGATAATAAAGATAAAGCGTATTTTAACAAAATTATTTTCAATGATGATTATCATTAACATACGATTTATTAATGTTTATATAATAGTAAATAATTGAAATTTACATTACCAATGTTCCGGTAAGAATACTAAAATAATAAAAATAATAATAATAATTATAAATAGTTAACGAGATCTTTTCTAATGTATAAGATGAAAAATCATAAATAATTTGCTGCGTCCGTAACCATTGTTCTTACTATGAAAAATAAAAATCAATATTATTCAATACCGTAGAATCCATGAATACGCTGCTGAAAATATAAAAATATTTATATCAAATCGTTGTTCATCAATTATTTCTACGTATTTTTTCCTAATGTGCTTTTAATTTTTTATATTTCTAGCAGCTCGATAATTTCGAATTTATCCGCGATACATACGACCGTTAAGTTTCTATCTTTCGAAGGAATTGTTTCAAAACAAGCAGTAAGCCACGTTCGATTTTTTTTTTTGTTCTTATTTTTTTTTCACAAAATCGACCGAACAGTACGATATTCCAGTTCAAGTAGCCTATTTTTATTATTCTGACACTGAGTAAGTTAACGTTTCGTTGCTGAAGAGCGGCTAAAATAGTAAATAGTATTGTTGTGTAAGCAAAATCGCTTGCCTATTATTAATTATCATAAATAATAATAATCAACAAAATATAAAGCATGTTTTATATTTTAATGGACTAAATATAGTGCCTTATTGTTTGTAATTTTAGTGAAAAATAGCTAATTTAGCCTTTAACAATTGCAACAATGGAAACTGTGAGAGAACAATATTGTGTTTATGTTGAATAAATATTGAAAGTTATTACCCAGTTATTACTATGCAGTAAAGAATAATATTGTCGATAATCGTATTGGGATGCGTAAAACGGATCTTAAACATATGAAGGAAACAAATTTAGAGTTCAAAAATAAAGTTCCTAGAAGAATATTTGGGACAAACGCGGACGTCAAAAGCAGATACTATCGGCAATTACATAAATAAAAGATAGAGGTACTCGATGTTTTGCATGACATAAATTAAAATAAATTGGACATATAAGTAGGAATGGGAAAAAAAATCACAGAGTAACTTGGGAAATTATTTTATACTGACAAGAAATTAACAAAATTTTGTCTATTCATAGTGACTAAAAGGGAGAGAGAGAGAGAGAGAGAGAGAGAGAGAGAGAGAGAGAGAGAGAGAGGGGGGGGGGGGGGGGGGGGGTGCGTGAGTGTATGATCATAGTTTATTTAAGAATGAAAATTATAGCTTTTAAATATTATGTATGGATCGACGTCGAACAATCATAGAACAATAAATATCACGATTCTTATATTCTTAAAATTATAAATATTTGAATTGCAAAAATAACGTAACAGTTACTCAGTGATTATTAAATGTGTTTTAAAATTTTCTAATAATATTTCTAAATGATGGTATAAACTCTAGTAAATAATTTCTAGGCATCAAACATTTTTTTTTTTTTTTTTTTTTTAAATTGAAACAAGAGCAAAAAAAGAAAAAAAAAAAGAAAAACAAATATTCTCATAAACACAAAACGTTGAAATTAATAAATAAATAGCGATAGAATATCATTGCAGAAAGTCGTTGATCGTCTAGAGGACATTATTTATCCATTATACGCTGAGGTTGAAGACTCAAATGACTTTGTAACAATGTTTTTTTTTTGTTTATTTTTTTCTTTTAAATATTACATATAAATATGTTCTTTTTTATGGAAAGTTTCCGAATAGTCACTTGAGCATGTATAAATTAATAATAATGTTTATATGCGTGAAACGTAAATATTGATTTAATTGCTGTTGTGTAATACAAAAATAATTTTAATATATCTTATTGATATTTATTAAAGATACTATTAAAAATAAGTTTTTGACATATTTAATATATCGCTAATTGAGAAGTCTCATTTTATGACAATTCGAAAAGCATTTATTATTACATTTGCATAATACTATTATTTTATGGAGTCACTTTATCGGGCAAAAAGAAGAAAAGTGAGCGTATAGTAATTTTATTTAACGATTAATTTTTTTATTAACATTCTTTTATTTTCTTTGTATTTAAGATTAACCGATTAATATTTATGAATCGTACAATATTTAAAATTACATTCTTGCTATATAGTAATTGTATTAATTGTGTAACTAATGACAAAACCCTTTGTATGCAAATCAAGAATGGCAATAGTAACGGTGATAATATTGAAAAATATTAATAGTACGTTGAAAGAGAAATTTCGCTATGAAAAAACAGGTTTCTCTTGATTTAGTCAATCCATTACGTGAATGTTCTGATGTCTGGCTACAATAGTAGTAGTTTGTTTATTTATTTATTTTTATTAATATATGTAAAGTTCAAAAGGACACGTTAAGCGTGAGAAGATAATGTCGTTGGTTAGAATGTATAGGGAAATTTAAAGTCGTAATGTTGTACAAGTGATTGTAAGTTATGTATTAGGATGGTAAAAGAGGGGGAGATAAAGATCGCATTAACTAAAATAATTTCGATTTTTTTTTTTTTTTTTTTTTTTTTTTTTTTTTTTTTTTTTGATCGTCAAATTAGGCAGTAATGGACCAATAATGTACTGATAAATAAATAGAAAATTGTAATGGCTTATTTTACGACTTCGTTACTACAGGTGATGGTCGAGCGGAAAACAAATTCCAGGAAATTTTTTGCCATTATTCCACGCCCACTCTTAGATAAGCAAGAGAACTTGGAGTAATTTAATAGAAGACGTGTGAGGAGCAAAGGAGACAGAAAGTGGCGTCTTGTATCAAACACGTGCGACGTTACGAATTTGACAAACGCGATTCACGCGATCCTTTCGCGATACTATATATATATATATATACTTATATCTCTGCTTGTACTCTCGTAGTGGCCGCAATAACGATTTACGAAAAGCAAAATGTTTTATTTTTCTCCTCATTTGTAGATTTGTTCGACTCTCGTAAATATAACAAAAAATTTTTTTTTTCAATCTCGATACTCGAAAATATTAAATACTCGAAATGAAAATTTCGTAAAGTAAGGATTATATAAATATTTAATTATTTGTCGAGTATTCTTTACGATGTGTGTGTATGTGTATGTGTGCGCTTGAGTGTGTGTGCGTGTGTGGGTGGTTGGTTGTGTATGCTCACACGCTCGTTTATCAATAATGCAATTTTACTTTAATTTATGATTAAAAACGGGGAAATTTTTCACTCCAATTTTACATTGTAGACAAGTCACCTCGCATTTTTCTCGTATGCAAATAGAATACATCGAAAGTGCGATTTTTTCCAAAGTTTCGATATACGCTGATATTTTTAAAGAAATTTTGTGTTCTCTTTCTTTGCATTTGAATTTTAAATACGGAGACACGCGATTCATCAACTTTACAGAGGCGAGTTTGAATTATTCATGACTAGGTTATGTACACATGCGTTTCTGCGCGCACGCACGCACGCACGCACGCACGCACGCACGCACGCACGCACGCACGCACGCACGCACGCACGCACGCACGCACGCACGCACGCACGCACGCACGCACGCACGCACGCACGCACGCACGCACGCACGCACGCACGCACGCACGCACGCACGCACGCACGCACGCACGCACGCACGCACGCACGCACGCACGCACGCACGCACGCACGCACGCACGCACGCACGCACGCACGCACGCACGCACGCACGCACGCACGCACGCACGCACGCACGCACGCACGCACGCACGCACGCACGCACGCACGCACGCACGCACGCACGCACGCACGCACGCACGCACGCACGCACGCACGCACGCACGCACGCACGCACGCACGCACGCACGCACGCACGCACGCACGCACGCACGCACGCACGCACGCACGCACGCACGCACGCACGCACGCACGCACGCACGCACGCACGCACGCACGCACGCACGCACGCACGCACGCACGCACGCACGCACGCACGCACGCACGCACGCACGCACGCACGCACGCACGCACGCACGCAGGCACGCACGCACGCACGCACGCACGAACACACGCAAACCCGTTACACATATCGGCAAAATGAAAGTTGCCGGTAGATCGGACGGAGCCTAGTAATGGGTGGAACGAGCGAACAAGACATTTAGATAAGCGCCGTTGACGTTGTTTAAATAATAATATTAATAATAATAATATGTCCAGAATTTATACAGTTTCCGATGAGCAAACTTTCATTTCCACGGCTGGGTAATGTTTTCGATTTTATCGCTATCAAGGTGACGAATATGCACCACGAAGCAGCCTCTCGGCCGTAGCCGCTAAAAATCCAAGGAACTCCACTGGCACTCGAAACCTCGGATTTTATTATCTGTTTATTTAGAATGGCGCGGGATAACACGGGGCCCAGTCGATCAGACATAGAACAGCCGTGAGTAGCGGCAGGCTCGGATCGATTAAAATGATTACGCCGGGGGAATCAGGGGAACCGCTCGCGTCGCAGAGAGAGGTTAGGCGAGCAATTCGAATTAATTCACCTTTATCGTGTTCGCCGAATGGAATAATACCAAAAATCCTCGGCTGTGCAATAATAAACGACATCCCGCCGCGACAAGTCGTCATCGCTTTAACGGCCCAAATCTCCACGACCTACGCGTCTCGGCGAAGCAGTCGCGAACGATCGTAAAAATCGGGCGACTCGCGGAAAGATAAGCGGCCGTCGCATTAGCGAGACACGTACGTCGAGTCTCGCGCGCATCCAGCCAAGGCAACTCACGCACGCATACACGTACGCACATAGGCACTCACGCAAACACACACACACAGAGAGAGAGAGAGAGAGAGAGAGAGAGAGAGAGAGAGAGAGAGAGAGAGAATAAAATGCGTGAAATGCGTAGCTCGCGCCAAATGGAGTGTTAAATAGACTCACGATGCTGTCTGGCCGGGGACCCTTCAAGCTGCTCACGGCGGTCGGCATCTTTCCCCAGGGTGAGAGTTTCTCGCCTCCGACACGATGCTCCGAGAACACGACTCGAGGAACGATCAAAGACGTCTGATCGGCATTCGACGACGGCGCCGGTGCGTTCGACGTGGCCGCGCGCGTGGGGGCTCTCGGACCGGCTGAGGAAGAGAGAGAGAGAGAGAGAGAGAGAGAGAGAGAGAGAGAGAGAGAGAGAGAGAGAGAGAGAGCGAGAGCGAGAGGAGGGAACACACGCGAAGAGAGTTTTAGCGAGGCGTGGTGCGGGGAGAGAGGACAGGAACGGAGGAGCGGCTGCAGATTTTTCGACCGCGAGCCTTGAGCGAATCGGACACGGAAGCGATTGGAATGCGTGGGCGCGCAAATTCGTCGTACGTGAACGCGTTATTCGATTGCAGCGCGAGCGAAATTCGATTCGAAACTTAAGGCCATGTGGTATGGCGGGGCGATGGGGCAATTTGGCGCGAGGGGCGGTGGCGGTGAGAGGAGGAGATGGGAGGAAGTAATGGATAAGACGGCGCTCGTGGACGAGTGGTAGATAAACGGTAACTATTCGGGCGCAAGCAGGTACATACGTCAGGAGGGCGCGTTCACCTTGGCCAATTCCTTCGAGTGCGACTTCCGCAAGAGACAACTGCGATAGCCGATCGTTATTGCAATTACTCTCGCAACGCGTTTGTCAATGTCGATGAAACAGGCCATCGTCGACTTCTTTCCAATAGTCGAAATACAATATACGGGGCTCCCGCCGTAACCTTGACAGCAAACTCGATCAAAACACATTTCAAGAGCCATAAGAATAATATTTTTATGCGACAAAAAGGAGACATCGCGTGAATACTAAGTTACGTAATTTACGGATTATTATGCTCTGTGACTGCCTAATTTTAATATTCATTTATTATGATTACAATTCATATTTAATTCGATTATAATGGGCGTTTCATTATTAAAAATTCGCGCGACTTTGACGCATACACGTAATGTAAGCCATATACAATTAATGCATATTGTATGCTCGATATTCTCCGTGACTCTATTAATAGAGAAATTATCGTTAATTATCTTAGGCTTCATGTCGTAGTCCTCGTAATTGCAAAGTTAGCGCAAAAATCTCAATCGTCGTATCTCTACTTTCTTCCTACTTTCTTTCTATTTGTTACCTATTAGCTTCCTATTAGCTTCCTATTAGCTTCCTATTAGCTTCCTATTAGCTTGGACAAAAGAACCCATGAGACATGATTTATTTATAAAGCGACGACACGAATGGTAAAAATAGTTAGGCAGTGATTTTTTTTCTTCAGATTTAAATTGGATTTAAATGTGCTGCTTTTAAATGCCACCATAGAAAAAGATAGTCAATCGCGATTGGTCTAGGCCTAATATATGCCCAACGCGAAGAAAGACGATGATAGAAAGAAATCATAGATAATTAATAGAACAACTTTTCATAAATTGTCCAATCATGTCTTCTTTACGTCAGCTCGGAATAGCCACGCATAGAAATCATTTTAAGAAATGGATCTCGATTGCGTCTCCTGGGCGTGGTGGTGGCTGGAGCTGGACGACGGATCGAGTTGCACTAAGAATATGACTCCTATGAGAAATAACGAACGGCCACACGTCTCCAGAACACATTCGTCTTACGAAGATATATTACGCGAGTCCAGAGAGCGTATTGCCACCCATCATCCGGCTTATCTTCTCGCTTAACGAAATCGCGCCTGAAATTTCATTTCCATCGATTATCCGACGACGCAGCAGTTGTCACACGCGCCTATCAGCCCTCACCTCGTTTCCCGCGATTGCGAGCCGTCCGATTCTTTTAATCTGTACGACGTCGCGATAACCTCAAACTTCGGCGACGCCTCGAAGAAAAAGTCGACGGATGGCGGTCGTCGGAGGGAATAACGATGGCGGGATGGAGGAACGGTGGGAGGTAAGGAGGGGAAATGGGAGGGTAGGGGAGAGCTCGTATCTGAAATTGCGAAATAAGCGGCGTCGCGAGCTTCTCTCGCTCTTAATTTGGATCGTTGGACTCGTAGGCTCCCGGGCTTTCGTCGATCTCTGCCATTAACGGCCAAGTACACCGGTGCTCCGTCTCATTCAACAAAGCCGATAGGCACGAGAGCCAGTGTGCTCTCTCGAATATTAAGAGTAGCGTCTGGTAATGCGTTTTAACTCCGTTTAACATAATGTTTGAACGGATGGAGAGACAACTTTGGCAGTTGATTATAAAAAAAAAATCTGCCAAACTGATTTGTAAAAGGCCGGCTTGAAGAAATAGTTATCGTCGAGCGCTTAATAAAAGCCCTAAAGTTGTACCAAGTTTTGCTCTCGCTTAATCGATGAGTTCGTTAAATTTTTCAAAGCGTTCGCTCGAATATTTTCTATGGTTCATTAGTTGATAGATGCCGTTGAAAGTTTTGTAGCAGGATTGGTTGTTATTTTCCTTTCGAAAACTCCTGCAGCTAGGACAAATTGCAGAAGGGTGTATAAAATTAATGATAAAGTTGGCGATATATAAATTTTATTTCACGTAACGCCTCTGGCATCGTGGGAGCACGTTATTGTTGTAAATAAGCATTCATATTTTATGCGTCGAAATTACGTATCAGCCTGATTTTTCATTATTACAAGATATTTAGAAACTTATATATCGCATTCACATAAACAAATTTGGAATTGTTGGCAATCGTACTTGCCACTCCTTTAGCGCAGGCGCATTGCAGCTATTCTCTAAAATTTAATTTCACGAGATCTCTGTGTCCATATAAAATATTAATTTTATTACACAATTATTGTAAATTCAAGACTGATTGGTGTAAATCAATAATACACTTATGTATATATAATTATAGTATGAACGCGAAGGATACGGAATCGCAGAATTTTTTTGATATCGTAAAAATAATGAACATATAATAGTCTGTTTTGGGCATGTGACAAAAATCGTTAAGATCTTCTAGTCTTCTAATCGTCTAGTCTTTTTTTTTTTTGTTCTGTTTTATTTTTTATTTTTTTTTTTATATTTTGATAAATATTCATAATGTTTAATGTTTAATGTTGCTGTTCTTAGAGGACGGAGGTTATGATTGCCTCGTTGATTTACTTTGATCGAATACTCTTACTTTGATGTTTATGAGCGTGAGCGAGTAATGCTCGATGGGCTATATTACATCGATGGTATATTAATGTTATGCTAATATAAATAAAATTTTTTAAATTTTGAAGACGAAGGTCGATAAATAGCGTGTAATTGGAAAAATGCGTGTGCATCGCTTGTATCGCTCGACACAACCTATAAAGGCTATATAATTTTTATTCCAAACATTTCTGTTCATAAATCTATGGAAAAATTATATGAAAAATACAAATTCCTTTATATTTCTTAGTTTATTTTTATGGTTTTTTTTTTTTTTTTTTTTTTTTTTTTTTTTTACTTTGTTAAAATTATCCGCAATGAAGTCAATATGTAAAGTTCCAGATCGTGTAAAAATAACATTAGATTGTAGAGAAATTGGTGGGAAAGTAATTAAAAAAATTGTATTCTTATTAAAGTCTAAAATATCTAGCTTACTCATTTGCAATTTAAAATTTTATCTACTTTGTACGGTAATTATATGCTGAAGGATCGTAAAAAATTACAACTTGCCAATCGTAATGTCAGTTGTTACATAGACTTTGATGATTTGTTAGGACTTGAAGTTTAAATTTTCATATGCAATTACCAGCCCACTTTGGTTAGATAAGAAATATTAAATTTAAACTTCATTAGAGCATTAATAAATTGTACATTGGCAGAATTCCAAAATTATATAAATTAAAATTCTGTCGTCATTGTTTCAATGAGAAAAAAAAAATAATCGATAATTAACCTAGCAATATTTATGAATTATCCTTCACTGTAAATTTTTCTTTTCATTACAATTTACCAGCTTCGTTAAATTGCACGCATTGATTGCGTAAAATAAGTAAGCACTGTCATATTAATTAAAGTATATTCCCATAAATTTCTCCCGAGTAACCACTAAACAATATATCTATCCATCATAAACCATATAACATCATATCCAAACAATATGTGCTCCGTTAATGTATGATAAAAAGAGCTTATTTTCATGAAATATGCCAATCCATCGACACGTAAAAAGCCCTCGATATACTTGGCATTATTGGGACAGTAACATTATCTCGTATTTTCATAGAAATCATATTTCGTTGTCCTTCAGCCCTCTCTATAAGAAGCTTCGTTCCTACGGTACAACCAACGGGATGTTATTTCGACTTTGCACATTGAATTAGCGAGGCCAACCCAAATAGGGGAAAATGCTGCGCCTGCGCTTGTGATTCTGAAAAGGTTAGTGCCATATCATTATTTGTCGACACTCGGATTCCATTGATCTGGTAAAAGGAGCCACGTGGAGCCTCGGAGGCCAGTGGTCCGTCCACTCAGAAGAAAAAACATTGAATCCTGGCTTATTAGGTAATTCTCTGATTTGACGGAGGATGAGAGAAAAGTGAAGGGGAGCGATTTTGCATGCTAATGTGATAAGTTATTGAAAGCGTCAATAAATTTGCTTCTTAAAGTGCAAAGAAAATCTAAACCTCTCTCAAATTAATATACTCCGTATGATCCAAGTGCTCGTAATTAATGTAACCTCGGAGATTATTCAAGAGATGTATGAAGAATTGCCTCGACATTTTAGTAACAGTGAAGATGAATTTTTATGTATGCTTGTTTACTTTTCAGAGCAGCAGTTATTGGGTGTACTTTTATCACACTCGAGTAAGATTAAACTTTGATATTTAATGAGAAAAAAATTCTGATACCCTTTTCACTTATAGTAAAAGATTTATTTTAATGACTATATACGCGCGAGCGCGCGCGCGCACACACAGACACACAGACACACAGACAAACATATTGATTGAATTAGCGATAAAAAAATCGCGTATAAATTTTATTAGTTTAGCGTGCAACAGGGAGACTGTTTATTTAAAGTATATAATGTCTATCGAAGATCATTCCAAATAAATTCATATTATAATATGAAATTCTTAGTATAATAGGAAATTCTTATTATAATACGAAATAAAATTTTTTTTACAAATTCTTATGAGAAAAGAGAAAATTAAAATTAACGTTTGTCACTCCTATCGGTTAATATTAATGTGAGAAACTTTCATTATTAATGTATGAAAATTCGAAGGAGTCAATTATTTTGAAAAACTTATTTTCATGAGATAAAATAGTTTATCATTAATATTTATCATTAAATGAAAAAAATGTAGATAAATGAGCCAAACCTTAATTATAATTTATCCTTATGTAATAGATAACTATTTATTTATTGATAATTAATAATAATGATAATGTTTATTAGTTAAAGAGATATTTGTTTAATTATGAAAAGATGAAAATCATTGAACAAGAATAATTGAAATAGAAAGATTGTTCTTTTCATTATTACAGAAAGAACTCGGAGTTTTTTTTTTCTTTTTTTTTTTTTTTTTTTGAGTATCAAGTATAAATCTCAAGTCTACATCTGTGTAAATCGTTTATAATTTCCAGGGCCCCAGAACGTCAAAGAGACAAAAAATTCGTAAATAATGTAAATATTAACGGACTCGGCTGTAACGATAATAATTTACATTTTTTCCTTTAACCCCAAAATATGGACAGACGAGACAGTCGCTGAAAATCAATGTATACGTCGAGCTTAACCGTTTCATCGAATAATTTATCCAGATCGCAAAAGCTCATTCGCCATCTCTGCTTTCAATTTAAAAGTTGCTCTATTATCGATTTACGTGGAATAAATCGATGGAATAAATTCTATATATTTACAGACACTATACCAAGTTTAATAGAAAAATGTATACAATGTTTATCTTGTATAGGCATGTAGTCGTCTTCTTATACGAAAGATTAAACAATATTTGTTTTTAAAGGATATTATTTCCATTTTTTTTTTTTTTTTTTTTTGTATTTCATTTAAAATGTACTAACATTGGCATATAGAATGATAGGCATAAAAAAAATACATATTTACACAGAAATTTGCGTATTACAGATACATACTTAATATGTACAATAAACTTATAAATTACTCTTAATATCTACTCTTCGTGCAATATAAACTCAATAAAAATTTTATATCTAAATATTGCCAAACAAAATGTATTAATTGTAAATCACTGAAACTTTGGTTGGATTTTATCAAAAATTGTAGGATTCGAAGAGATACACATTTTTATTATAAATTGTGTCGTGAGTAACAAAAGTCATGATCAAATATAATATTTTTTTATTCGCTTTATTCGATCAAAACTAAAGACTGAAAATATTTTATTTTCGTAATAATTAATATTATCTTTAGAAATATTTATTTTAATTTATTTTATCAACACTTAAATTGAGCTATACGATTGAACATTTAATATGAGAAAAATTATATTATCTCATTTAGATAACAGTGAATTCAAAGAATTTGAATTTAAATCTTATACACATCCCCTCGTTTTTTCTATATTTTATTTGTAATTGACAGTTTTATGGATGCGCGATTGATTTTTTCAGACCCATTAATACAAGACATTCCGTAATGGATGTTCAAAAGTTCGTATTTCGCATCATACTCTACCATCCCCTTTGACTCTTGTGAATCATTCATTCGTTTCGAATAATTTTCATTAGACTGAAACGAAAGAAATTTACTCGGAAAAACTGTTTTTCTACTACCGTCCCAGGATCTTTGAATTTTCAATTTAATTTTCATTTTTCATTCTTTATTTCGTCGCGAATATATATTTATAATACTTTTCAATACTTTATTAATCGCAAATTAATTTACTTTCGATTTAAACTTTATTATAATCAATTCCCTCGCGTCAAACCTTTAGAACTTTTGTTATTCTACTTTGGCCTTTTTAATTCATAAGATATACAAATATTTTCGTCATATATATATGATATAGTCATTGACTTTGATACATCATAAGATAAATATATCACTCGGTACTTATACACGCTTTACAATATTTATAAATATATATAGAAAAATTGAATAAAAATAATTATTATAAATTAACTAATGGAGAAAAAAGAAAAACAAGTATATAAATAGCCTTACTATTATTACGTAAGATGCATAATTTCCAAGTCTATCGAAACTAATTACATTGATAAGGCTTCTTGCATTGCTCGATGAAAATCCAATCAGCGAATACACAATTCCATGCATTTTAACTCATTGATTGAAAATTAAAAATTGCCTAACTACCATTCGAAGTCCTAATGCTCATCTACGGAATATTTATGCAGAATTTACATTTATATACAAATGGTGTCTGAATTGATAACTTTGGCAGATTAAAAGTGCCACCCAACGGTCCATATAATATGCACAATAATGTTGATCGCGTCTTGTCAAGTTATCTAAACTGAACAATATTTTTGAATTTTAAAATTCTAATAAATATAAATAGGACTTAATGAATATCGTTGTCGGGCCCTATCAAATTTTCTTATCCATGCGAGCTGAAGGTAAATTTACAATTTTTAGTTCATTTAATTAACGACGTCGTTCGTTTCTCACATCTCAATCGCGCCCAATTAAATTAAATTCTTCTAATTTAAAAAGATTTTGATTTAAGATGAAAGTATTTAGAAACATTAAATAAACTATATAGTTGAAATAATAAGAAGCTGAAAAAACTTCATAACGCAAAATAGAAATATATATATATATATATATATATATATATCTTATCTTTATACGAAATGAATAGCAAAGAGAATCACGGTAGCTTCAAATTTAAATTATATAAAAAAAAAAAAAAAATTATATGGAAAATTTTAAACGTAGGAAAAAGGAGACTTTTAATAAACGATTGTAATATAATTTTTTCATTGTTATATTTCGACATATAACGAAATCTTGTAAATAAACTGTTTTTCTTATCAAATTAACGATTAGGCATTTATCTACTTAAAATACGAACATATAATTGAACTTTCTTCGAAACAATGTTTAAATTCTCGTTTGTCGAATTGCTTAAGGACTTATGATTATTTTGAAAATTATATCGTTTTTGAAATGAAATAATGGAAGTAAGTAAAGTAAAAAAAAAATTTTCATTTTTTTAGTAATATATATATATATATTATATTCATATATATATATACATGTGCACATTTGTTAATTGTTAATTGAAGTTGTGTGTGTGTGTGTGTGTGTGTGTGTGTGTGTGTGTGTAGTTTCTTCATCTTATCCATAGAATCTTCCTTCACAGATAAATATTTTCCATTTTTCATTGTATATCATTTATTTAATATTCAATAACGGCACGATTATCGCAGAACTTTTATCGTTGTAACGCTAATTAGAGTTTCAATGGACCATACGTATCCGCTGAGAATAAATAGTTGTGTAAACAATCTTGTAGTCGAACTTTTAACAATAATGATACCAATAATTAGACGCGATGAGTTAGCATTATATCCGTCGAAAGTATAAATTTTATAATATTCACACGTAGTATAGAAACTAGACATCTACATATTATCTGTCGAATTTAAAAATGAAAAAATAATGAAACTTCAGATATAAATAAAGAAGCCGTATGGTAACTTGAAGCTAACCGAAGTAACGAAAGTAGCATTTTTCAAATCTGCGATAATTCAGGTCAAGATTATGCATATAAACATATTGGTAATAATATCCAATACATATATATTAATATCAGCCTTCAGAAAATTTTTACAATTAATTTTCATAGGCGACCAGAAGGTGGCAAGCCAAAATTGCAACTGAGATTATAAATAATTGCATTAATTAAACGAATAATCTAATGTTATGAAATATAAAATCGGAAAGTTTATCCTAATGATGAAACAGTGTATTTATCATAACAAAAGTTATCTTGCTAGAAAAAATTTTATCTATAGCTTTAGTTATAATAAAAAATTGTTTTCCCAATGATTTTTTAAGGCATGAAAAAGATAATGGCCGTATACAAAATTTTTCTCAACCTCTTAACAATTGACATTATAAACGCCGAGTCTCTTGAATATCGCACTTAATGTTTTGTAAAATGCATATCGATAGGGCAAAGTCTTCCCTTATCGTTTCATTCTCTTTACTTTTCTGACGTTCTTTGAATATTTCAAAATAAATATTATATACGAACTCATTTAAAAAGTTTAATATTACAAACATAATTATAGGTCAATGGAGAGTAAAAAATTTTAATACCACAATGCAATTAATACGATTTATTATTTTATTATTTGAGCTATATATTTTTACATTTTTTAATTATGCCGTTTATCTATTATCTTTATAACTGATTAATTCAAATGTTTGTTAAATTATTGCTGGCGCTTGGTTTTCAAGAATAGTTTCAATAGAATTAGATGGATTATTTAGTGTACCGAATATCTAAATTTTACATGAGAGAATGAAAATTCAAATTGAAGGCAAACCTTAACGATATGAAAAGAAAAAAGTACATAAATATATTATAAAGTAGCGATTATTACTTTTAAAAGATTGTGAAGTATAAATGATTTAAATTACGGCTCTTCGTACTCTCGCTTATTTAATTCATTACGAAGACAAATAATTAATAAAAATTCATTACATTTAATTCATAACATTAAGAAAATACGCAATTCACGATAATTTGAAAAAAATTAATTTTTATATTTTCCTAGAGTGTGATAAATAATTATTAAATTAACGTTAAGATTAGATACGCTATTATGTCGATCAAATTTTATCATATTTACTAGAAAATAAATGTTAATTTAAGTAAACATGATAATAAAACATTTCTTGATCAAAGGGAATCCAATCTTGAACGTGCCAATTATAGATCGTGTATGTTTATGGAATTTGATTTGGATTTCACGTCAAGTTAACTCAATCAATTTATGATCGATGATCGTCAGTCAAGTCTCATACCTATACAAATGCATAATAGCTTTTTATTTTTTTTTTAATTTACTAATCCACCAGCTCGTGTGCATTAAAAGTATATTTACTATAAAAGTTATTTAATTAGTGCATACTCGCACCTATCATATGTGTATTGTTTAATTTTACAAACAAAATTAATTAGCAAAGTTGGAAATTAATAATATTATTAAAATCGATTATTTCGAGAGATATTAAGCTTACTGAATTTTATTATATGTAAAGATAATTTTGAAAACTTTTTCAGACGCGTATCGTAGATAGAAAATTTTAATTCATATAATTATTTTTCTTCCTTAATCAAATAATTCTCGTTTAAAATTCCATCTTTCCAATACGACCTCTTAAACATTCTATCATTAAACAATATAATTAATAAACTAAATTGCCTAAAGTAAAATGTTCAAAAAAAAAAAAAAAAATGAAAGCCATCGTCGGGGTCAAGTATCAATAATTCTAAAATCTAAAATTCATCCAAAACACAATAAACATTCAGTTTAAAACTTTTCTAATTAGCCCGTATTCAAGCTCCTAATAGCATAATCGTCCAATTACTCCTTTAGGCAATTCATTATTAACAAAGCTATCATAAATATCATATAGAGCTGAGTAAAGTCGTGGACTGGTCGGTGTTCTATTCTATTTTTCCCGATTGTCTGTCCTTCCGGACTTGGCTACCATTTCCACGAGTTATCGAGCAGCTCCCGCAATCTTTTTCGAACCTCGGGTACTCTAAATCGGGAGGAGACCATTCAAGGTAAAGCCGTCATCTAATTCCCCAACTACTTCCATAGAAATACATAAGCGTTGGATATTTTGGGCAGAATATTTGGGAGGGCATTGACTATGGAAACCATCGACAACTGCTTCAGCCGACTTTTACTCGATTTAACGCCGTTTTTCCCTATATTAAATGATATTTAATTACGATATCGAATCTAAGACATTGGAGTAGCGTGAATTATGGCTTACCTCTTTATATGAGATAATCTGTCATTATGTTGCAATAACGTGACTCGGCGCGCCTCCTCAATGGTAAATATTTATCCACTAAATACGATTGCCGTACAAGTTTTAATTTATTACAGATAATATTTACGTTTTTATAAACGAACAACATGCAATATAGGATTTATTATTCTGACGAATCAATCTATGTTGTACATTTTATTTTATAAAGATTTTTACATTTACAGAACATTCGTAACAAGTATAACCCCTGCAATTTTTACCGTAAATTCATGAATCATAATAATACAAGAAATCGGAAAACATTGATTTAAAAATTATACTGATTCTGTTGATGCAAATGTTGTTGCTGTTTGTCCGTTTAATGATTCTATAGTGATTTAAAAATATAAAAATTATAAAATGTAACTAAAATTATACAATGACGGAGTGTAATGGATTCTAAATTATTTATGAGTTTTATTTGAAATAAAGGTGAACGGTAAGGAAGTCACTATGGCAGTATTTAATTTTTTACGTAATTCTTTTTGAAATTTATCGTTACAACGTAATTTAAATATATATATATATATATATTCAAATTATGAATTTGTTTGATTTGGAATATTATAATGTATAAATAATTTTTTTTTTCAAATAATAATTCGTTCAATTGCCTTTAAAAATATTCAAAAAAGAAAATATCATGTACTCGCTGCATTTATAATTAATTTCAAATTTAACAATGATTATACATATGATTATGATTATAAAAATATACATATTTCAATGTAATACTTTTGATATTAAGTTTTATTTCTTATTTTTTTAGGCATTCAGATGACATTAAATTTGTAATTTTATTTCTCCATCTCTAATTTTGTCTTCTATCTCATTAAGAGTAGAAACGGGAAAAAGATTAAAAATTATTTACGTTTATAGATGTTGAAGAAAATTGTAACTTTTAAATGTCAATATATGTATTGCAATCAGTTTATTTATTAAATTATCATTTGATTTCAATTGAAATAAAAACCAACAATAGCACCAACAACAACAACGATAACAACAATAATAACGACAGTAATAATAATAATAATAATAATAATAATAATAATAATAATAACAACAACAACAACAACATAAAATATATTAAAAAACAAGCTTTAGTATAATATATAATTATGATTGAAGCATTTTATAGAATATTTAGTAAAATTTCTTAAATATATTTTTAGCAAATTTGTAAATTCAAACTATTTGAACATTTCATTACTTTACTGTAGATACTTGGATAATTTAAAATAATGTTGTCTCAAAAATGTTAAATAGCCGAGAAACTAAAAGTAATATAAAACTAATTGCTATTCTTTAATTCTTTCAAATTTCAATAAAACATGATTGGTCAAGTTATTTACAGACGTAACGCTCATAATTAATGTGGTAATAAAATTTAAGCATTCTAATAACTTATCGATAAACATTAATAAGAAAGAATGGGATTTGTTTTTTTTTTTTTTTTTTATTTTTATTTTGATACTTGACAATGGATATTTATCTTAAATACTAAATTAAAGTTATTTTTAAATCAACGATATAACTGAAATATAAACATCTTTTTGTTACAAGACAAGCAGCCCCAACAAAGCAAACAGTCAACAATTATCAACTATTATTTAAATGAACAAACTTTCATCCGATACTGATAATTAAGCCAGGATTTCATATTAAATTAACTATTGAAATATTTGTTACATGTAAGCCTTTTATGAAAACGAACATATAATTATATGAAAAATATGTTTTTTTTTTTTTAATGCAAGAACGCCAAGCGTATACGTTTTAAATTTAATGTAAAGTTTCGTTTGTTTTTTAAATATTGCAGTTGTGACGATAAATTGCAATTATAATCGGGATCCAATAACAGTTTTTATAATACTATATTATATATATATATATATATACATTGAATTGATTATACTACAAAAAAAAAAAAAAAAAAAAAAAAAAAAAAAAAAAAAAAAAAAAAAAAGAGGGGGGGGAGGAGAGAGAGATAAATCTTTAATCAGTCAACAATAGCAGCTTCGTTATTATAAAGCATATTTACCTTTTATTTTAACATCATTTATAAATAAAAGAAATGTTATTTTATCGTTTTCCATTATTATTAAAGATATTGTGAACTATAGAACAAAAATCGAGAATATTTTTTCTTTTTCAGTTATTTTCATGCGATAATACCTATACTTACTATGTATTGCACATATCAATAACAAACATTTTTAATGTACAAGTAAATATAATCGATTTTTAAGGACAACAAAGTAAAGTATGTATCTCGAAACACTACTAGCAATTTAAAATTTTAAAAATTTAACAAACCAATACATATAGTTCATAAGTATTTATTGAATTTTGTAATAAATTATGGAAGAAAAAAAATTCTTTTAATATAAGATATCGTTCTGATCAATAACAATGCAACGTTAATATTTTATTTCCTTAAAAAAAAAAAAACAAAAATTATGATTTTTATTTGACAATATATTGCTTAATTATAAAACTATTATTATCGTTATTATCGTTGTTGATTAATTTCTTCATATAAAAAACAGCATTGTGAGCAGCTTTTACAAATTTTTTTTTTTTTTTATAATTATCATTAATTTCTTGTTGTTAAAACAATAGAAAGAAAGTATGCCATTCTCTCAATATAATAAACCTCTGCCATATTTATAGTAATCAAATATTATCGTTGAAATTTTCATGTATGAAGAAACGTGGAAGACTGAAAAGTTTACTATGCCATTGCAAAACTAATATTTTGACTCATCAGGTTTTGTTTACCGTAACTTATAAAAATGTACGAAAACGTGGTGAAATCGATAAAATTTACTTTACACGGTATAATGTATATCTCCGTCGGCTATGAATGTCTTTTACATCTTAATGTAAATCTAAAAATTTTGCGTCTCTAATAAATTGCGAGGTATTTCGATGGTTTCAGAACTTTAGCTTTTCTAAGCTATGTGTAGGAGTCGTTTAGTTAATTATGGTAGCAGAGGTAACAGTTATGTACGTGTCAATGTCCGTCGAGTGAGATAGATAGATAGATAGATAGATAGATAGAGAGAGAGAGAGAGAGAGAGAGCGAAGAATCGAGGAATAGGTTTCGGATTGGGATTATTGAAATGATAATCGCTTGGCGCCGTACCGTTAGTTGACCAGATAATGAATAATATCAAGTAACTCGAGGATAAACATCGACAATATACATTTACCACTTCTAACTAGCATCGCAAATAAAATTGTAATGCATAATGTAAGGAACGCTAGTGAGATCTTAAAATTGAACGAATCTCTCATTAAAATTAAGGTCATATTATTGCAGAATATAAGAGATAGTCCGATGTGAGGACATATTTATTATTTATCAATTTTGGTTTAAGCTTTGAAACTGATAAAAACCCGTAGTATTAATAATGATGCATAGACATTCGATGTAAATTTTTTGGTGAAGTTAATCAACGATGATTTACAAAAGCCGTTGGTCTGTAATAAAAGTACTTTCTGTAAGTACGTGCTGCCTGTTTATGAATAGATGTTTGTAAAATTCTGTGCAATAACTCGAGTCACGCAGCCGCGAAAAAAACGTATTTAACGCAACGTGTGGTCCTTGGGACACCATAATCAATATTTATTATCGCGTTTTCATTATCAACGGTTTTAACTTTGGAACTTTATGATCCATGTGATATCTTCCATTAAGTGTACATATGTTTCGCAAGAATTTTTGTTTTATTTCGTTTATTTTTATTATTTAGCATTTGTTAAGCTCCTGTCGTTATTATACCGAGGCTTTGTCATTTACACTCGACGAGGTAATTTTCGCAAAAATTATAATAACAATGATGATAAATAAAGCCTTTCTTCAAATATTCAAATAATAGTCATTATAATCAAGAGATTTATTGCAATGGAGATGCACAGCCTATAGGACAAGTTAAGTTGGCTCTTGTTGGATTACGTGGAACGCAGCATCCAAAAAAGGCTTTCAATAACAAATTCTCTCGACATCTTTTCACCAAGAAGCTTGCGCGTCCCCTCGTTTTCGTACTAAATAATGCATTAATACAGGGAATATATTAGTTGGGCTAATCGTTAAGCGTTGAATGTAATATTGATAGTCGCAGAGCTGAGAATTGGCTTGCTCTCGTGTACAATGATACGGCAACACGCAATTGATTATTATTCAACATCACATCGGCATCGCATCATTGCACAATGAGCTTCGAATTAGCAAACTACCGATACGTGAGAATATTACGCGAGCAATGGTAGTTCGTGCAAAAGTGACTCGACGATGCCCAAAGAACTATGCACGAATGTAGCAATGGCCGGGCGCAACTCCCTAATCATTGTAAACATTTTCAACTAGTTTCCAAGCGACCACCCCCGCCTCCGAACAATTTCAATATGCAAATGCAAAGAGGGTGCTCGATGGAGGAAAAGGTCCCGCTAGCAGAAACGCGAAGGGTAAGATGTAGAATACGAAACTTTCCCGCCCTGTAAAATTCAGACAAAGGCCGTTTCAAATGATCTAGACTCCTAAACTTGGCCTCGTCTACTATCGAGTCTAACCAACACTCGTCTCTTCTTCTCTTAATGGATTTCTTGCGAGAACTTTTTGTCTTTTATTAACCCTAATGTACTTGAAAGCGATCATCGATTTCTAACTCAACCCGCGATTCTTCCAAGAATCCTTGTATGTCCGGTCATTCGATTCGCTCTAGTTTACATATACATATATATTCTCTCTCGCTCTCTGTCAGGAGATGTAACTCGGAATTGTCGTTCACGTGTAATTAACTTGTGTGAATAACATTGAATGTACATGGAGTTCTGCGACACGAAGCCAGTGAATTCGTTGAAATGTCTATCGCGTGCGTCACTAGAGGAATCGACTGAATCCGTCTAACGCCCACGCCAATACGAACTAATTTAATCGAAGACGATGTCGAATTATTTCTCTCTCTCTCTCTCTCTCTCTCTCGACATTTGTTTCATCCTCTCGTGCGACCGAATTGCGTTCCTCGACGCCGGCACAACGACTCACGCGAGCAATTAAGAAAGCCTATGAGTATATAAGCTGTCCCATAGCAATCTCAAAGCTTATATTATTTTAATAATACCCAACTTTCATCATTATTATGAAAAAGTTTGCCATAACAAAATTATCGACAATCGACAACAATTATTTCCAAACGAACAGACTAATCAATCGAGGCAGTGAGAGGATTTGCTTTATCTACTTTCTTTCTTTGTCGCGATTGTTATTGTTAAATTGCGCGAGGACGTGCAAAACCATAATAATGCTAGCAAGCAGCCTGCGTAATTCTTAATTAATTATCTGCAAATTTCGTCAACCGAGGACCTTTCGTCACCTCAGCCACACAAACGAAACACTGAATTGGAAACTCCCGATCTGTTGTAGGACATTAAGCTTCGACCTTGACCCTTGGCAATTGCACTGGTGGCTATGATCATCAAGACGATCTGCCGGACAAATCGAAAGCGCGATGAAGTGTTACGTCCGCCCTCGTCCTCCAAAGCCAAATCCCCGAGGTGTCCCGGTAATCGAACACCAAGCGAGCAACTGTCTTTATCCTGGACGCAACAGCCGGCGAGTGTCACCGCCTGAACGACGATTGTCTTTTTTCTTTTTCACTTGTTTTTTTCTTTTCTCTTTTTGTTTCTTTTACGGAACACGTGGTTGGTGGCCGTAGCCGTGGGGAGGGCATAAGTACGTGTGCGCGTGCGCGTGCCGGTAGACAGCAGAGGCGCCGTTTAGCCGCGGGAAGGTGGAGACCGGAGACCGGATGCGCGAGACGAGTTCGCGTTTACGATTGTAACATTTGGATCGTGCGGTAGGAGTTGCCAAGGTCGAGGTACGCGTTATTAGATTTCGCGGCTGTGTTCCTTGAGAGACCCTTGCTAAGAGCGTAAAAGATCCAAAGGACTTTGGGAGCGTTTTAAGCCTCGCAATGGCTAACGATGAACTGCTCGCTATGATTTCGGGGCCCGCCTTGTCTCTCCTGCTTTACGAGAACAGGAGGAGCCATGATCAGGTAAGGGTTGTTTTGTACCTTAGAGCTTAATGTCCCGTTCTATCTCTCTCTCTCTCTCTCTCTCTCTCTCTCTCTCTCTCTTATTAAAATGATCTCTGCCTGATGTAGAGATTATAATTGACCTAGTTAACCGTACTACCGTACTCGTTTCTATTATATTAACATTAGAATTTATTCATTATTTTTAATTTAATGTTATTTTTTTTAATTATTATTTATGGTAATGCCACTCTCATTATACGTTGATAATGAATTTTTGTGGTTTTGCTTAATTCGATGTATATTTGCAACTATATACGCGCGACTAATGTGACATACAATATGTCGGATTGTTTACCGTTCGGCTCGAGTTACGACCCTTCAATTGTTTTTCAACTCAAGTATTTCGCAATCTTCCATTCGCTTTTACAATTTGTTACAATTCAATCTGCCTTTTATTACCTATGCAACACACCAGCCTATTGGTAATTCTTATCAGTCTTTACTTACAGTAATTTGAGCAATTTATTATTCCAGATTGGATTTCTATATGGAGAAATTGTCGAACATATTAATAAAATTGTTACAGATTCTGATAGAAATATCGAGTATGTTAAGCGTCACATAAGTAAGATTTGATATAAGAGTATTTTTTTTAAACCAATATTGATTAAATTAATTTTTGTCGTTTAATAATCTTAAGCCGTGTAATTATTAAATAAGTTTAATATGTTAAGAAACAATTTGAGAATATTTTTACTACTTTTAGCAATAGAAATGTACAAGAACAGATTTATCTGCCATTAAAATTAATTAAATCGGTAAAATAGGTATTATATATATATATATATATATATATATATATATATATATATATATATGTGCACGTATCAGAGTGTATCAAAGTGTATTTTATTTTTAGATATAAAAAGTGTGGAGGCTTACCCTATAAGCAAGCCTTTTTACAACTCCATTGGAAAACTTGATGAAGAAATTTTAAAGAATTTTTTAAAAGATAATATTAAACAAGTTGTGGGATGGTTTCATTATCGAGAAAATTTGCCTATAAGAGCATCGATTAGAGATAAAATTTTACATTGCCAGTTATCAGCTTTTTTCTCAAAGATAAATAACATACAAAGAAAAGACAATTTTATATTATGTCTTATGAACTCTTCGGTATCTGCAGGAGGCGGTACATATAAGTTTAAGCATCATCTCTTTCGATATGAAAAAATTTCAAGGTCATTATCATAGCGATTAAACGTATTGCCCATATTTAAAATTTTACCAATACTTTTTAAAAAGAACAAAATTTTCTACTTTACATGTTTTCTTTTACTTTACTTTATTCGTTACATTATCGCAATGTTAACTTTAACATTCTGCATAAAATATAGATAATAGTATATACTTTGCAAATATTTATATAAAACCTATTGTAGAAATTATAGATTATGATTTTAATTGCCAATAAAATTGCAAATATGTTCTTGTAATATCTTATAAATCCAATCATTTTTGTAAGAAATTATAAGAAATAGTCATTAAGATTAATATCGTGGACTTGTCGCCAACAATGCTCTACCGCTTAACACAAAAGTTCTGAATTATAACAAATATTTTCCGAGAAATTTATTCTCAATTTTTATTAAAAGTAGTTAAGACTATATAGTTAAATTATACGTAGCTACAATAGGTATAGATATAAAAATATGTATAATTGAAATTGTAAAAGAAATTTTTATTGTACGAGAGATGTCGTTATAATGTTATTTCATTTCTTTTAATAGTACAAAGTATAAGATATTACCAGTGCCGTTGAAGGTAAATAATCTAGGAGCCGATGCCACAAAAGTGGATGGGTATAATTACAAGCCCACGCTACATTCGTCACATAAATCAGATGCTTTCGATTCAATATACGCATCGGTGAAGTAAGAAAACAAATTTAAGTGACCTGTAAATATTTCCATCGTTATCAGCCAGTCGATCATTTTATCATTTGTAGGGATAATTTGATAAATGAAACGAGCGTGGATTCCGTGCAAATAATACAAAAGGCTGCTGAAAATCATTTGGCTAAATTGATTGTTGAAGCCAATAAATCTGATCAACTGATATCGGATCTCCAATTAGAACTTAATGAACTTCGACAAAAGCAGTTTATTGAAAATTGTAAATCGGAAAGCTTAAGACGTAAAAATGAAAAGGGTGAAAGCAAATTGGACAACGACTTAAAGCTGGATTCTGACGAGTCAAAGAAATCATTGGGCTTACCAAATGTTTGTCGTTTACATGAGGTAGGTAGGAAATTACTGCATTAAATAGTTACGATTAAAATTTAATTCCATGACAGATTCTAATATATTTTGAATCGAATAAAGTTAAATATCCATATGGTTGGGCGGGTGGGGGGGGGGAGTTGCTTTTTAATTTTGTTGAAAATTAACTAACGTCCTATAGGTTAATACGAAATTATTTGTATATTTATTCATTAAAAATGTTTTTTACGCCAATTACACTTTTATATAAAAGTAATGCTTTTAAAATGTAGAACGTAGAATATTTTCTTAGAGAAATTCATTCTTTTCTTTTAATAGATAAATGTATTTATTCACATGTTGGATAGTAGGTCATTAACACAAATAATAATTTATCTAGAATCGATGCTTGTCAATAGTAAATTCAAAATTAAATTATATATAGATTTTTCGTATACATTATCATTTGGTATAATCGAGTGATATTGAGAATATTTGAAGAAATTATCACATTAGAAATTGCTTTGATTTATCGACGTTTTTCACAAAAATTCATTTGACATCCTCGAATTACAATGCACATAATATTTATTCTATAATTTTGATAAATATTTTAATGTGCTAATAGAATGCGTTAAATGTGTGTACGTGAGTATTAAATATAGTAGAGGATGGGAAACAATGTCTTGATATATATTTTTCACTCTATACAAGAGCAGGTATATTAAAAGTTACGAATATATTTTACATAAAATTTACTAAACAATCGTTCGAATGATATGATATTTAATGAAAAATCTCTAATGAAAGTGGTCATACAATTATATATTATTGACTGAACTAGACAGAGATTTGTAAATAAGAAGTTCGTCATTATCCGAGTCGTCATGCGTCATCATTAATAAAACGTTTTGTTCGATTACAGAGTAACACGGAGGCGAGTAGCAGTGAAAAAATTTCATCTCAATCGACGCAACAGAGTAACATTACCAATAGCATTCGTTGCGAGTGTCCCGACAAATATAACTCGACCACGGTCTCTGCGTCCTTCACAGACGTTGAACAACTCGAAGTAATAACCGAATCAACAATAGTGTCAAATGGCCGAAAAATCGACAGTCGATTGCCCGACCACAAGGATCCCGAACTTTAACAAATAAATACAGAGATTCTCCGTAAAGTCGAGCTCCTGTTGCCGAAGTTGACGAACCAGAGCGATTCGCTATTATTATTATGTTCAATTATTCTTCGTTTCTCGAACATCGTGGGACACGACGAATAGTCAACAGCATCTTTTCTTCCTCTCCAATCGTTTCTTTACCTCTCTCTCTCTCTCTCTCTCTCTCTCTCTCATTACGACAGCTCAACACATACAATTCTTTCCGTAAGCAGAAAGCTTCATTGCCAACGGAATTGTACGCTGGGTATAGTCAGTTAGTTCCCGAGTTAAACGGCTTCATTCCTAATACACGTAACTCATTACGTTATGTACACACGCCAGTTTAGTGCTCGTCAATTGTTCGAGCTGTTTTTTCCTAAATGTCCATCGCAAATATACATATACATATAGATAGTGGCTGTATTTTTAAATTAAGTCCGCGGGGTTGTTGGGCAGCCCGGTAACTTCCCAGATGGTCGCCGCAAGTCGCCGCGAGTGTTCGAGCACGCAGGAGGACGTAGCCAGGCCTAGATGAACACAGTATAGTTCGTAAATCCGGATCTTGCTTGCCGAGAGCTTAGGGAAATAGGTATCTGCTAATTTTCTACGACAATAAAAACAATATGCGTGTGATATTAACAATGATAAAAGTTCCAGTTGTTGGTATTGTCGAGGATCGTTACTGGTTTTGGTTTTATATCGACTGATTGACTAGGATATTGGAACAACGTCTTTTGCTTTGGGTCTCACAGCCGTGTCGAGTGGATTTAAATGATAATTTAGAGGTGGTGGATGGACAACTGTAGTCTCCCTGTGCACGTCTCGAGGATTAGTATGGTTAAAAAAAAAAAAAAAAAAAAAAATAGTTTCTCTCATTATTGATACATTTCATGGCGATTAAAAGCGAAAATACTTCAAGGAAAACACTTAATAATAGATATTTCGAGAAACGTAAATTTTTGCTTGAAAAGTTTCCTCTAGTTAGTACAATTTGTTAATTTATTAGAAGAAATTTATTATTATAATTTATTAAACTAAGAAAACGTTTACTTTTTTATATGTATGTATATATATATATATATATATATATTAAAAAAAAAAAAAAAAAAAAAAAAAATAACAACAAACAAACAAAGTATTTAGTAGAAGAGCGTTTGCATATTTGAATGTGCGGAAAATAGACCAAACAACAAGAGTTCATTTGTTTTCGAATGATACGATTATCTTTTGTTAATAATAAAAAAAAGTATCCAAGTTAATTAACATAAATTAGAAATCGCCATTGCAATTGAAATCTTAATATTAAATTTATTTTACTTGAGGTATTTTAGATTTTATTTTTGAATTATTATTTTTGAAAATTCTTACCGAAAAAATACTTGTATCGAAAAGTTGAAATCGTCATACGTCGTTAAGATGATCATTAATCGATATGTTTGTACATCATTTCAAATACATAATTTCAAACACGTAAATTCACGTTACATAGCATTAATTTCATAATAAATGTCATATAGTCATGATATACGTGTAAAAAATGAATATTAAAATTAATCAACAATTTAAAGAATTCATTAAGTATTATATTTAAGTTAACGTTTATAATTAAAGAAGAAAGAAGAAAGATGTTTTTTTCTCACAACAAAATGTTAATAAGAGAATTATTTTTGTATTGAAAAACTAGAGTTCGTTATTTTTAAGCGATATTTGCTAATAATAATTTTAATTTACTAATTTGAGTCTGATATGATGATAATAATTTCGATATTAATCAACAGTCCTATGTTATTATCGACTTTAAACTTAAAAATTTCTCATTGTTACGATACAAACCTGTAATAATCTCCACAGAAAATGCCAGGTACTGGAAAATTTCTCAACATGTGATTAAAATACGTTTTGCATTTAAGTGGTGAACCCTGAAGAAAAAAAAAGAAGAAAAAAAGGAAAAGAAAAGAAAACGTCATTTAATTGATAAAGTAATTGACACGTAAAAGTATTTTATAATTGTTTAAATCAACATACCGAACTATCTTCGAACCACAAGAAGTAAGCGTAGTTAAATGTTGTATCTTTCCACATTATAGACATATGCCCTTCCTGAAGGTGTATTCTACTCTGTTCCACCATGTTCCATATCTGTAACAATGATGTAACAATGATGTAACATTACCTTCCTAAAGCCATTGATATTATATTTATTTAAAAATTTTTAAATAAAAGTTTGAAAAATTTTAACGCTGTTGTAAATATTTACTCGACTCACATAAGCCCCTCGCAATAATTCAGTTTATTTCTTATATTAAATAATAATTAATAAAGTAGATTTATCATAATTGTCGAAATTATTTTTTGAAATTATAACATTTACCTTTCTCGTTGTTAATGCTAGTGTTTCGCAATTTGTGAAATCTATCGTAGGAGCAATTAATCTGTGAGTCGTCCTGTCAATGTATATAAAGTGCACTAGACCAGGAAATTCTTCCAGATATTTGTTGATCGTTAGGGAAGTTCTCGTATATGCAGAATTAAGCATTAAGGACAAATACTCAAAAGCATTAATAGGCAACAACTTATATTTACAATAAGCGACATTTACTTTTTAATAACATTGCATTCGCATCTCTTAATAATTGGGATATAATTATTATTTGCTGCATATCGACGAAAAATTTTACAAACCAGCTTGTAATAATTTAATTTGTCTTTACACTGTAAATCATTCCACAAATAAAATGCAATTTTATTTTACTCTATTATATAGATATTAAGGATCTATAATTGTTATGAGCTACGTCATCACGGGTACTAAAATCAATCAAAATGAGAAAATATTACGGGTTGACGTGGATTGAATAAATAAAATAGGAAATAGGTGTTTTGAAGAATAAATTACATACGAATGAGCTTTTTACGTTCCGTCGGCATTTCATTTGAACAATAAATTCTAATGCAAATGTTCTTTCGCTAAAATGGCAATAATACAAAGTCACGATTTCTAATGAAAATTTATAAGAATAGGAAGAAACTCATAATCCTTCATTACTTGGGTTTATTCAAATAGTTTTTAATATCTTTGTCTTTAATTCTCTAATAATAACTCTCTAATGCAAATAAAACAAGTAATGCATTTATCCTGGTTAATATGTTACGTTAATAATAAATATAGACGTATAGCATCTTTTACTTATTTATTTAACAGAATAATTAATTGGACCAAACTGTAAGGTATGTGCATCAGTCGATGTCAATAAATACAAGTAATGAAGATTCTGCATCGTTTTATTTATGCCTTTTTACTTCAATTTTCTCATATAGTTTGTTTTACGTTGTACGTTTCGATGGGGACATTGTTTTTTAGCTTCCATTTCCTAAACAGTCGTGTATGTACTAAATTTAATAATGATGAAGCCATAACAATGAGTACACTACGTTTCTGTATTGGCAGTAAGAGAAAAAATTTTCCAAGATTAGGGTAATTTAATTGAAAAATTTGTTAACGATCGTAGTAAAAACAGCCATATGATCGATTCCATTGTTTTTCCCAGCAAAAGATGCGAGCAACATAAAAATAATGTCGAATTCAATTTTAAAAATTGTTCAGAACTTAATCAAGGTCATAAAAAGAAGAAAAAAAACAAAAACAACAAATGCACACAGCATTTGTAAATTTGTGATCGACAACAGTGGAAAGACATTTTAGTAGCTTTTAACATTAAAACAATCTACAATGCGTTAGAATAAAATCTATGTTAGTTTATCTTTCGGTTTTTATCTTAAGAGTTTAATTCAAATTTAATACATTGCAAATGTATGTAAACAATAAAGCATTACCGTAATATAATAGACCTATTACAGCCAATACCAATCGCATTAAACGTATTCTTAATTTCTTAACTACAAGTTACTTAAAGAGCAGCGATAATAAAATATTCATTATTATAGACTATATTATAATAATAAAGCTTAGCTAATACTTTCACCAATAATCTACGGTGTTAAAGTAAAAAAAGGATATGATCCAATAGTGAAGTTCTTTAAAGCTTTGACTTTTAGGAAATCATTGAAGTCGTTCAGCTTATGACAGACAAGTCTACTAACGGTCATTATCACATCCTTCCCATGCTTAAGGAAATTTTTATTCAGACATGTCATTCTGAAGAGTTCTTTCAGCGCATCGAGGAAGCTACTTGTATTTGATTCTACTTGCAGAATTGATTCGACGTCCCTAGATTTCAACAGTTCTGTATACTTTTTCTTAACAAACTCCCATTTAACTTGCATTCGCCTTTGGTACATGTCAACCTCATTACTAACGTTTGCTCTATTTTTCTTTATACCGTCCAAGGTCTTCTTAATAGCTACTTCTAAGTTATCAAAAGCTGGCCTCAGCTCATCTATATCCCTTTGCAACTGAAGTCCATTTATTATATTTAAATAGCGAAAGCTATCGTACAATCCAGATGAAATCGTCAGATTTGTCATTTCGACTATCGTTACTAAATTTATTCCCTCTGACAATTCGGATATGTGAATAGTGTTGGCCGTGTAACCAGTCTCTTCGGAACCAAGAAACATTAATTGACTATAGAATCCATCGAGAGCGTATAGGCAAAGGCCTTCGCTTATGGATGAATCTCTGGAACCTTCTGAAAGCAAATGTAAAATAAGCGAATATATATATATATATATATATATTGATTTAAATTTTCCCCTCTCTGCTTTTACCGACAAACTTAATATTCTAGTCGACAATTTTGGAAGGGACATTCGTACCAAATAAATGATTTATGTCCTCCGATGTGGGATTAGACAATTTTCCAAAATGCCCACGAGGCTTGATTTCCATTTTATTCGACGAACCATTTTGAAACAAAAGAATAGAATCGCTATTGGAATCATTTTCACGAGCGCTGTACTCTCCAGTTTTATTCTTATTGGCTACGTAGCATAAAAGTACCATCATCAAAATGTCCGATGCTAATAAATCCTGAGCATTTTTGCTGGAAAAGAGGGAGAGGAACTTGTGCTCAACGAGTATCAAAACGTGTACATTAGAGAATTCCGACTGAGCTTTCAATTTGTCAGCTGCGTCGCTCAATATTCTCAATGTGGCGGATGCCAGATCCGCATTTACCGATAATTGTTCGACAGCTTCGGTTAGAATATTCTGTTCCGAACCTCTCAAATCGCTCCATGCATCCAAGAGAAAGGAGACCATCTGAACCCTCTGTTTGCTTATTTTCAATCTAGAAAAGTCAAAGGACAAGGGCACTAGTTATTAATTAGCTCAGCGCAAGCCGGATTACCACCAATTATGAATTCAACGCTCTGTACATTCGACACAATAGACAATGCGTATAAAATGATTAAATCACATGCGCTGACAAGCTCTTTTTCACTCACAAGGAAACATCCGGACCACAGAGATATCTCACGACGGTAATGCATACACCTATCGTTCGTCGCATTATCTCCAGCTCTTCGTTGGAAATATAAATAAACATATACCCCATGAATTCATTGAATACCATATTTGTGCCATCTTGGCATTTCATCGACGTATAAGTGTTGCCAAATTGCGATGCCATGATATGCTGGGACGTGACAATTGGCGAAAACAGTTGCATGATAATATTTGGACTGGGCTTGAAGTTTGATCTTGACGAATTGCTTTCATTCTGAAAAATGAAAAAAATGTATCGATACATAGGATCATTGATTGATAAACAATGAAAAAAAAATCACATATACGTATATGCGTCTGCCTGCACACGCCGTAATACGACTTTCATCCCTGCGTGTGCAGAGTTTCGCAGTCAACATAAGCATATTCGACCATACAACAATGTCAACTAAGCGCTTGCATTTCCAAACAACCCCACTACTATGAAATATCCAAGAGAAACATCCATCGCGATAATCAAATAACAATGCCAGTACATCTAATAACAAGCTTGCAAGTACTTTGGGTGACACTGTGTGCAGCTAGATAAACACCAACTTTCCACGCTTATAGCAATTCAAAATGCGATGTCAGGCTAATTTGACAATTTTCACTCGTTAAATAAATGCGGCGTTAACCTACTTTGCTCTCGGTGACGAGTCCTTGTAATTTGGCCAGCTTTTGAATGTGATTCGCGAACTTCTTGTTGCACTTTGTAAATAAAACGTCGTTCAACTGATCGAATATCAATATGCCTCTCATGTTTGCTCGTTGGATATAAAATCGCCGTCACACTGTCCTTAAGATGCGATACTTATCTCGGCATTTTCACGTCACCGTACTCCGCATCGATTACGTAAAAAAGAAACAAACCGACTAATACCCCGACAAGGTTCAACTCTCGCACGTTTACTTTTCCTTTTGCTTTTGCTGCTGCTGCTGCTGCTGCTGCTGCTGCTATTACTACTACTACTACTACTACTACTACTACCATTACTATTACTACTGCTGCTTCTGCTGCTGCTGTACGTCGCGCTTACAAACACACGAGAACGCACGCACCCGAGTACAAACACGCAGCCGTCAAATAACAGGTTCCCCTCGACTTTTCTTGCTGCTCTCGCCTCACCGCCGCTACCGCCGCACCGCTACCACTACACCGCTACCGTCGCCATCCATACCACACACCATGACTGTCGGCATCGCGAGCGCGCACACGACGACGACACCTAACGCGTTGTTTACAATCTGCCGGCTATTTCCGTGTAGCCATTGCGACCCCCTACGTGCATTCCAACGTCAATGCTCGCTTGTACGATGACAAATGACTTTCGTCGGTCGCGCCGTAGGTGTCACTAGTGCTTTCGCTCCTTGGCATTTGCCCCCGATCGTCGCGGAACGTCCGTACGGATCGGACCCTGGGATCCGAGGTGACGAGACAATGACGCCGTCGTCGATAAATAAGCTCGAGGGGTGCGACCGTGAAGCCCGAGGCTTCTCCGCAGGGACGCAGTGCTCGACGGCAACGCGATCGCTGATTCACCTGCTCGGGGACCATCGACCTCGCGGTTCGACTAATCAGCCAAGGCTAATTACGGGAGGAATAGGCGCGAGTGCGACGTCTTATCGAGCGATGGTAGCGTGCGCCAAGTAGGCGGTCGTGCGTTACTTTTTCTGTCTCTTTTTATTTTTCTTTTTTCTTGGCAACTATGGCGTTTTTAGCCAAGTAGCGAGGGATTGGGAGAGAGATAGGCGATTTTGATGTTACGAATAGCCGACGATCGGGCTGGCCGATGTCGCGTAATCGAATAATTGTGAAGGTGAGAAGGTGATGGGATAACGGTCGCGGGCGAATTCGAAAATCGTGGATTTGGGGGCCTGGCCGGTGCCCGCGACCCCTCGGTTTCTCGATCGGCGGAGCGAAGGGGATGGAATGCGGCGAGGCTTGCTTCCACGGCAGTCGGAAAACTTGCTTCGTTCGATGAATTTCAATCGATTGATAATGACAATCAATCGTCGCGATTATAGTACATTGCCTTACAGCGGAGATAAGGAAATGATGGGAGGGGAGTTTCTTTCTACTCTATGCTATTAGGCTTATTGATTGTTTATAAAAGACTATAATCTCGTGCGTCAATTAATGATAAAGATCGTTGAAATTGGATAAAATTCTCGATGCTCGATAAGCACTTGAAAATTTGACGTCAAAATATTACGTCATTTATCTTTGATCGTCGCATGCACTTGCACGTGTAGTCCATTGCTTCTATTATTAGCCTTTATCGATTGAAATTTTGAAACATTTTTTCTTCTTTTTTTTTCTTTTCTTTTCTCTTTTTTCTTTTCAATCTATCAATCTATATATATATATATATATAACGTACGCCTGTTGAAATACGACGTGAAGGCTTGAATTTGTGGGCGATTAAAAAATGTGGAAATTTTGTGTACGCTCGCGCACGTCGTCAAGTCGTTTCACCTTAAAATCTGTTTATTATCATGAGGGTGTACGTTCGTCGATCGATAGATCATTATTACTATTATTATAATCGTTAAGAATAAATACAAAGGATTGTGATTGAGGCGATAAATAAATGGCGTTGAATCAAACAATCGCGTGTATTTGCAGTAACACAAATATATTTATAATATCTCGAATAAAAATGAACTTTTTTAAAAGGCTAACAAACAAATACAATTCACATTCAAATTGCTTGAACGCAAAACGTATTAATCACATTAAATTACAATCGCTATACAAGATCATATATATCATATTAATACGAATTACTTTCGAAGAATGACGGAATGTCATTTTTCGGTGTTTTTCTCTCGCACAAACGTTCAATGACAAAGCTACATTACCATTTTATTCTGATCTGTCTTGGACGATTACATCGCCATTTCCATACTCTCTCGCCTTTACTTCTCTTATGTTTCTCGGTACTCGAAACTCGACAAAACGAATGCAATTAACGCACGCGAGTGCGTTTTAATTCCGTGCTCGATAACAAATTTTCTGCGAACGGGTTATATATGTATTTGGACATCTCGTTAAATTACGTGCGCACAAAACAATACATTTAATTTAAATTTAAACTATAAAATCCTCTCTACGACCAATGTAACATTATGCACATATATTATTATATTCTTGGGCATTATTATCATTTGGCCGAAAGTACATGATGTACATAGGATATTTTATTCGTGAATCGTCGACTTTTAAGCGAGTATTTTTGTGTTCAAGAGGATATATCCAGCGATAAATGTTTATTCACGTACTTTCTTTTGCGCGAGCGGCAAAGGCTTATCAAACAATTATTTACAATCGGCAAATTTGCCTCAATTCAGGGCCATCAATAATCAGCTCGATCAATTCTTTCACTTAAGACAAATATTATAACGTACGTAAACGATAACAAAAATATGCTTCTTTGGCAATTTTTCTTCCAAACTTATACTACATCGAAGCCTACCCTTTATCACTGCTTATATTAAAAAGGAATTCAATTTTACGAATCGATCGATTATGATTGGCTTCGTCAGTTGAATAAAATATAAAAAAAAGAGAGATAGAGAGAAGGAGAGAGAGAGAGAGAGAGAGAGAGAGGAGAGAAACTTTTTAACTATACATTGGACTACGAGTAAACAACATTAGAAATTTATTAAATATTAATATATTAGCAATTAGATTATTGTAGGGAATGATTTCATGTTTATAGGCATTCGAGTCTGGATGTATCCTCCTCTCGTTCAAATAGACAAAGCTCAGTTTTACATGACATTTTCCGTTCGATTGCAATTAGTATATTTACGAGTGTCCATTAGTAAAATTCTAGCTTTTTTCTTTTTTTACATTCAGACTGAACAACATAAATAAATGAGATCGATTGAATTATTCAAGGGACATTATGGTAATACT
>NW_011948412.1:8127742-8143163 GCF_000503995.2 Ceratosolen solmsi marchali
GTGAAATGTGGTAGTACATTATTTACGAACTATATAAAGTATATTAAGAAACATCGTTATCTTTGATATAGAGTTTGCAATAATTTATAGCTGCTCTTATCAACACTGAATAATGATAGAAGAAACACGTAAACACGCATCGTTATGCATACTTTATTGATACTGGCTGATGTTGAGTAACGAGCGTTGTATCGATATCCATATACATTAATATGGTTACGGTAAAAAAGAAAGAAAAGAAAAGGAAGAAGTGAATTTTAATGGGAAATTAATTTAATCTCTGATCTTTTTATAATTTTCATAATTCGTCGTCAAACAATTTATTATTAACAATAAACATGAAATTATTACGGATATCATAAAATTAAAGTATTTTTTTTTTTTTTTTTTTTTTTTTTTTTTTTTTTTCCTAAGTTTCATATTCTATACAATAAATACTTTAATAGATGATGTGTTGGTGCAACAAAGTTAGAATGTGATCTTTCTAATTTATTAATTCTCTTTCATTAATAAGTAAGCATCAATGCCGCAAAACTTTATAAAAATACAAATACTAAATACATTTATCATTTGTCATTGTCAGAGTTCATTCAAACTTCCAAATCGATCATCCAACGATAAAATTAATATTTATAGTTCGTACGAAAATAAGCTATTTAATAAGAGAGTAGTTGAGTTATATTAATATATAAATTTAAAATCCAATTGGGAATTAGTAAGATGATTAATTATAATTCATTGTATTCATATTTACATGCACAAGATAATTCATAAAAGTACTTTATATATATATATATTTTTTTTTTTATTTGATTTATTGCTTTGATACTAGATTATACAATTTTATAAAACAAATTAATTTTAATAAATAGTTATTTTATATACAATTACTTTTCAAATATTATACACAGAATGTTTAAATAACATTTTTATTACTTTTTATTACATCATTCTCATTGAATGTTTCGCTCAATTTTAAAAATTTCATTAAATTAAAAATGCAATAAACCAATTAAAAAAAAAAAAAATAAAAATAAATAAATAAATAAATACAACCAAAAAATCAATTTTACGCGTCACAGTGGGCTCGAATGTAATTTAACAATGATCTTAATAATTAAATGTTGAGGAATTTTGTATGTTTTCAATAATTGTGTAAAGATATATTTAGGCTATATTTGAAAGAAAATTTAATGATATTATTTGAGAAAGTATATTTAACTAGAAAATATAGCGATAGATATAGACTAAACATATTATAATGCTCGATTAATAATTAAGGATATAATCTATAGGACAAATAATTTGAAATATCCGTTGAATATTAAAATATTAAAATTATATATCACGAGATAGTTTATAATAGTTTAGTTTGATTTTGATAAACGAAAAGATAATAATAAATTTATTATTTTATGCTATCAATTACTCATGATTCGTTGATATGTATGTAATTAACGAAGCGTAATTAAATAACGTAAGTCGAATTAGGAGATAATTGTTGCTTGAAATTATATTATTATTTCAACACATTTCGCCTTTTAACACGCATCGCATTAATTTAATATATTCAACAAATTTACGCCGATGTGAATTTATTTGATAAAATCAGGAGCCTTCTCAGTTGTCAAAGTAGTATAATAAAAGAGATTTTGGTGCTGAGTTACTTTTAGTTGTATATTTATGAAGCTTTTGATCGATGATCGATGTGGATGGATTCACAAAGACGGATCATTGTCAATTTTATATTAGGAGAGCTCATTGTCATAATTGAGATTTTGAAGATCGATCTTTGCTTAGACGTACAACCTGTTTATGATAATGTGATTATATAATAAATTACGTTATTATCCGTTGGTTAGATGTAACGATAACGATATTTTACGAAGAAAACACATGAAAGTGTAAGGAATTCGAAATTTTGCTTTAAAAATACCGTGAATATTGAAATTTGCATATATTTTTTCGAGTCGTTATCAAAATCACGTCGAAATCTTACACAACCACGAAATATATCACATACGTGATAGGCTGTGTGCTATCTAAGCTGTCTGCTACTTAAAGCTGCGAAATTACAAATTTAATGTAGGAATTCATGATTTTGCATTGTATCGTGTATTATGCGTCCAATCTCTTGTCACACATTAAGTAAAATAAATATATAATTATTTTTATTTGACGAGCCAATTTAATTTTTATATTTTTAATTGGACTAATTATGTGTTTAGCCGCTGCCTTAATGAGATTGTCGCGTTATAATGACGTGGGATTGATGGCATCGCGCGAAAGCTTATTCTTTGAATGGAGCAGCGAGATATAGGCAAAGCCGAGAAAATGGAAAATGGAAAATGAAAAGCGGCGAGAAAGTAAAACTCGAGCGTACACGACTAGTCGAGATTAATACATACAGCTTGAAAAATATAGAGAATCGATAAATCCTCAGCGTCCAACGTAGCTTACATCATCATCGTCATCATCATTTTCCAAGGTCGAGGGCGCGATTCACTTTACGTAATTGGGCACGCGAGACCTTTTTTTTTTTCTGCTAATGTGTACGTCTGTCAAAATGGCCACGCGACTTTGTACTTTATGCCTGGCGTTTGAGGCTCGTCGTTGGGAGATTGATTTGGAAAAGGGAATGAAAAACACCAAGTTTTCATGCAAGCACGAAGCGGTGCTCAAGTTTTTTACTAACGAAAGCCGAGTCTGAGTTTATTTCGGCACGAGGCACGTTTTCGCGAGTCTTTGAAATTAACTTTTTATACTTATTTTGGGTGAACGTACTATCGCGAAGGAGGTATCTTGGATACGCAACATTACAAATTTTTCACAAATTGTATAATCAATTTGCCGTTAAAACGATTAATTATTAATAATACAATGTCATAATAATGCACTTTAGACAAATATAATTTATTTACATCGGCGTTCTATTATTAATGTTTAATTTAATTGTAATATATATCGACTTTCTGTAAAAATAAATTTCATTTTATCTTCTGATACGAGTTACGTCTCTAGATATTTTTTATCACAATATATATTTAAGAGGCATCCTATCATTGAAAATTCGATATAATAATATTCATAAATTATGAAACGATTTGTAATTTAATTATGTTGGCGGCATCGAGTGGAATAAAATAATATTAATAGATTTTAGCGGACGATATCGTATTGTACACGCATACACGGATTGAAATGTAGTTTGCTGTATATGATAAAAGTAAGGATTTTCTTTTAGTTTAGAAATTTAAATGATTTAGATGTGATTATTTCATCATTTAAAAAGTCGTGTACGAATAACGTAAAACTAGCCGTACGTGCCTTTTCTTTTGTTTTGTTCAAAATTTTTCCATCGTTATATTGAAAAATGTACTACTTTACGTATTATGTGCAATAATTATATAAAATTTTTGTCATTTTTATAATGTTAAATTTATAATTGTCATTATATCGGAAAAATTACGTTATTATGTTGTTTAATTAATCGATTATGTAAGCATACGCACGAATTTATATTATCAGTGAAATTGAAATGAATAATTGTATGTCCAAATTACCATTTATCACTAATATACCTTTACCAATACGTTCAACACACATTAAACATTTATTATATAATATTAGAAAACTATTTATACAGCCTATCATAAATATAATATGATTAATTAAATCGAATTATGATAAGTAAATCGAAAGTATGGAAGTTAATTGCATTTGCACGTTGCATCGCGCGTACTTGTGCCTAAGATAAATTATTGCTAAATTATATTAAATTTGAGTGTATCGTGAAAGTGAAGAGTGTGTGTGTGTGTGTGTGTGTGTGCGCGCGCCCGCGCGCGCGCGCGTGTGTAAAAAATTATTATTTTCCAGAAGTTTAGTTGAATTTTTGCGGAAATCTCTTTATTATTAAAATTCAATAATTATAACTCGAATAATGGAGAGCTTAATAATATAACAGCAAATGATAAAATCCAACCGACCGACCGACCGACCGACCGACCGACCGACTGACGCGACTATTTATAATTTTAATAATAAAATACAACATTTTGAATTATAAACGACATTTTTAAAAGTATACACGCGCTTCTAGTAGTCAATTATTCACTCTAAGAAAAATCAATACTTGTAGTGTGGGAGATGATCGATAGGACATATCCGATTACACATTTCCTCCTTATCTCCGAATCAACGCTGCAGTTACTCTAAATATTACAGTTCGCATAAATAAACTTATTATTACCGTTAACATAAGTTATTAAATGAAAATCATAACGCACTCACCACGAGTAGAGATATTTAATGTTGAAATTTATTCTACGAACGAAATACTCTCACGAAACTATTAAAGTTTTTCTAATATTCCTGTGACGAAGACCAAGTGAACGTGCACTCCCGCCCCACACTAAGTCGACGAGATGGACGTTTATACGCACGATAAAACTGTAAATTACGAATTACGATTGATTTGCAGATGTAAGAGAAAACGATGAGTGGAGATATAATCGTTAATATAAACCTCGTTGATGACGAAATCGCATTGCTAGCTCGACCGTTGCTTCGTCATCTCATAATTTACGGGATTTCGTAGAGTCTCACCTCTGATTTCCATCGAATCCTCGTTCTTGGGCTGATCTTCCAGGGTACGATGTAGTAACGTCGCGTTGGGCGAGAGGCCACCACAGTCCTGGCGACTTTGAGACTGCTGAGGGAAGCTAAAGGTGGGGCTGCGCGACCAGGAGGCGGGCGGCGGACTCCTTACCAAGTGTTCGTGTACCTGGGCGAGAGTCAGCGGGTCCGTGTCTCCAAATTCCTGGGAGGTCGTGAGACGGGGCAAGAGTTAGTCATTAGCGTCGGTATGATGTGCGAGCGAGACTCGTAAGGCTAAGTTGACGGTTTGTATTAGCGCCTCCGTTACGTGTGTATTTTGTTGTTAGGCAACGAATTTATTACCGAGACACGTCCACTCGTAAAATGAATTCGTAAAATAATTCGAATTATTAGGTAGGTTGTTGTTGTTAAAATGTGCTCATTATTTGTACGAATGGAATATATCGATTAGTAGTACACACTAGTAGTACACAAGGCGAAAGGAAAGTGCGAGGAAGAAAACAAAAAACAAACAAAACAAAAAAAAACCTTTTTTTACCCGGGTAAGACTCATACTCTATTAATAACATTTTACTTACCTGTGACATAAGGATGGCGTCATCGGATTCCGATTCTTCTGCCGATTCTATAAGGCTTTCTTTACTCGCTAAAACCTGAAATTTGTTATCATTCTTAATACAAAAATTCCAACATCTCATTTCCATTTTGTTGCCCAACTATTTGTCATTATTAGATATTAATAAACTCGATTATTAAATAGGCATTACGAATTTTAGAGACATTTCAAATTAATTCCCAAAATGTCTTACGACGACCGTTCGACGAAAAGAAAAAATTGAATAAACAAACGAAGCTCAAAAAGAGAGAAAGAAGAGGAAAAAGAAAAGTCCGTCTCAAAAAAGTCAAACATTAACGTAATTAAATAATGAGCCGGTTCTCGGCTCACCCTTATGGACATGTTTAACGTGATTTAACATGCCATTGAATGACCAGTCCGAGTCCTTTAGTACCGAAGCCTTTTCAAGGCCTCTTTCCATGCTTTCGAATCATTGGGTTTAGCATTGCGTTAGTGGATTAACTCGGCTGCTCGGAATACAAAATGAAAAAGAAAAGAGCTAATCGACACTCGGAAGCCGCGTTGGTAGTTTGCTTAATTTCTGTTGTTGTTTTTCTTTCTTTTTCTTTTTTCTTTTTTTTTCTTTGTTCTCTCCCCCCCCCCCCCCCCCCCATGGGGCTTTCCATTAAGTTTGACTAATCAAAAGTACAACGAGAAATTAGCACACGGGCAATCTTGTCATAAATAATACGATTTGAATTCCCATTGGAATTGGCTTTTGGCGAACATGTTGCGAATATGCTGGATAAAATCACTTCTATTATTACACAATGACTCTCGACGTTCAAGAGTGGCATGTTTTTGAATCTCGGCATTGAAAAAAAAGTTTTCGTCTTTATGAAGGTCTATATTGATGAATCGATGCACTGATGCATTGATGCGATTGTATAATTGGACCTTGAGCATTTACTTTGTCGAGTAGAGTATCGTTGATTATAAGAGAGAAAGAAAGAATACCCGGAATTTCATATTGGCATTGTTGTAAAGATAAAGAGCTGCGCCAACAATTGTATATGTTGCTTAAATCTCGCCAGTAGCCTTGTTATTATTATTATTATTATTATTATTATTATTATTATTATTATTGTTATCGTTGTTGTTATTATTATTATTATTGTTGTTGTTGTTGTTGTTGTTATTATTATTAGCTGATTCGCCTGTGTAGGCAGAAATAAAATGAAAGACCAAGAATCACGAGGGTTAAGAAATAAGTGACTATTTTGTATTATTCTTGATAATGTTACGAGTATAATGGAAAATAAGGGGCACTTAGTGAACGAACGGAGCTAATAGCTCTTAAAATTTTCAATCCCTTAATTGAAATGATTTTACAAATTGTCTTCTTTTTAAACTAATGTGATATGCATTCGATGCCGGCAATTCAATAATTATTAATGAAACTATACATCCCTGGGAGTTTTTCTATTCTGAATTAAAGTACTAACTGAGCATTAAAGTGAAGGATAGTTGTCTTGCATAAACTGCAATAAACATAAGCAATGTTTAGGAAAAAAATTGTAATGACAATGAATTGCCCGATTATAACTTTTTTATTTATTTTTTTTTTTTTTATTTTTATAGAAAAAGGAAAAGAAATCTATTTTGAATAGAATGGACATTTAATACGACATTGTCATAAATTTCTCATAGGAGTTTGTGTTATTTTAGGAATTGATAATCGTAATTTTTGTTCGACCATTAGCTTAATTTACTTTTTAATATATCGAGTAGACCGAGCGATGACATATATTATGAGAGCGATGAAAATGAATATACTACTACTACGTCTCTTGTATATGTACATACACACTTTACCCTTGATAAATATTAAAATATGGATGGACAGTTAAATGACACTAATGCATATTCAATTACTTCAATGTATTTATAAAAGAAATCCCTTTGAGTAAGAAAAATGGTTAAAATTTCATATCCCATCCCCATTGATGCATATTAATCCATACGAACTTTTTAATCTAATGGGAGTGCGCTTAATAATCATTTTAATCACTCCGATATTACCTAGATGAAGATGTTAACTACAATAGAATTTTAACTAATGTGTAGTTTCCTGCGCTACACAGTTCAAGTAGGTTAATTAAATTCTTCATCAACTTTGTACATAAATTTTTTATGTAATCGTTAAAATAAGGAATTAAATGTTTGTAGACCTGGCCGTTTCCTCATATAATATCACATGCCAATCAACTCATTTGCAATGAGTTCTTAAAAACATTTACAATTATAATTTTCTGTTTCTCAATAACGCGAGCAATTGATAATAAATATCCGTCGAGTATGTTCTGTTGAATATTTGTATAAATGATAATATTAATTATACGTTTCATATATATATATATATATATATATATATATATATATATATATTATTGGTTTTAAAATATATCAAACTTCATTCGACGTGATCGAGAACTTAAGATTCGAACGGAATAAGTCAAAAACAATAACCGCGCGTAGGCTTAGCATCCTTTTGCATTTTTCAAATTTCACGAAATATATAAATACGTGATAATATCTTAAGTGATGGAAATATCTTTAACTACATCCACATTTTCACCTAACGATCTCAGAATTTTAAATGCAATACCACTGCTTAGTCGTAACGAATAGTTTCGCTTTATTATTAAAGTCCATAATGCAGCTTCGATGGATTCTCTTGCCGCTAAGCAATTTGTTAAATTAGAAAGTAAACGACACCTGGCAACTGCAGTATTATCATTATTTTTATCGTAAATTATCACGACACTCTTGAGCAAAATAGTTTTGATAGTCGAACGTCTTTTCCAGGTCGAAGACGACTTTGTCGAACAGTGAGAATATCGTGTCAATGTAAAGGTAATTAATTCATTATTCGTTAAAAAAAAAAAAAAAAAAAAAAAAAAAAAAAAAAATCTTTGCTTACAATCGAAAGGAAGTAGCTTCAGCTTCAAGTATTTTATCGTAAAGCTTATTTGATTTTGATCGAGTAACGGTATATTGAAAATGCTTGGTGGAAAATTCGTGGGACAAACCTTACGCCTAGCAGTGGAAGATAATGTCGTGAGAGAGAGAGAGAGAGAGAGAGAGAGAGTTTTGAGAATTTTACTCAACCGTCTATATAAAAGTGGAATGTTAAGTGACACTTACGTGGTATTGGCGTGGTATAGTACATTTAGTAAATATTTCACCACCCAAGTCTTAAAAGGTGCCACGAGCCCAGCCTCAGCATCATAAATTTCAGTCGTTCGATCGCTTCCCTTGGCAAGTGCTGGCGATATGGTAAACGATAATTAAAGGAGAATCGCCGGGCTCGTTGTCGACCAGAAAGGAAAAGAAAAAAGAAAAAAAAGCTCCGACCTAATACACATCTCGCCCAAACCCCCGGCGCTTATTCAAATGATACGAAAGGAGACTCGCCTGTAAGAAGGGGTTGTCCTGACGGCTGAGTCTGAGCGCCTCCATGTCCTGGTCGATGTTCCTGGTCCTGCCTGGCGTAAGCGTGAGGATGGAGTGGGAGGGCGAGGCTCGCCTGCAAGCCACGACCGCCTCGACCGCGGCGACGCTTAGCGTTGAGGGGATCCTCGAGACGCTGGCGTGGAAAGGATCTTCGGTACCGGGCTCCTGGGGACCTCCGGAACGAGGACGACAGCCCGAGCTCGTACCGCCTCCGCAGGCTGAAAAAACGATGGTCGTGAAATCCAGCTTTGGCTGGACTCGAGATTTGCGCGAGCGGGAACTTTCAGCGCCCCCGATGACTATTCGCTATTGATTTTTTTTTTTTCGGGCCGAGTGGTTAGAAAATAAATGGCTTCGATCTTCGAATCCACCGATTCCAATGACATTTCCTTTCCTCGCCGAGCGCGGCCGCCGTTTCACGTATGCGCAAGTGTGCGTTTGGCCGTGTGGCCGCGCGAGTGTGTGCGCAAACGAGCGAGCGACTGGCGCGGCTAGGCTAGTCTTAATTATAAATTGAACTTTCCCACGATCAGAAATCATGGATCGCATTGGATTTGGGTCACGAAATTAATTTCCTTCTCAATAGTCGACTGTGTCTGGCTTATATTATAACTGACTCACTGCTTTTGAATGGTAAAAGTCAATTGATAATGTTATGTATTTAGTGTTCCATTTCAATATAGTGCATAATTTATAATATTTATGAGAATTTATCCGCATGTGTGTGCAATATTGAGCATTTTATTTATGAAACTAAGCTAATGCAATCGATACGATATTAAAAAATTTGTTAGATAATTTTTGCCGACAATTTTTATTAAGCGTCTCACCACTACTTAGTCAAATTAATTTTCAACTCTAAGTGCAATTTTTTATTTTTCATTTTTTCAATACTAAAGCTCTACGTTACGATACATTGTTACGTACGATAAAACTGAATTGAAAGAACAAAAAACAAAAACAAAAACAAAAAACCAAAACGAACACCAAAATGAGAAGAATTTTTTTAGAAAATTATTTAGCCCACGAGTGTTTATTGTAAAAGACGATAAATGTCCGAGGAATGGAAATTTTTCATGCTCAGAGAACTCGGAGCATCGGAAAATCTTCCAAAAACGGTATTCCTAATCGTAAAGGACAATACATTGATCGATACTTCCAAAAAAGAAATCATTATACCCTTCGATGCAGAGAATTTTAAGTTTTTTTCCTCTACTTCATACAAAATAGTCTTTAAAACTCTTTATCTAAAATTTTTTATTACTAATTTTCACATTTTCATTTTTCATGGCATCATTCTTTCGTAATACCTTACTCTCTTCTAACAGTACCTCGTGCTGCTCACCATTATAAATTCAACTAAAAACATCAACATTAAAGGATAAATTAAAATATTTTACTCGAGTTAGCTCGCGGTTTTTCAAAATCTCATCTCTTTCCTCCACGAGTGCACATGTTTTCCTTTAAATTTAAGAGGGCAAATTTTTAAGCATCGCAGAACGGCGTAAAAATTGCAGTTTAAATTTTTCAAAAGTGAAACGTCGATGCCTCGATCCAATACTCGTACAATTATTTTCAACATAAAACAGCAAGGCCTACGTTCGTGTAAATGAAACGTATGAATCTATAATTGGTTTCAGGCATGCGAGCGTGATAAAGAAGGAAGAGAGAGAGAGAGAGAGAGAGAGAGAGAGAGAGTGCGACCAAGCAATCGATGAAAACTATCATAATTTCATCGTTAGAATTTGTTCGGCTTTGAATTTCATTTACATAGAAAAATAATAAATGTCAGCCAATTAGATGTTTGAGAATTATACGATTAAAAAGAAAATCCGTGACAATAATTCATGAAAATGCCAATGCACAGTTTTCCCATACAATATTATTTCCGTATTGGCCGTGCGATTAATTAATTCGGGAGCATGCTCCCAGTTTTCAAAATAGACAACAATGTATAATTGTATTTTGCTCGACCAATTTACAATAAACATACATTGAGAATTCATTATTATAAATATAAAGGGAAATTGATTAATTTTATAAACGTGCCACAACCGAAGACTTTGTGGTTCGATAGTCGTGGCTTCGTTGTACGTTTATCAACAATGGCGAGCAAATAGACTCTTGCCAATCACGTGGCCGAGAATTTTTAAATTCTTTGCCATTCTCTTAGGACGCAAAATGCTAGTCAGGATGAATTTTTGAAATTTTCAAATACTAAGCTAAAAAAAAGCTAATTACAATTAGCATTCACGATTGCCAAGTACAAGCGCAAAACACAATCTCCGGCAAGAAAAATTCTGGATAATCGTTGTGGGCAAGCGCAGCCCGAGGGAAATTGCCGATATTCTTTGGCATACGATAATTAATGTAAGCAGAGACTTAACGAGCTTCCCGAGTTAATTCCTTATTATCCGTGCGGCAGGCGAAAGTCAAAATTACATCAGCGTACGAGGAGGGCACAAAGTTTCGTCCAAGTGTCGGTGCATCGCTTCCTTTGTAAGGGCATTCGATCAAGCTTTCTCGCTTACTCCGGAGCGTGGTATCGGGCTGTGGCTGGGGCTGGGGCTGGGGCTGGGGGGGGGGGGGGGGAGCTAGGGAGTAAGCGATTGGTGGGGGAGGCGACAAGGGCGTATGCACGAGCCGTACGCATGAATTAATTGACACGAAGGGCTCCGTGCGATAGAAAGGTCGGGGCACGAAGGACACTACTCGGCCACGGAGGGACGGCGACGGTCGACGCCAGGAGATAAGCGCGCCCGAGGTGAAGGGCGAAAGATGAAGGTGGTTACGACTGTCAGGGGAGCCCTCGGCGAACGTTCGCGTCACCTCGCGTGCATCCCGTTCGGTGTCTCCTTCGCTTGTATGGGAAAGCCGACGATGTTCCTTGGCGACTTTCGTGTCCTATCATCATGGAATCGCGACGGTCAAAAATAGCGTTGCTGATACACTTTCGTGCTTCCTCGTAAGTTGAGTCGGATAATGTAGCGTTAGGAATAATCCATGTGGTAAGTAAGCATATCCAACCGTTTAATAAAGTGGCCGAATGCGATTCGTTACGCTTCACCATCCAAAAACATTCCCCAGGCGAACGTTATTTGCTTTATCATGAAATTCACTAGAATATCACTAGGTCAGTCACTAGCCTCTATGCTGTTGCTGTTGTTATTATCATTAGGGGTTGGCTTTGTTGTGTGTCGTATTTTATTTCGATAGTTGAAAGTTTTCGAATTAGAAAACTAAAGTGGTAAGGTTTGTATTGTCATAAGCTGTAAATTGAAATGGAAATGGAAAATAAAACGTGGAGCTATAAAGTTTAAATCTTTCAAAGTGCGTATGATAGATTGAAAAGACTTATTTTGATTATCGTCGCCTCGACTTGTCCGATTAAATTGTCAAGACGATAATTTTCAGCTAATCCTTAAATTTACGCATTATAATTGGAAGGCAAAAGGCAAAAGTACATTGTGAGGACAATGAAACTATGCGAAAGATAAAGTGTTTGCACATGCATTTCAGTATTTTTATTATTCAAATTTTTATTGCAATGAAATATTGACGCATTGAAACAACGATAAAACGAAAAAGAAAAAGAAAATGAAATATTCTTATTCTTATATGAAAAAAAAAAAAAAAAAATTGTATAAAATCTCAATACTTTAATTATTTGGTAAGAGACTATTTGAGAAAAAAAAAAACTTCGGCAAGCATGAGAAATATTAAGCTGAAATTAGTTTGAATAAAATGTGGCTTCGAGCGAGGCAGGTTTGATTTGATACGAATCTGAAGTTCGCTTAAATGCCCCAAACTATTGCATTTTTTTTAAGAGATCCTTTAAGAATTTCGTAATTATTGAATTAAGAAAATATTGTTAAGCGAGATGGTAAATATTTGTTTGAGAAAAGAAATTATGAGTATTTCATTTGTTCTTCTTCTTCTTCTTCTTCTTCTTCTTCTTCTTCTGTCAATTTTATTTTACGATATATAGACGCGACACGCAAAACGAATGTCATTAAATATACACAAAGAGCGGCGAAGATTAAAGCGATAAAAGCCGCCTTTATTACCATGAATCGTAAACGTTCGATCTCGTTTTGTTAAAATTTCCAATCGTTGTCTCCGTCGTATTGCCGTATGTGTACGTGCCGTTAAGGTCACCGAATTAATAATGAAATAATCCTTTAGAATTTTCATGATTTCGATTGTACGGTAAATGCGACGCTTCATTGAATTACAAAATTCTGCTGGCAACGTGAAAATCTATTACAACTGCATGCGATCCCGACATTACTTATCCATACTTTTACGCCTTGTATTTCAAGTATGTAAAATTGATTCCCTTTCGGTACTCTAACTGCTTTCCTTCAAGGTCATGCGATTTTAAACGAATAAGTATCATAAATGACGTATGTGCGCCAGCGCGCCCGAAGTAAGTCACTGTTAATTGATGTACAGTGCCATTATCGGTTTATTTATACAATTCAACATAGCGCTAATGATAAAATAAAATTAAAATCTGCTTTACTAACTGGACCCTTATTTATTTTAGTTACGAGGACCGTGAAAGCATTGTAAACAATGTGTTTTCTCCATTTGCCACGAGAAAGTTATTATCTTCGAGACAATTAATTAAAAATCAGAAATTACAATTCTAACCGAGGCAATTGAATTAATACAATAATAACCTATGCGTAATAATGGCGTTTCGTAAATTTTTGTCTTTTTTCTCAAAACAAAAGAAAAACAACACGAAAAAAAACAAAAAAAAAAAAAACAAAAAAAAAAGGCTACACGTATTATTATTTTTAATCGTCATTAGAACAAACGGAATTCCGGTTGAATATATTTTGATTATTATAACAATTTATTTAGCGACGCGTGCGCATTAAAAAAATGTGATAATCCGATGCTTTTAGAATGCTTTTTTACCGTCTTCGATACTTGCACAATACTTTAAAAATTTTTTCGGTAAGCTTCGAAGCGAAAATCCTCGCTCGTTTTACAATTTACAAATTCACGAACAAACGCACTTAGCAGGCAATGTAAAATCTTAGAAGGCATCAACTCGTTCATAATAGAAATGAAATATTATTTTTTATTAAGGTACTTTATTTATATCGATGAACGCCTGTCGTAAATGCACGGGGCAAGTACGCATCATAAATTTTCGAATAAATGCGCACGATTCTCGAAAATCGATTTGGCTGAATTTTCATGTGCAACGTTACCCTTTCATTCCCATAAACAATAAAAATATATAAATATGACGCTCAACGTAATATCCTTCAGGAAGTCTCATCGTCGTACGTGAGACTTTACCTACATGCGACTTTATAGGTTTAGGGTAGCTCATATTTACATAAACTTTCGAGTAAGTAATTACGAATTTTCAGCGGCTTGTCTCTCGCAACAATTTTGTGTACTCGACTTGACCTTGGCGTTCGATTATCGAATATAATATTGAAATAAGATGTCGCAAGTGTTGAGTTGATCGAGCCATTTGGGCAGATAAAGACAAACTTCCCTAACGATATTATTGTTCTGGGTAGCCGAGCTTTATCGACAAATTTACCGTCAAGCTGCTGAAACGTCGTTATGCCTATTGTTTTCACATCAATCGCAGACATTTTCAGATAAACATTACATCCGCGACATAATGACAATTGCAAAATTATCAACGATAAGACATTGGTTATGATCACAGATGGGCAATCGTTGTCATTTTTCTCTTGTCTCAGTTTTCTCAGCCGAATAGTCGAATAAAAATATACGAGAAAATAATTGATTGTTTGTGATTTTTTAATTTTACGTTATTTGATTACGTTAATTGGCCAATTGAGCATATGTTTTTCCTTCGTGCGAGAGTTAATTATCGACATCGATCTTTTAAACTAAAAATTTCCCAACGGACTTCCACGAATCCTCATTACTAATGACATTTATCATTATACGAAATTAACAATAACCATCTCGTTGTAAATTTAATACAAATTTCTCTCCATTTGAAAATTCATAATGGATTAGAACACGTAAGATACATTAAACCGCGTAATGTATAAGTACTTACTTTCTCACTAATCTTAATTTATTTGAAATTTTATTAATAAGTTTGTCGATAAATTGGATGAAAAGAGTACGTGAGTCTTGTAGTTTTATAAATTAAAAAGCCAAGCATATTCGCTATCGAGGATATAAAGGTAAATTAAAATCGAGAAAATATATAAAAACTAACGAAGGGACAAAAGTTACGGAGAAATTGTAAACATTCGACACTGTAATTCCGATACTCTAATTTGGGGGGTCGGGGGGACGGGGGGACCGGGAGGACCGGGAGGACCGGGGGGGGGGGGGAAAAAAAAAAAAAAAAAAAAAAAAGAAAAAAACACGACAACAACTAGAAAATGAAAACTATAAAAATAGACGACATTGTTCACGATAATTGACAGTCTTCCTTTTCTCTTTGCATTTCTTTTGTTTCGCAATTCTTACGCACATTTCCTTTTGTACTTTCCTCGTTCCCAAATAGTACTGGTATTCCCCAACACTATTCTTAATCCATGTCCCTTTTTTTTTTCTTTTTTTTTCCATTATATTGCAAAAGCACGCTACGACGAGCCGCTTATTATACATAAATGTTTAGAATAACTTCAAAATCGTACTTGTTATACTTATTTATATATATATATATATATATATATATATATATATATATATATATTTATTCAATAAAAA